>NC_040914.2:41798408-42109930 GCF_004126475.2 Phyllostomus discolor
TTTGCAATCAATCTTACAGGAGTGTATGTGTGTTCCTAATACATGTGTAGATATGCAAACAGATACAAACTTGCTATTTGTACAATGTACTTCTTACTGCAGGTTGTGGTTAGGAAACTTGAAAAGACATTGATCCCAACGCCATTTCTGTCTCGGAGAAATTCCTGCGTCACAGCTCCAGGTGGCAGACACTGTCCTAACACCTGGACTGCACCCTTACCTGCCTTGGGAGTGAAGGCAGTGAGGGGCGCAAGTTGCAGGTCAGGGAGAAAGGGAAGGTGGAGGGAGAGGACCCAGAATGAGGGGAAAAGCAAGGCGTGGAGGACAGGCCTGCTTGCGAGGGGAGCTGGGGAGGGGACAGAGCTAACGGGCTGCCCTGGGGAAGGGGGCCGTCCTGGAAACAGGAGAGTCACAGGCTGCCCTTGGCCATGCTCTGGGCCCTGATGGCAGCTTCCCTGCCACCCTCCTGCCTCAAGGAAGCCATGTTGGATAGGGCTGTCTCTGTGGCATCTCCCCGGCGGGGGGGGCCGCTCTCTGTCCTCCAAGACACAATAAGACACCTCCACCCCTGTGAGCGGGGCCGGGCCCCCGGGGAACAGTTGAAGATGAGCTGCGGGGGCAGAGGAGGGGCCGTTTTGCAGGGGGAGGCGAGGGGAGGACCAGAGCGAGGGCGAACGTGTAGGGAAGAACGGTAAAACGCTTCCTTTCTTCAAAAGTTGAATCCAGGGCAGGAACGGAAACGGTGGAGTTTGCTTTTAAAAACTCAGAGCCTCCTTGTAAGCAGCTGAATGTGTGTGTGTGTGTGTGTGTGTGTGTGTAGGGAGGGCGGGCCCTGCGGGCTGGCCTGGGCCTGTGAGAGGTGACTTTTCTCCCTCTCAATGGCCTTACAGTGTGTCCTAAAGAAGCTTTTTGTTGAGCTCATGAATAGGTGAATTTGGGGTGTGTGATGCTGGGCATCACGATTGGGATATTTGGTTACCTTTGAGGTTACATGTTTTTTTCCTTTTAAGACACACACCCAAAAAAAGAGAAGCCACCTCTCCTGCACAGCGTTGCTTTTCGGGGGGGGGGGGCGGCCCTTGACCGTCTCTCGGTGACTGACTCGGCTGGAAGGGGGAGAACAAGGGGACGCTCAGGACTGGGCAGGTCGGCCGTGTCTGGCCCGGGAGGCAGCCCCTTCTCGGCCCCTGGACTCCAGGCCTCTGAGGGGCAGCGTGGCCATCCACAGACCCCAGAAGGCCAGGGCCTTCAGGGCCTGTGACGACCCTCCTCTAAGAGAGGCCCAGAGAGGAGAGGGTGCGTGACTCAGGCCAGCCTGGAGCCGGGCGGCGAGGGTCTGGATGGGAACCGAGGCCTCCAGGTCCGTGGGAAGCATGCATTCAGGCACTGCATGAGGTGTGGGGAGCAGCAGGGAATACAGCGCTTCACGATCCCTGCCCTCCGGCTGCTCCCAGCCTGCCGGGGAAGGCAGGCTGTGACCCACTGGACCCTGACCCGTCAGTTCTACAAAGCCCCGAGTCTCCCCTGCAGAGCTGGTCCCCGCCTCACCCCGGGGGACATTTGGCCACATCTAGAGGCATTTTTCCTGTCACCATGGGAGAGGGGTGATACTACGGGCATCAAGTGGGTAGAAACCAGGGGGGCTGCCACATAATTATACCACACCGGACAGCACCTCCCCCCCAGCAGTAGACACTTATTTGGGCCCAAAGTGTCAATGGAGCCCAGGTTGGGAAGCTCTGCTCCACTTAGTCACTGGGCCAGGCCACGTAGTGGAGAGTGGACCACACACACACACACACAGGCCGAGAGGGCAGCGGTAAAGGAGAAAGAACTTGGACTAGCGACCCAGATCTAGGTTGACATCCTGGCTGTGAGCTCTTTTCTGAACCTCAGTGTCCGCATCTGTGAAATGGGGCTTGCGGGATGATGGAGAGCTCTTCCAGACAGGGCAAGTGGACCTGGCTCCCAGGACCTGGCACGCAGTAGGCCTGGGTTAAAATAGCAGCTGCTTTTATGTATTTAATTTTTTGAGGTTTCTAAAGGTCCCGGGATGGAAAATTACAGCATGGGCAGGTATGGACACAGGATGGAGAGGCCAAAGAAAGTTACTGTTTGGGGCATGGTTGCCACAGTAATGCCATGTGTTTGTGGGGGTGCGGATCGGCGCCTCCCCTCCACACATGCGCGCGCGCGCACGCACACACACACACACACACACACACACACACACACAGCTCCCAGCAGGGGGTGAGACGAGGGGGAAGGTCTGTTCCGTGGGCATGCGCTGTGAGGAGCGCCGGAGTTGGAGCCGCCTGAACTGGCCACCGCCGGCTGTGTGACGGGGGAAACGGCTTCCCCTGTCTGAGCCGTGGGTTCCTTGCCTGTAAGGTGGAGATGCAAAGGTCTGCCCTCACAGGTCGAGATCCAGGAGGAAGTCACCGTCCAGGACGGTGCCTTTGGGGGACCCTGTGAAGCCTAAGCAGGAACCTTTTGTATCCCGTGTGCGCCGAATGAATGAATGAATGAATGGACAATCACTATAAATTCCTTTCAGTTCTCGGTAAGGAGACTACCAACAATACCCGGATGGGCAGTTCCCCACTTTGCCACTCCTCCGTGGCAAGCAAGCCAGAAGCCGGGACCTCGGATTCCCAGTGTGTGCCCAGGTCAGGTTACAGCGCCACGCAACAGCGCCCTCTAGAGGTCACTGCAGACACAGCCATTAAGTCATGCCGGGGCCCCAAGGTGGGATCCCGTGGGGGAAGTAAGAGGTACAGGTAGGACATCAGAAACCAGGAAGGCCAAACTGCTGAAAAGAGGACCACATCGGGGTCAGGAACTCAGAGACTTATCTCAGTGGAGGCACATCACGGAATGCCTCCATTTTCCTGTCTGTAAAATGGGCCCATCGCTGCACCACACGGAGTGGAAGTCACAATACATGAAGGGACTAACTGAAAGCCACCAGCCGAAGGGGCGGGTTTGGGGAAATTGCCACGTTGGCCTGGACCTCCTTAGGATTGTGGAGAACAGGAGCAGAATGGGGACTAGGGGCACCCAGACCACCCACCTCCTTCACCAAGGCACTGAGGACAGGGGCGGGCTCTCGGACTGGGACGAGACTCCTCCCTCCAGGTCACAGGTCACGCTCGGACCGGTAAACGGATGCACCAGATCACAGGGACACTGCCACCCCGTGTGTGTCCACAGATCACGGTGTGTCCACACAACCTGCCCACGGACGGGTTTTTCCTGGGGCCGCCCACTGTCCACCTCTATGCCACCCTCTGGCTCTGTCCCTCCACAGCCCTTGCTGGTTTCCGGGCTGCTTTTGGGGAGAAAGCCCTTTTTCAGAGAAATGTCCAAGGCGAGGGGGAGGCCAGCATCCCATCTGCCTCAGAAAGCCCGGGCTCCCTCGTCCCAGCCTTCACCGTGGGTCATACACGGGGCATGTTCACCGGCACAGCCTGGACCTTGGCCTGACCCTCCCCCCACACTCCCCTCCCCAACAAGGTGCTCCCTTCCCCCACTGCCGGGTCCTGTCCCTTTGACCTCATACCCAGGTGGCTCAGGGGAGCACCTGGATTATAGCATGACTCAGGGATTTACAGGGTTTGCCAGCGTTCCAGCACTGAAAAAGGGGCCCAGAGGCCGTCCCCAGAGGAGCACTGCGGTCCCTAGAACCAGAAGCATTTGAGGAGCTTTTGAAAAACAGGGATGTCTGAGCCCTGATATGCCCCTCAGGGTGCTCAACTGAGGGCAGGGGTAGGAATCTGTGGTTCTCAACATCACCCAGGGTGTTTTGGGTGCAGTTTGGTTTCTGAGCTCCTCATTTAAAGCCCAAAACTATTCCTCTGGGTGCAGTCTGTGCTAAGCCCCTCCCCCCAGCCCTGACTCTGGAGGGTCGTGTGCCAGCTTTTCTCTGCAGGTAAAAAGACTACAGCCATACCCACTAGTCTGTCCTTTCAGGGAGTGAGAAGGTCAAGGCCTGCTTCTCCATCTCCTCTGCCCGGCCTTCCTTAATACAGCTGTCCTTGACCTTTGACTAAAGTGCATTTGTCCTGAGAGGCCCACGAAGCCAGGCCAGGCTTCCGCAAAGGGGGGGGGGCCATACAACCTTCCTTGCAGAGATGGTTCATAGACATCGCATGTCAAAAGGGTCTCATCCCCCAGGGTTAAAGAACATACAAAGAGTCTCTTGCCTACAGGGTGTCTCAGTTTGCTGATGATGTTTCCATCTCCATCAAGGTTCTCCCATTGAACTTGACCAGGACACTCTCCTCTCTTAGAGCAGATGAAGGGACTGCCCAAGTCTACAGAGATGCTAATCTAAGCCATCAGCCAGGTCTGATCCTGCAGTGGAAATAAGGCTCTGCACCAGGCCCCATGAGGAAAGGGGGACCCCACCAGGCAGGGCTTCAAACCCCAAATCTCCAACATAGTCACGGCCCCGGCGAGCCCTCTCCCCTCCAGCGCAAGGCTGGGCCCAAGCTCTCCTTCGCCAACTCCCACCTGCCACCTTCCCTTTAAAGCTGGGCCTGCTGGATGCTCACTGTAGTTCCATTGTCTCCTGGACTTTTTTTTTTTTAATGGAGAGGTGAAGCACTCAGTGTGGTTGACTTGGTCAGGGGTGGGTGGTGGAGGGGTCTCCCCAGCTGAGCCCCACTCTGGACAGGTTCTTTCTCCAAGCCTGGCTGCCCCACTGCACAACCCTCTCACCCCCCCCACACACACACACATGCGCCCTGCAGTGGGCCCTGGGCCTAACCCTATTCTCTCTCCATGCGTCAGCCTCCTGGAAGTCTCTATGAAAGGCACCCCAGGGGTGAAGGCTGCCCCCGGAGCTGAGCAAAGAGGTGCCCTGTCCTCACTGCTCCATCCATGGGCATCGCCCCCACCCCAAGCCCACGCAGCCAGCCTAGGGGATTCTTTGTTCCTCCCCACGGGCCACCAGTTCTCCTTAAGGCAGCCTCATGCTGGGGCTCCCACTCGCCTCCCGAGCCTGCCCTGCAGGGGCTCCTGCTGTAACTTGCTGCGTTAATGTTTCGGCAGAGCAGCCCCCACGAGGTGGAGAGCCTGATTGCTTGGATTGTCCTCGCACCCATCCCTGAGGGAGAGCAGTGCTTCGCGGGCGGGGGTGGGGTGGGAGCCGCTCTGTGAGCCAAGGAAGGTCCTAGCCCTGGCCTTGAGCTTTGGCCTCTGGCTGTCCTCTCGGCTCCCCAAGGCCCTCCCCACCCCACCTCTTCTCTCGGGCGACTCCATCTGTCATCTCTGAGCCTCAGGGGTGCCGGGGCTGGGCCCACAAGGGTCTGTAAGACTTGTGTGCACCAGGTGAGGTTCTGGCACCAGTCCAGGGGCTGGAAAATGGTAACTAAGTCCCTCTGTCCACAGTCCCTGCAAGTGCTGTGTGCACTGCCCAGCCCTTGGAGCGTGGGGCAGTCCGTGAAGGTCACTGCCGAGCCCTGCTCAGCCCCCTGGGACTGCAGAGGCTCTCGGCACACCTGAGACGGGGTCCTGTGCTCTCAGGGCAAAGCCCAGCCCCCTTCACAGGCCCCCGGACCCTCTAGAGCAGGCCTCCCCTGCCTCAGGGATCCACAGTTCACCCTCCCCTCACCCTCCACACCCCCCCCCCCAAAACTGGCTTGCCGCTTCGCTCCCCACTCCCGGCCTCCTTCGCCTGGATGCGCTTTCCACGTGGCTTTGCACGACTGCATTCTGGCCATTCAGGCCCAAATGTCACCCCCTGAGGGAGGCCTTTCTTGACCACCCTATTTATTTATTTACTTAGATATTATTTGTTTATTTTTAGAGAAGGAAAAGAGAGGGAGAAAGAGAGGGAGAGAAACATCAATGTGTGGTTGCTTCTCAAGCACTCCCTACTGGGGGCCTGGCCTGCCACCCAGGCATGTGCCCTGACTGGGAATCAAACCGGTGACCCTTTGGTTTGCAGTCCAGTGCTCAATCCACTGAGCCACCCCAACCAGGGCTTGGGCACCTAATTTAAAGAAGATAAACCCCCTCACCCCCACGGCCCAGCAGGCTTTTGTAGCATTTTCTTTGTAGCTTATCAGTCCCTCTTTTTCTTAATTTTTATTTATTGATTTGAGAGAGAGGAAAGGAGAGAGAGGGAGAGAAACATTAAGTTGTTTTTCCATTTATCTATGCATTTATGGGCTGATTCTTGTATGTGCCCTGATCAGGGATTGAACCTGCAACCTTGAGGTATCAGGACGACGCTCTAACCAACTGAGCTACCCAGCCAGGCTGCACATCACTCTCTTAAAGCGTCTGACTGGTTGGTTTCCTTGGAAGTGACTGCTCCCTCCCCCGCCCCTCCACGAACAAGACCTGTGACCGCCAGGAGCCCTGTGTGTCCCGGTCACCTTCCATCTCTGACACCTAAAAGATGCTTAGCACACAGTAGGTGCGCAGTGAAAGTCTGCTGCCCGTACAAGAAACTTCAGTCTAGTTCTTTGCTAACCATACTCCCGGGAGTCGGGGGGGGGGGGGGGGGGGGAGGTGTCTATGACATTCCACAGAGGTGAGTTGAGAGAGGTAGGGATGGGGGGGTCCCTGACATTCTGTCCGAATAACTCCAGTGTTATGTCTTCTATGGCACCTTCTGCTCCTGTCATAGACACGAAAAGTGGGACCTAGAGAAAAGGCCCTGCCACGGGGTGTGGCACCGCATGGCGTCACAGCCGGAGCTAGGACCTGACTTCCTCACTGCCGGTGCTCCGAGAGCTGAGCCGGTCTAAGCACAGTCCAAACCCCGCCCCCTCCGCCCCCGCCTCTGCCTCCTCCGCAGCCACGCCTCCCCCTGGCCACGGCTCAGGGACTCTCCTCGGGCAGAATGGCCACCACCAGGGCCAGCTCCCGCTCTGGGCCACCGATGGGAGGCACAGCTGACCCTGCCAAGGAGAGGGGTGGCCACTCTCCAATGCCAACTGCACCCTCTCTTCCCAGCTTCCTTTTTTTTTTTTTTTTTTTTTTTTGCACAAAGGCAAGATCATTGCAGACGTCACATCGTTTGGATGTGCACGTGTTTGGACTGGACTTTGCAAACAGATTTAATCTTCAAATTGTTCTGCCATGGGAATTCGGTAGAACGGGGTTCATGTCCAAACACAGGGCACCCTTGGTAAATAATAAATAAGTAAATAAATGAGGGAGGGAAGAATTTCTGCAGTGAGGTAAACTGGGAGCATCAACGCACCCCGTGTGGTGCGGGACAGCAAACCCAGCTTCCCTTGGGGTGCTCCGTGGGGTTCCCGTGAGCATGGCTGGGGAGCCGCTGCTCTGAGGAATAAATGTATGCTTTTAGGTTCCACCACTTCTGGAACCTCGAGTTCTGAGGTCGCTTGAGTTCTGTCAGGCTCTTCCTGTTCCTTGCTGTCAGTCTGGCGTTCTCAGCTGTCAAGCACACCACTCGAATCTCTGCTGCCTTCGTCACTTTGCATTGTCCCCGGGTGTCCGTGGCTTCACGTGGCCGTCTCCGCGTGGCCGTCTTCCCCTCTCCTAGGGACGCCGGACGCCGGGGACTAAGGGCTGATCCTAATGACCTCATCTTAACTTGGTTACACCTGCAAAGACCCCACTTCCCGATCAGGTCCCGTGCACAGGTGCTGGGGGCTAGTGCTTCAACACACCGTTTTCTGGGGGAGACACCATTCCATCCCTAACGCCCTCAGTTGACTTGCTGCTATAGTTTCAACGGGTGCTTCATCCGTGAGAGGTAGAGGAAGTTCCATCAGGGGAGACAAATGAAGAAAATGACGTATTGTCCCGCGGGACACTGCTTGTATGCTAACCAGAGACCGGTGAAGATGGCAAATATTATATGGTGTCTGTTTTACCACAATTTTTTTTTCCAGAGAGGGAAGGGAGGGAGAAAGAGAGAGAGAGAGAGAAACATCAATGTGCCGTTGCTGGGGGTCATGGCCTGCAACCCAGGCATGTGCCCTGACTGGGAATCGAACCTGCGACAGTTTGGTTCGCAGCCCGTGCTCAATCCACTGAGCTACGCCAGCCAGGGCTTACCACAATTTTTTAAAAGAAAGAGTCCATTGGGCCTGGTTGGTGTGGCTCAGTGGACTGAGCGCCGGCCTCTGAACCAAAGGGTTGCAGGTTCGATTCCCAGTCAGGGCACATGCCTGGGTTGTGGGCCAGGTCCTCAGTAGGGGAGCCACAAGAGGCAACCACACATGGATGCTTCTCGCCCTCTCTCTATCCCTCCCGTCCCGTCTGTCTAAAAATAAATTTTAAAAATCTTTTTTTTTTAATTGAAGAGTCCATTGAAGAAAAAGAAGGAGAAAAGCTAGCTTTCTTGGGACGACAGTGTCATTGAGGAAACCTGACTGGGAGGATCTAGGGACAGCTTGGGTCCCCAGGAGGTGCCGTTCTGAAAGTGGCTCCTGGGACATCCCATCGGGAAGCCGTGAGGTGCTGTAAAACCCTGAGCGCCCTGCAGGGGGCAGTCACAGCGCCAGGGGAGCTGGCAGAGCACTGGAGACATGCCGGACACAGCAGGAAAGGGAGGGCACACGGGGAGCAGCATCACGTCCCGTCGACGTTTGCAGCCCCCTCCCCGCCCCCAAGGGCTCTGGAGCAAGTCCAGGGTCAGAGGGGGTCTGTGAGGGGCTCGGAGCCCAGGCTCCTCAGGGTTTCAGCCCTACTGTCTGGCCCCGAGGTGCCTCGGTGCTTCGAGTCAAACTTGGAAGCTGAACCCTGTCCCTGTGAGGATTCCTTCTGCAGCGAGCCCCCCAACCCACGCCGTACAGATTGTCCTGACAGGCGCCCCCGTTGCACCTGTCCCCCATGAGATACCCTCCAGAGCTCTCCCAGGTGCCCCAGGGGTTCCTGGCAGGTACGAACTGCTTAGGAGCGCTGCCTTTGGAGCCACGCTGACCTGGGTTTGAATTCTGGTTCTGCTGCCCCCGGGGCTGTGGGGTTTGAGGTTATTTGCGGCCTTGAACTGCTGTCTCCTCCATTCTAAAACGGGACTAGGAACGGTCCCCCCTCCCAGCAGCAGGGCCCGCACTGAATGAGATGGCTCACCTGTGCCCCATGCTGGCTTGGGGTCCATCTCCAGTACGTGGCAACGTTTAGAGGAAGCAGTGTGATGGGTGCCTGTGGGTGAGGGAGTCCCAGCGCTGAATGGGCTGGTGCCCACTGGTGGGCGCAGTCTCCTTGGGGAGGCAGGCAAATGCTACAGGCGGCAGAGGGTCCTGCCATGATGGAAATGGAGGGCTTCCCGGAGGAGGGGTCAGCCGGCAGTGACAGTGGAGATGCAGCTTCCTCCTGACACACACACCAGATCACGCCCTGAAGCCTTGAGCGCCTCCCCATCGCCTAGAGGGTGAAACCAGACTCCTTAGCCTGATCGCGGAGGCTCTTCAGAACTTGGCCCAGCTGGGCGTCTGACTGGATTTCTGACTTGATTTCATCCCACACCGGCGGGCTCTGCTCCATTCTCCATGCCTTTGTGCATGCGATCCCTTCCTCCCAGAATGCCCGTAGTGTCCCTGTCTGTCACAGCTCGGATCAAAGGCCACCTCCTCTCCAAAGCTCTCCCAGGTGCCCCAAACAGGAGCGATTTCTGCATGCTCTTGGCTTTGAAACCCCTCTCATTGACAGGGGCTCCCCCTCTCACATTGTGGGGCTGATTCTCACATCTCCCTTCCCGTCCCACCCCACACCGTAAGCCCCCGGGTGGGGGGAGGGATTCACACCGGGGCCATCCCAGGATCCTGCCCTGCGCCTGCTGGGAGTTTTCCACATGGTCGGAGTTGGACAGAGGAAAGGGGGAAGGAGGGAAAGCCAAGAAGTGCTTGGAACTTCTCCAGATGAGAAGCAATTAATTATCCCTTCCCCGTGAGGGCCAAAAAAAGAATGCTCTGCTCTTCAGGGCACGCGCCGCAAGAAGGGACAGCGGTGTCACTGAGGGGCGGCCGTGGGCCGAAGAGGCCCCGCCCACTGTCCGCTAAGCCCACTCTGGACCATCTTGCACAGGACAGGCTGACCTGACAGAGCAGGGAAGGTGCCATTTCAGGAGGTCCCCGGGGCCACCCTCTGGTGCGGTCATTCGTAGGACTCCCAGAACTCAGCGGAGCTGTTACACTCACAGAGGCACTTTATAACAAACAGCACGGGCACAGAGCTCAGAATCTGCAAAGGGAAGAGGCACGTGGGGCAGGGTCCAGGAGACACCAGGCCCAGCGCCTCCAGCTTGGCTTTCCCGGGGAGCCCTGTGGACCGTGCTGGCTGATGTTACAGCCCACGCAGGGGACCGCCCACCAGGGAAAGGCGCCTGAGCCTTGCAGTGCAGGGTTGCACGGGCGGTTGGTCATGCAGACATGGCTCTGACCTTGGTTTCCAGTGCCTCCAGAGGTCAAGTCGATACCACGTGGGCCCCAGATCTGCACCATAAATCACACTCTTAGCATACACTATGCAACATGGCCCAAGCCCCGCCCCACCCTGGGTAAACAAGGGCTTAGAATTTACCTTCCGGAAGCTGGATCCAGCTCCCATTGGCTCCCAAGAGAAGCATGACCCAGAAGGAGTGATGTGTGTGTTTTCTATGACGCCTTTCCCAGACCCGAAATCAGGGCATGCAAACCAGGGTCAAAAGAATGAGGTTTGACGCCAAATAACCCATTTTCTTTCTTACTCGGTCTTGGACCAAACTCCAAGAACCTGAGCATCTGCCCCAAAAGTTTGAGAGATGGGGCCAGCCGCCCTGTTTCTTTTTAGTTGTGCCCCAGGCACCTGGTCCTCCACTTTGCCCAGGAATTCGGCTGTGACCCCACCCCAAACACCTGATAGCCCCTTCGGGCACGCGGTCATTTCCACCAGGACCCTCAGCTTCCAGAAACCTTTACCAAAGATTGTTTCTGAAGCCTGGGCTCCGTTCCCACCCAGGGAGGCCACCGTAGTGTCCCTCTGGGTCTGAAGCCCCTTCCTGGATTCCCGCAGCCAGCAGCCCTCTGCCCTGCCAGGTCAGCGGTCAGCGCTGGGCAGGAGAAACTCGGCCCTTGGCCCGAGTTCCCCGCCCCAGGAAAGGTGCTGTGCCCGATGGAAAGTTTGGGCTGAAAGACACTCCTTTACAAACTCCCGGGTCCACTATTTACACAACGTCTGAAATTAATTCGAGAACCTCTCCAAGTGCCCGGGCTGGAACGGGAGGCTGAGAGCAGGAAGGGGCAGGTCCCAAGCAACCGGGGTTTTTCCACAAAAAGAACAGGGCGAAGCGAATGTCCCCGGCAAGTGACTCAGGCGCCACTCATGGCGCCACGTACCTTTCCACTGTAAACTGTGTTTGTGGGGAATGTGCCGTGGAGGGCAGGCAGAGGTGGGACGCGTGGGGAAAGCCCGGGGGTGTGGAGCCGAATTCTTCCCTCCAGTGCCCAGCCTTGCCCAAGTGCCTATGCTTCGGGGTCAGAGGTGGCCACGGTGACCCCACTCTTAGGAAGCACCAACCCCTGCCAGCCTTCCTTCCCCGCTGCTGGACTCAGCCCCACTCCCAGCACCTTGGAAATGCAAGCTTCCTCAGGCGCCAGCATGGCTCTGAGTCCTGTTTTGTCCCTGGGGCTGTCTCTGGGGTCCCCCACCCCTCCCTGCTTTGCCCAGCCTGCCCGCACCCGCTCTGTGAGACCTCCGTCTGAGTTTTTGCTGTAAGATGCTCACTGTTGCCTGATAGTAGAGCAGGCTGACTGTCCTCCCTTGGTGACAATGGAGATGCTCTGAGAGTGACAAGCCTTGTGTCACTGGAGAGGTCGGTGGTAGCTCGAGGATCCTACCTTACAGTCCACAGTTTCATTTGAACCTACATCCTGTGCACACCCAGGTTTGGGGGCAAGTGCAGGAGTGAGCATGGTGGGGGTGCCCGTTGTTGGCTATCGTAGATAGTAAACGACCGTCCACGGTGGGGGGGGGGGCCGCATTTACATTAGACCCGGGAGCAATTAATAAAATGGGAATAAGGAAATCAATTATATGAAAAAAGACAGAGAGAAGAGATAAGGAAGAGAAGGAAGGGAGAGAGAAGAGAAAGAGAAGAAAATACAAAAAAGAGGATTGGCATCCACAGAAATGACCACTAGCTTCCTGGCAGCCAAGCCTGTGTTACGGTCCCATTTCACAGACGGGAAAACTGAGGGCTCGCATGAGTATCCCTATGACTTAGGGCAGAGAGAGACCTGAAGTCAGCTCCCTGGCTCCCTCTCCCTACACCATCCCGCCATGTCTGCTGAGAAGATGTGGCAGATTAGCAGGTGCTGTTGGGGTCCCTCTGGCCAGCTATGACCTTGGTGCGGGATCCCTGCGCCTTCCCCTATGCTGGGTTTAAAATCCTGCCTCAGGTGCACCTGCCACTGCTTCCCTGCACAGGTGTAGGGCGGGCCTGGTGCATGAGAGAGCAGAGACACTGTTGGGAGCTAGGCCTGCAAAGAAGTGTTGGGCTGGAGGCTGGAGGCTGGGGGGATGCATGACCTTGGTCCTTTCCAACCCCTCCCCCAAGACTGAAGTCACTGGGTTACCCGCAAATCTTACTGGTCAGCCAGGGTACCAAATGCCAAGGTCCACCCATTCATCCAATGCATAGATGGCAAACACCATTTTTTTCTCATTGTGCCTGGCTCTGTGTGAGTTAACAGGGAAGGGTGTTTTTTTGTTTTGTTTCGTTTTGGGGTTTTTTTTGTTTTTTACTTTGGGGCTTGACTTTCAGCCTTGAGGAGGTCACAGCCTGCGTGATGAAGCTAGCATACCTTACGCACCATAGAAGTAGCAATAGGAGAGCCAAACCGAGGGGCCGGGCCAGCTGAGGCTTCCTGGAGGACCCAGGAGCCTGCGGGGCCGGCGCGGGGGCAGCGCTCACATTCCCCTATCCAGCAACCATTGGCTGCGTCCGCACTGACGTAGCAGGAATGGGCGGGGCCCTGGAGTAGGACGTAGAGACAAACTCCACCCACCCTGCCCTGCTTCGAGGCTGGCTAACCGGGTCAATGCCCCAGTGCCCCCTGGGACTCCTGTAGGGCGGCCCACCCACTGGAAAAGGGAGGCTTCGTGAGGCAGAGAAGGAGAGGCACCCGTTACCCTTCCCCTGGGTTTTTTCTTTATTTAGCACTAGTTTCTTCAGGAGCCCTCTCTCAAACAGAGGGGACAGCAAAGCCCTCGTCTTCGGTGCCTGCTGACTTCCAGGCTATGTCTGCACTCCCACCAACTTCAAGCTGCCAACACGGCATCGCTGAACACGCAGTCGGGAAGGGGTCTCTCAGACGGGCTCCGGAGAGCTGGTGCAAGCCAGCCCCACACGCCTTTGGTTCTGGGGACCTGGGAAGGAGAGACCTTAGTGGTCACACCACTAGGCTGCCCGTGGACTGTGTCCTTCCCAAGGTCACCTGCTGCACAGACGCACTGCAGGGATCGAAGCAGCCACACACAGCACGAGCAAGTGATATGCATCTCTCTCTAGCTGAGAGGTACTGAGTACAGGGCAAGAAAGGGTTACTTCAGACCCTGGCCAAGTGGCCCAATTGGCTAGAGCATCATCCTGATACACCAGGGTTGCAGGTTCAATCCCCCATCAGGGCACCTACAAGAATCAACCAATAAATGCATGAATAAGTGGAATGACAAAATCAGTATTTCTCTCTCTCTCAAAAAACAAAACTCTGACCTTCTGTGGCTCCAGGAGGGGAGGAGAGCGGAGCTCTGGAAGCCCCCCTGAGGAAGAGCTGAAGGAACTGGGAGCATCTTCACGGGAGAGCCGATGGGGGCCCTGAGGGTCTGCCACGAGCCCCACGAAAGAGCAACAGCCGTGTGCGGCACGGTCCCCGAGGGCCAAAGTCCTGGGTGGAAATTATAATGGGGACGGGTCCTTCCGAGATGGAAGGTCGTGGGCACGGTGAGAGCTGCGCAGGCCCCTTGGGAAGGAAGGAACCCGTTCTCCCCATGCGGAGGCTGAAGACCTCAGCCGCGTGGACAGGATCCCTGGCGGGGAGGTCGAGACGGGAAAACCCCGGAGTCATCCGCTCTGAAGGGACAAACAGTCGTTGGGGCCACCACGTGACGTGGAAAAAGCCACAGGACGCTGAAAGGTGACAACTCAGTAACACCCGAGTGAGCACAAGGCTAGACGGCAGACCACCAAAACGCAAGTCATAGTTGCACTGGGATGGAGATGGAGGGCGACGGTGACCGGTTTTCTCTACGTCCCCGATGGCAACACAGTTTTTGAAACCAAGGCTGTTTTATTCTTTCTGGAAAGTCATGGAGTCTGGCCCCTCTTCCCAGGACCAGGAGCCCCCCCACAACTGCCGAGTTCTCCCCCGGTCCCCACCTTCGGATCGGGGAGGAGACAGGAGGGGACGGACAGATGGATGCCCACAGAGAGCCAGGCCCTGAGCTGGGGACCCAGCCAGAGGTGGCTCCGTCCCCGCCCCCAACGAGGGCTCGGACTGGCACCGAGTCTCGCCCAGGCTTTGAACCAGCCCTGGGGCTGGCTCCCGTGTTATTAAAACAGTAAGTGGCTGAGCCAGGACTCGGACCCGGGCCTGGGGACCGTCCCTTGTGCTTGAGGAGGGGTTCCAAGCAAGCGGGTGAGCTGCACATTCAGTCCCATGACTGGATGGAATGAAGGCCATTGCTGGGGCCAGGCTGGCGGGTATGGGACAGAGTCTAGCAGATGAGGAGGGGGAGGGGTTCCCTGTCTGACTCTCTCCCTCCCTCTCTCTCTCTCTCTCTCTCACACACACACACACACACACACACACCAGCCTTCACCCAGCAGCATTCACTTCCTGCCCTCCAAGTCCTCCTTTCGCTCCATTTCAGGCGTCCCCACCCCCTCCCCCTTCCCCAGGTACACAGCCCCCCTGCCACCACCTGACCGTGCTCCCGCGGAGAAAGGTCTCCCTGTTGACGGGGCTGGCACAGCCCGTGTCCTCGCATAAAAGCCTCACTGAGTCCCGGAGACACTTGGAAGCCAGACAGAATGGAATTTCTCCCTATTTTCTTTACAGCTAAGAAAACACACACGAACACAAGAGCATATTTATGGCGATATTTCTATCCCAGAATTTGTCTTTACCAAAAAAAAAAAAGAAGAAGAAGAAGGAGAAGAAATAAAATGAGTTTTTCTGCCCCCTCCCCTGCCCACCCCAAATCCCGTTTCGGTTCTGGTGGAGGAGGACGGGGAGGAAAACAGAGCAGGCCCAGGCCCCGCGGAGAAGAACCACAGCATCCCGGACAATGTCCCGCTTGTTTGGAGAGCGAGGGGAGGAACGCGACCCCGAAAACGCACACTGCGTCCCGGGGAAGGGCGTTCCGAGGGAAGGAGGACAGGCGGGCCTTGTGTCTGGACACGGCCTCCCTGAGGCTCCGGGGCGAGAGGAGCCCCCAGGTCTAGCCCCGTCCCCAGAGTGGAGGGGCCACGTTGCCCTCCGGGCCTTCCGGGGACGGTCCCTCAGCTGTGAATGGGCACGCTGGGCCTGAAAGACCTGGAGCCCCGGGTCATTTCTGAAGGCGGCATCTAGGGAGGAAAGTCCCCGAGGAGAAGCGGCCGGCTGCCGCTTAGGCCTTCGGGGTTCTCCAGACTCCCTGCGTGTCGGGGAGACACGCCGTGCATTCATCTCTCCACACACGCAGCCCCTTTGCCGCTCAGGGGGGGCGTGTGCATGTGGAACGAAGGACTGTGGTGGGAAGACCACTCAAAACGACGGGCAAGCCCTGGCTGGCGTAGCTCGAATCGCAGGTTCGATTCCCAGTCAGGGCACATGCCTGGGTTGCAGGCCAGGTCCCCAGTAGGGGGCCATGTGAGAGGCAACCACACATTGATTCTCTCTCTTTCTCCCTCCCTTCCCCTCTCTAAAAATAAATAAATAAAATATAAAACACACAAAATGACAAGCAAGAGTCACCCAAGAGGGTCCTCCAGAGTGCTGGGCCCCGCCCACCCCTCCCCCATGCATCCCTGGGATGGGAACCCCAGCCTGGTAGGGAGGCATCGGCCCCAACGGACAGTGGCTGAGCCCACAGCGACACCCGCCGGGCCATCAGATTCTGGCGGAGCCAAGATCGGGGATGCCAGGGGCCACAGCCTCAGCTGGGGGCCACTCCATTCTTGTCTGTAGTTCCAGCTGCGCCATGACGTGCATGCGTCTTAACCCAAGGGCAGCGCTCCGGGTTGGAAGAGGAGGGCGGGGGCAGTGCCCATGCCAGCGCCAGCCCGCCCAGGAGCACAACCAGTGAACGTCACCGGGCACATGTCACAGAGGTGCAAGTCCCAGGGGGAGACCCAGGGGCCTGCTCCATCTCGGCTGCCCACTAGATCCTTCCAGGAAGCTTTCCAGACGCCCGAGGACCAGATGGCTGCCCAGGTGATGCCCATGGGCCACCGCAGTTGAGAGCCAGTGCTCTGCTCGGCCCCCTGTGACTCAGCTGGGCTTTCCTGGGGTGCAGCTGCAGCTGTCCGCTTGGGGTCGGGGTCCCAATGACACTGCAGACGCCCTTCACATCGTGGTGGTCACAGACTTGTAGGCCTCACGTGACAGTTTTCCCGAAGGTGACCGCGGGAACCACATGCAGCCTCCCTAGCGCCGTGTGATCTCGTGTTCTTGGGCGTGACATTTCTCACCAGGTGCCATGTGTCCCGTGAACCCCCTGGACCTCTCACTGCACGGGAACCCCCAAGTAACAGCGCTGCCTCCCCTCTTGCAGGTGAACTATGACCACTTTACTCTTGGCGTTCGTGACTCTGAGGGTCCTCGCCGCCACCGCGGCAGCCGTCTCTGTAGAAGTTCCAGGTGAGGACATTCCCGCGCCGGTCTCCTTCACACGGGAGGCTCTGTGGGGCATCACGCCCCCGGTGTGAGCCACCCCGAGGCCCAAGGGAGAGGTCGAGAGGTGGCTGCCTGGGCGGGGTGTGGACAGAGCTGGGATGGGAGGCCAGGGTGAAGGCTGTCCCTTCGCAGTGCAGGGAAAAACAGGGCCCAGCTCCTCTCCTCCCACCTGCACCCACATCCCGACACCAGACTCTAAGGAATACGAGAGTTCTGCATTTGCGTCTGACTTTTCATTTTGAAAGGTATCCTTGTCCTGGCTGGCGTAGCTCAGTGGATTGAGCATGGGCTGTGAACCAAAGCATCGCAGGTTCGATTCCCAGTCAGGGCACATGCTTGGGTTGCACACCATGGCCCCCAGCAACCGCACATTGATGTTTCTCTCTCTCTCTTTCTCCCTCCCTTCCCTCTCTAAAAATAAATAATAAATAAAACCTTTAAAAGAGAAGAGCTTTAGAATAAATACACAACCTCACAGAAAGGTATCCTTGTCAAACAGGAAGATAGAACACATGTTATTTAACAGTCTGTTTGCTTGATTTATAACTGGTAAATATTTAGGCACAGGGTATCTGGGGGTGTCCCTTTGTCCTCTCACTCGGGGACCCACACATGCCCACCCCCGGCTGTAACCTGCAGTGGTCCAAGCCCCCCGGGCAAGCCGGTCCCCGGAGCCGTAGAGACGGCAGAGCTGGGCATTGCCATCACCTTTGGCGGCGATTCCCGGAGGACCACCGCCTGTGAACCCGTGCTGTGTGGTAGAGTGTGCGAAGGGGGGTGTCTGTGGAAGGGCCTGGTGGGGGCTGCCCAGGACATCAAAAGGTTAGCGCTGGACCCCAGGCATTCCTGACTCCCCGCTCCTTGCCCGGTTATGTACCTACCACCCACAAATATCTGAAGCATTTCTGTGTTCAACGGGCACCCTCTCCCGCCCAAAGCGTCTCCTAAGCAAATGACTCACCGTGAAAGGTGCCGTTTTTTCTTTTTCTTTTTTTTCCAAAAGCTGTTTCCTTCCCATTCCAGGAAGACCTTTACATCTAAAAGCATCCGGTAAACCACGTGTCTTCCCTGAGAATGCTGTGATGTTTTATAGAGTCCAATCATATCACACCCACACCCCGTCTGACTCTCTGCAGACTTCAATGTCTGGCTGTCTCTGGTGCATCTCCCACCAGGCCCCCCAGTGCCCCAGCAGTGGAGGAGAATGACCTGCCCTCCAGCAAAGCCAGGAACCCAGCCCGAGGCCGACCTCCGTCCATGGGGCCCATCTCTGAAGTTTTGACTCTTGGCTTTAAAAGTTTTGTGGATTTTTTTTTCTTCCCCATCCTAATCTCTCTACCCCCAAATGGCTAACTCCCCCAAGTCTGTGAGTCAAGGCGCCATTCCAGGAAGAAGGGTTCTGTTTACCCGGTGGCTTGGCAGCCCCCAGGACACCTTAGTTTCAGTAGCAGAGAGGTGGTCTCCACTCTGAAGTTCGTCCCGCCCTCCTCAGCGACCCTCCCCTGGCTCCATGGCAGACACCGGGGGCCTTGAGGAACGCTGCTCTGGACAGGGTGTTGCGAGGATTCCTGGGAATTCCAAATTGGGGACAGGAGTGTCCCCGACACAGACGCACAGGCTCGCTGGGTCGTGCCCGGGGAGGCTGGGCGGTCGTCTCTGGGCCCTAACCAGCCTGTCTCCCCCGCAGGCCCCGACAACTCGCTGAGCGTCAGCATCCCCGAACCGTCCCCGCTGCGGGTCCTCCTGGGGACCTCCCTCACCATCCCCTGCTACTTCATCGACCCCATGCACCCCGTGACCACCGCCCCCTCCACCGCCCCCCTCGCCCCGAGAATCAAGTGGAGCCGCATTTCCAAGGAGAAGGAGGTGGTTCTGCTGGTGGCCACGGAAGGCCAGGTGCGGGTCAACAGCGCCTACCGGGACAAGGTCTCGCTGCCCAACTACCCGGCCATCCCCAGCGACGCCACCTTGGAAATCCAGAGCCTGCGCTCCAACGACTCGGGGGTCTATCGCTGCGAGGTCATGCATGGCATCGAGGACAGTGAGGCCACCCTGGAGGTCGTGGTGAAAGGTGAGACCACCCCCCAACTCCCACCAGAGACCCTGGTTTACCTGTAGAAAGAACCAAATAGCCTCTTCCCCGTGGGGACCCAGACGGGCTGGCTCTCCAATCCCAGACCCTCGCCCTGCCGTGTGTGCACCTCCGTCGACTTACTGGACTCCAGGTGTAACCGAGAGCTGGGAACGCCATTCCTTCCGGACTGTGAGGGGATTACATACTTCCTGGCTGTGGTCACACAGGGATGATGGCTGGTGCTTGGCCGAGATCCTGTGGTTGTGTGGCCTGTGGTCATTCGTCCCCTGTTGTGCGGACAAGCAGTCTGAGGCTGAGTGGCTTGCCTGAGCTGTCCCCGGAGGTGACATGGGCAGCCCCCGGCTCTTCCACCAGCCGTCTTTTCTCTCCTCCAACCCCCACCCCCATTCTCAGTCCCAGAAGACACCCCGGTGTCCTTTCTCTCTCCCTGGAGTGGCAAGAAAAAGGTGTAAGGAGGCAGCTTGTGGTTCCATTTAAAGAACTTCCTGATTATCAGAATCACCCTAGGTATTTTTAGAAGGTGCCTGGGGAGGTAGTGAGGCCCCTGTCACTGGAGGTATTCCAGCAAAAGCAGGAAGGCCGCCAGCGAATGTGGGAAGGGGAGTCACGCCCCAGGTCCCCAGTAGGGGGCGAGTCAGCTAGAGGCCCACACCGGACGGCTGGGAGGTCCCTCTGGCGACGGCAGTGACTGCGTGAGCCCCACAGGGACCCGAGGCCGTGCCTGACGTGCGCGCTGGGCCGCGCCTGGCTGGCAGGCGTTGTGTTCCACTACAGAGCCATCTCCACGCGCTACACCCTGGACTTCGACAGGGCGCAGCGGGCCTGCCTGCAGAACAGCGCCATCATCGCCACGCCCGAGCAGCTGCAGGCCGCCTACGAGGACGGCTTCCACCAGTGTGACGCCGGCTGGCTGGCCGACCAGACCGTCAGGTGAGCCCCCGGGCCGCCCGCGGAGAGCGGGGTGGCCGATGGGCTGGAGCGTCGACCGGCACCGAGCTGGTGCCAGCATGACACCCTGGCCGGCCCAGGTTGACGCTGGAGGGATGCCTTGGCCGACCCTGCATCGGGCACCCGGTGTCCTGCGATAGAGGGGGAGGCTGCCAGCGGCTTTGCCTCTTGGGAGCATTCTCCGTACACATCACATACACATCCTCATTCTTCTACAGCCTAAAATATTTACTCTCTGGCCTTCTACAGAAAAGGTTCGCAGGCCCCTGAAAGACCACGTGGGGTACCAAGACATACCCAGCAAGGGGGCTGCCTCTAATCACCAATAGCCACGCACAAACACGCATGTCAGTAACGATGCAGGAAAACCTGCCGACACAAGGAGTCCCCACCCCCAGGCAGGCCCCCGCAAACGCATCAGGGAGTCACCGCTTCCCCCCACGAGGGGAGAGGATGCAAGGGCACAGGCCCCCTCTGTCCCCTGGTGAAACGCCCCACCGTGCGTCCCCGGCAGGTACCCCATCCACGTCCCTCGGGAAGGTTGCTATGGAGACAAGGACGAGTTTCCGGGCGTGAGAACCTACGGCATCCGAGACACCAACGAGACCTACGACGTGTACTGCTTCGCGGAGGAGATGGAGGGTGAGGGCGCCCTGCCCCCTTCCCCGGGAGTCCACGAGCTGTCCCCCTTCTCCCTAGTGACACTCGGATTCTGGGGCAGGGCTCTGAGCCAAGGGGCCCCCTGGACCGTGCCCGGAGGGGCGGGAAAGGGAGGAGGGAGGCCCCCAGGTGCCTGCAAACTGGTGCCACACCAGAGTGCTTGTCGCTGATCCCTCACCTGGGACGCCCCTCCCAGCCAGGACCCCCCTCGGCTCTGCCCAGCCACCCATGTCCCAAGTCAGAACGCACTCGAGACCTGGAGGCCCCCCCCACGTGGACCTCCCCGGGGATGGGGGTGGCGGGGGCGGCGGGAGGTCCTCACCCCGCCTGCTGTGTCCGTCCCAGGCGAGGTCTTCTACTCGACGTCTCCGGAGAAGTTCACCTTCCAGGAGGCCGCCAACGAGTGCCGGCGGCTGGGCGCCCGGCTGGCCACCACGGGCCAGCTCTACCTGGCCTGGCAGGGCGGCATGGACGTGTGCAGCGCCGGCTGGCTGGCTGACCGCAGCGTGCGCTACCCCATCTCCAAGGCCCGGCCCAACTGCGGGGGCAACCTGCTGGGCGTGAGGACCGTCTACCTGCACGCCAACCAGACGGGCTACCCCGACCCCTCGTCCCGCTATGACGCCATCTGCTACACAGGTGTGGTGGGGGACTGTCTTGTTTATACCGTTTCAAAGGGCCATGGGATCCCCAAACCCCATGTGTTAGCAACCCCCATTCCCGATGGTTCCAAGGAGTTAGGGCAGAGTGGCCGGAGGCGGCAGGGTAGACGGGTTACAGGCATGAGCATCAGTGCCTGGGTTTGCTCAGGCTGGAACCTCAGCTCTGCCGCCTGCTGCTGCACAACCCGGGAAAGCCACGGCCCTGAGCCTCGGTTTCCTCAGCCGTCTCCTAGGGAGGTGGTGGCGCCACATGGGAGATGGGGGGGCCCGACAGGAGACCGTGTCCCCCACGGGGGGGCCCTGTTGTCTGCCCTCAGAATGGGGCTCACGGAAAAGAATGAGGGGAGGTTTCTGCAAGGGCTTTATTTGGAAAATATAGGCGAAGTGTTTTTTTGTCTTACATTTGACACAATCTAGGTAATAATCACAATCGAATGCGAATTCTTGGAGGGACAAACAATTGAATGAATGCAGAGTTGCATCAACTTTATATTAGAATTGGCGGCCGAGGAGCGACATAGCTCATTTCCTGTTAACTCTCACAGCCAGGTCTTAATGTGCAATAATGAGGATGTCTGCCCTGGCTGGTGTGGCTCAGTGGATTGAGCACTGGCCTGCGAACTAAAGAGTCACTGGTTCAGCTCCCAGTCAGGGCACATGCCTGGGTTACAGGCCAGGTCCCCAGTAGGGGGCGCATGAGAGGCAACCACTCGTTAATGTTTCTCTCCCTCTCATTCTCCCTCCCTTCCTCTCTAAAGATAAATAAATAAACTCTTAAATAATAATAAAAATAATGAGGATTTCCCCCAAAGCCTCTCTCAACCTTTCCATGGTCTAACCACCCTCTCTGAGTCAGCACACGCTGGTGGGTTTTCTCTTTATCGGTGATTAACCCGCTCGTTTCCGCCAGACCCTGAGATTCCCATGAGTCGTTCTCTCGTCTTTCATCCATGTCACGAGCTCCTTCATCCTCAGCGCGGTCTTCCCATGTCCCTTTATGAGAGGTTTACGTTGTCCCATTGGCTGCTCAGCGAGGTGCCCGGGGGGACAGACAGGTCAGGAGGCCGAGGGCATGGATCAGGAAGGGACCAGTTTCACAAGCAGCGCGACGATTGGTTGATGCCTCGAGCTATGACAGCTCCCCAGTCTTCTGCCACCTGGAGACCGTGGGGCCCCCTGTAGGGAACTGTCACCCAGACAAGGGGCCAGGCGCGCAGTGGGTGCTCTCCCTCCTGGCAGGGAAGGAGGCAGAGCCGGGGCTCCCCTTCCCCCTGTCAACCCCGGGCTGAGTTGCTAACTGGGGCTCGTCTTCGTGCCCCACCCAGGTGAAGACTTCGGGGACATCCCAGAAAACTTCTTCGGGGTGGGTGGGGAAGAGGACATCACCATCCAGACTGTGACCTGGCCGGACGTGGAGCTGCCCCTCCCCCGCAACGTCACCGAGGGGGAGGCCCGGGGCAACGTGATCCTCACCGTGAGGCCCGTCTTCGGCTCCCCCACGGCCCCGGAGCCCGAGGAGCCCTTCACGCTGGGTCCTGACCAAGAGGCCACCGCCTTCCCTGAGGCCGAGAGCGGGACTGGAGAGGCCACTGGGCCCTGGGCCTCGCCCGAGGAGTCCACGCCCAGCCTGGGCCCCTTCACCGGCGAGGACCTGGTCGTGCAGGTGACCGCAGCCCCGGGTGAGGCCGAGGTCCCCGGGCGGCCACGATTGCCAGGGGGTAAGTGCACCCTCCTGGGGTGGGGGGCCGGAGGGGCAGATGAAAGGGACTTGGCCTGGGGATCTACACCTTCACCTGTACCCGGGACCAGGGCCAGGCCTCCTCCCTCTCAGAATGCGTTGTCCTTATTCATGAGACAAAGGGGATCAGCCAGGCCAGGGATGCACATGCTCTGTGGCCACAAAGCATTTCCTTCACATGAAGTCGTAGGTGGGAACCAGTGTGTACGTCAGGCAGGTAAAGGAGCTCGTAGGGCCCAGGGAAGATGGAGAAGAAAACCAGGGCTCTTCTATCCAGGACCCTCCTGGCCCCGTCAGGCACCTCCACAGGATAGAACCACTGAAACCCACCACACACGGAGACTGGGGGGCCATTCCTGGCGCTGACCCTCCAGGCTCCTCAGACGACAGCCCACAGACCGCATCGAGCTCACCGCCTACTTCTACACAGCTGTGCACTCAGAATCATACTGCATTTTTCAGTAGTTGCAGGGCAGGGAGTCGTGAGAAGAAGAATATTTTGATACGTAATGAAAACTATATAAAATTCAAATTTTGAGGTCCGCATCGCCTGGGAGTGGGATCGGAAGTAGGAAAGGAAGGGGGGGAGGAAGGGAGGCTGCTCCTCAAGCAGCCGGGGTTCCCTCCGTGCCTACAGAGCCGTGGGGACCGGACCCATGGCATCCTGAGCCTGCTGTGTCTCCTCCTTTCTTTCCCTCCACCCCGCCCCCACCCCCGCCCCCAGGGGTCGTGTTCCACTACCGCCCGGGCTCCGCCCGCTACTCGCTGACCTTCGAGGAGGCCCAGCAGGCCTGCCTGCGCACCGGGGCGGTCATCGCCTCGCCGGAGCAGCTCCAGGCCGCCTACGAGGCCGGCTACGAGCAGTGTGATGCCGGCTGGCTGCAGGACCAGACCGTCAGGTGAAGGGCCCGCCGCCCCCAGCCCAAACCCAACCTGGGGGTCCAGCCAGGGGAGCCCCAGCCTGGCCCTGCAACCGAGACACAGCGGGCACCTGCTGCCCCGAGGGTTAATTAATGAACCAGTGGTTTCCTTCATTCCCGCACCCCCAGAACCGAGGCAAATTCAGAGAGGGTGAGGAAGGGCCCCAGGTGACATTACGTCCTAGGTTATTTCCCCTGAGAGACATAGAGAGAGAGACCCCCATCCTCAAGCCCCCCGGCCCCTTCCAGCCTGACCCAGTGCTTTTGCATGCAGTGGGCTCCCCTCTGAAGCCAGGGGCACCCCAGTATGAGGGGTTGCTTCCTGGTATGCATCCCCTTGGACAACCGCAGACCCTCCCCACCTGGTTCCCCAACTGGCCTAGCGGCCTCACCCTGCACCCCACGGCCCTGAACAGGCCCTCATCTGCCCCTCTGGCTTCCTTGCAGATACCCCATCGTGAGCCCGAGGACCCCGTGCGTGGGGGACAAGGACAGCAGCCCCGGAGTCAGGACGTACGGCGTGCGCCCGCCGTCAGAAACCTACGACGTCTACTGCTACGTGGACAAGCTCGAGGGTACGAGTCCCGTCCCTGCACTTCGGGGGGTTAGGGTTAGGGGGCTGTCCGGGGAACACAGGAAGGAGAGAGAGCTCCGCCCTCCGCCCACTCCCGGCTTTGTGGATCAATAAATCCCTCGTTTTAAAGATTTTATTTATTTTTAGAGAGGGAAGGGAGGGAGAAAGAAAGAGAGAGAGAAACATCAATGTGTGGTTGCTGGGGACCATGGCCCACAACCCAGGCATGTGCCCTGACTGGGAATCGAACCTGCGATGCTTTGGTTTGCAGCCCGCGCTCAATCCACTGAGCTACGCCAGCCAGGGCAAATCCCTCGTTTTAAATGCCAACCTGGACAGAGTCCCGACACCCACGGGCAGATCCATGGCCCTGAGGGGTCCGGCGGGAAGCACCAACAGGCAGAGAGACCTCTTCCCCAAACACTGTCCGAGCCTGTTGAACCACAGATCCTCAGCTTTCGCTTCGGGTCATTTATTTTAACTCCCGTGGAAATTGCCAGATCGCTCTTCCCCGGACCCCGGTTTGGGAAACGCTGGTGTTCTGGAAAGGTGTCAGCGTTGCCACCCGCTGACTGCGGGGCCCGAGGAAGCAATTGAGCTGTTCCAGGCCTGGGTGTGCTCGTCTGTGGAGCAGGCCCGACTGACCCCTCCGGGCAGGGGCTTTTTTGAGTATGACATGGGGTATGTGTGAAAAGTGCCTAGCACAAGGAGGTATTTATTCAGTAAATGTGAACCGCCTTCCCCCAAGTCAGACGGGCCCCCAGGTGCCATTCCGGGGGCCAGGACCCAGCCCGCAGCAGTGGTCACTGGCCCACGAGGAGGTCCCAGGTGGCAGGGTGGGCCCAGTCTGCAGTGTTCACGGTGCTCTCAGACAAGGGCTGTGGTGCAGGACTCACAGGGGGTGTAAGGGCACCCCGGGCGGGGGTTCCTGGCTCAGCAGGGGAGGGGGTGCCTAGGTGTGACTGGGGAATTTAGAACAGGCCACGGAGGGAAGGTAAGGGACCATCCCTTCTCAGTTGGGCTGCCGCTTTGCTGGTTTTAGCACTGAGAGTCCCGACTCCTGGGACATCCCAGTTGGTCACCCCATTTCCCAGTGGCCCAGGAGATCCAAGGGGGAGTGGTCCAACAGGGGCATATTTTCGGGCCGGGCGGGGTGTTTAACCTGTGCTGGGACAGGGGGTGTGGGCAGAGGCCACCTGCCCGCCCGTGGGGTCACTGAAGGGTCACTCACGCCAGCCGCCGGCCTCTGCCCCACAGGGGAGGTGTTCTTTGTCACCCGCCCGGAGCAGTTCACCTTCCAGGAGGCCCTGGAGTTCTGCGAGACCCACAACGCCACGCTGGCCTCCACCGGCCAGCTCTACGCCGCCTGGAGCCTGGGCCTGGACAAGTGCTACGCGGGCTGGCTGGCCGACGGCAGCCTCCGCTACCCGATAGTCACCCCTCGGCCGGCCTGTGGCGGCGACAAGCCAGGCGTGAGGACCGTCTACCTCTACCCCAACCAGACAGGCCTCCTGGACCCCCTGTCCCGGCACCACGCCTTCTGCTTCCGAGGTGCGTGGCCGCGCCGCTCCTCCAGTCCCTGCTCCCGCCCTGGGTGGGGGGGTGACTCCCTGGCATGGACCCCGCCTGGCTCCTGTCCTCTCTCCCTGTCCATCAGAACAAGGAAAAGGTCAGTCCCTGGGGGGGAGGGGGGGCAGGGCCAGCTCTGGAGCTAGCGGGACCTCAGGCTCCCACTCCGAGGCAGACGCATCCTCCCGAGGTTACCCGGAGACACGTCGAGAGGAGTGAGGGAGACCTTAGGCTCTCAGATCAGGCAGACTTGAAGTTCAACTGAGACTCTCGCTAAGCAGCTGTGTGACCCTGAGCGAGTCACTGACCCTCCCACTCCCTCTGCCTCGTCTGTGAAATCGTGATATAATAGTTGCGTTCAAAGAGCTGCCACTTACAAGCCACCGGCTGTGGGCAAGCCGCCTAATCCTGTGCCTTCGTTTCCCCATCTGTAAATGAGATCATGGTATCTGCCTCACAAGGCTGTGACGGGATAAAATGCTTCTGTGGGCAGAACACCTTTAAACCCTGCTTGGTGATATGATACCTGATGTAGAAGAGAGGCCCCCAGACCACCTGGAAATAAGGTGCCGATGGTGTGTGAATATTGATAGTGTGGTCGATGGCAATAGCTCTTATGAATGGGGGAGGTGGAAAGTGACCTCACTGGACTGCACGGGAGAGTTGGGTGGAGGCCCAGCGAGGTTCTAGCCCAGGTCTGGCTCCCCTCAGAGTCCCCCAGTTGCCCTCAAGAAGGGCCAGCCGGGATCCGCCCCTGGTAAGAAGGAAGGCTCACCAACGCGCATTCCCTGCAGGAGCCTCAGCTGCGCCCTCTCCAGGAGAAGAGGGGAGTAGCATGCCCACACCACCCTCGGGTGTGGAGGATTGGATCACCGCCCACGTGGAGCCGGGTGTGGCCGCTGTCCCGTTGGGAGAGGAGACGACGGCAGTCCCAGACCTGACCACTGAGCCAGAAAACCAGACGGGATGGACACCAGCCTACACCCCCGCGGGCGCTTTCCCGCTGCCAGGTCCGTGTGGCCTTCCCTGCCGCGGAGGGTTGGGGCTAGGTGGAGATTCTCGCACGCAGGCGAGCGTGAGCACCGTCCCGGAGTCTGATTCGGGGGGCGGGGCTTGGAGCAGCCTCTGAGGCTGTGCCTGTCTATCAAGCCACTGGGTGATGGCTTGTGCTGCTGGTCCCCCGACCACGCTGTGAGGACCGTGGGTTTAGGCAACTCAGGTGATGATGTGGAGGAACTTGAAGGGTGACCTGGTGACCCTCAGTGATAGGGCGCCCCCCCCACATCCGGTGGGGTGTATAGATGGCACCCCTTCCCGTCTCCAAGCACAGCCCGAGGGTGCTGCTGCGGAGTTCGCTGGTAGCTGCCCTTCCCCTTCCCTCCCTCCCTCCCTCCTCCTCCCTTTCCAGAGATACTGTGCGAGGTTCCATCAGGAAATGCCTGCACACGTCTCTGAGCTCTTGAGAGAAAAATTTTGCCAGGAAGGAATGGGATGCAGCTTCCTTGCAGCAGCTTGAAAAGGGGGTGGCATTACTGAATCCGCACCTCGTCTTTCTCACTCCTTTCCTGCAGGGGTCCCCGCTACAGGGCCTCCCACCGGTGCAGCCACCGAGGAGAGCACAGGCGGCCCGTCTGCCACGGAAGTGCCCTTGGTCTCGGAGGAACCATCCCCCTCGGAGACACCATCCCCCCCGGAGACGCCGTTCACCTCTGAGGAGCCGTCCACCCCCTCGCCCCCAGTGCCCAGCGGGATGGAGGTGCCAGGCTCGGGGGCGGCATCCGGGGCACCCGAGGTCAGCGGCGACTTCACGGGCAGTGGAGAGGCTTCAGGACACCTGGACTCCAGTGGGCAGCCTTCGGCGGGCAGTGCAAGTGGACTGCCCTCGGAGGACCTTGACTCCAGCGGCGCCCCCTCGACAGTGGGCTCGGGCCTGCCGGCGGGAAGTGGGCTGGCCTCCGGGGAGGAAGACGGAATCAGGTGGTCCAACGCTTCTCAGGTTGGTGGGCTGCCCTCTGGCGGTGAGGGTCTGGAAGGCTCTGCTTCTGGAGTAGGGGACCTCAGTGGACTTCCTTCTGGAACGGAGGGTCTAGAGACCCCTGCCTCTGGAGTAGGGGACCTGAGTGGACTTCCTTCTGGAGAAGGTCGAGACGTCTCTGCTTCTGGAGTAGAGGACCTCAGCGGACTTCCTTCTGGAATGGAGGGTCTAGAGACCCCTACCTCTGGAGTAGAGGACCTCAGTGGACTTCCTTCTGGAATGGAGGGTCTAGAGACCCCTGCCTCTGGAGTAGGGGACCTGAGTGGACTTCCTTCTGGAAGAGGAGGTCTAGAGACCTCTGGTTCTGGAGTAGAGGACCTGAGTGGACTTCCTTCTGGAACGGAGGGTCTAGAGACCCCTGCCTCTGGAGTAGGGGACCTCAGTGGACTTCCGTCTGGAAGAGAAGGTCCAGAAACCTCTGCTTCTGGAGTAGGGGACCTCAGTGGACTTCCGTCTGGACAAGGAGGTCTAGAGACCTCTGGTTCTGAAGCTGAGGACCTCAGTGGGTTGCCTTCTGGAAAAGAAGACTTGACTGGATCCGCTTCCGGAGCCTTGGACTTGGGCGGAATACCCTCCGGAACTCTAGGGAGTGGGCATGCTCCAGAAGCGAGCAGCCTGCCCTCTGGATTCAGCGGTGAGTATTCCGGAGTGGACTTGGGGAGCGGCCCGTCCTCCGGCCTGCCTGACTTCAGTGGGCTTCCGTCTGGGTTCCCGACCGTCTCCCTGGTGGACACCACGCTGGTGGAAGTGGCCACGGCCACCGCGGCAAGCGAACTGGAAGGGAGGGGAACCATTGGCATTAGTGGCGCTGGAGAAATATCCGGGCTGCCCTTCAGCGGGCTGGACATCAGTGGGGGAGCCAGCGGACTCCCTTCGGGAGCCGAACTCAGCGGCCAGGCTTCTGGATCTCCGGAAATCATCAGCGGGGAAACGTCTGGACTCTTCGATGTCAGCGGACGGCCGTCGGGACTTCCCGACATCAGCGGGGGGACATCTGGGCTTTTTGAGGTCAGTGGGCAGCCATCGGGGTTTCCGGGAGAAGCGTCTGCAGGGACCGAGCTCAGTGGGCTGCCTTCCGGACTCCCAGACGCCAGTGGAGACGTTTCGGGAGACCTCTTCGGCAGTGCTCGGCCGTTCGGCATGACCGACCTCAGCGGGGAGACGTCCGCGGTCCCTGACCTCAGCGGGCAGCCCTTGGGGTCGCCGGGCTTCAGCGGGACCACACCCGGAATGCCTGACCTGGCCTCCGGCACCCCGAGTGGCAGCGGCGAATCCTCTGGCATTACGTTTGTCGACACCCCTCTGGTGGAAGTGACCCCCACGACGTTCAAAGAGGAAGAAGGTTTAGGGTCCGTGGAGCTCAGCGGCCTCCCTTCCGGGGAGACGGATCTCTCGGGCACCCCCTCTGGGGTCGGGGATGTCAGTGGGCAGCCTTCCGGAGCCATCGACTCCAGCGGGTTTATACCCCAGCCTCCGGAACTCAGCGGCCTGCCGAGCGGAGTAGCCGAGGTCAGCGGAGAAGCCTCTGGAGCCGAGGCGGGGAGCAGCCTGCCCTCGGGAGCCTCTGAGGGCAGTGGACTCGCGTCGGGTCTCCCTACCGTCTCCCTCGTCGACAGAACTTTGGTGGAGTCTGTAACGCAGCCTCCCACGGCCCAAGAAGCAGGAGAAGGGCCCTCGGGAGTTTTGGACCTCAGTGGGCTGCAGTCCGGGCTGGTGGAGCCCAGTGGGGAGCCTCCGAGCACCCCGTATTTTAGCGGGGACTTTTCTGGCACCGTTGATGTGAGTGCGGAGTCCTCGGCAGCCACGAGCAGCAGCGGGGAGGCCTCAGGATTTCCGGAAGTTACTTTAATCGCTTCTGAATTTGTGGAGGGTGTTACCGAGCCAACCGTTTCCCAGGAACTCGGCCAGAGACCCCCCTTGGTGCACACCCCCCCGATTTTTGAGTCCAGTGGAGAAGCCTCAGCATCGGGAGACGTCAGTGGAGCCACGCCGAGGTTCCCTGAGTCTGGAGTAGAGGCGTCCTCGGTCCCGGGATCCGGCCTCGAAACATCTGCCTATCCCGAGCCTGGGGTGGGGGCGTCTGCTGCTCCCGAGGCCCATGGAGGGGCTTCGGGGTCCCCCGATCTGAGTGAAACCACCTCTGCCTTCCCCAGCACGGACCTGGGCGGGGCCTCAGGCCTGGACGCCAGCGGCAGCACCCCCGCCTTCCAGGAAGGACCCACGGAGGGCTTGACACCCTCAGGAGTGAGTGGAGAGCCGCTCCGTGGGACCAGCACCTACGACGTGGTCACAGAGACATCGGGCTGGGCTTCGGCCACGGCCACGGCTTCTGGAGACAGGACCGAACTCAGCGGAGACCCATCCGGTCACACCTCAGGGCTGGATGTTGTCATCGGCACCGGCGTCCCGGAGTTTGAACGGACCCCGCAGACCCAGCGCCCTGTAGAGGCGCGTGTAGAAGTCGAGTCCTCCAGCCCCCTGCACTCAGGAGAGGAGGTGCAAACAGCCGAAACAGCCACCTTCCTAACAGACGCTTCCACCCCAGCCTCTCCAGAAGGGACAGGAGAATCCGGGGCAACCACTACAGGTATTGTTGGCATCCCCCCCGCCCCCCGGTAACTATGTTTGTGCAGTTCAGATGGTAGCATAGTAGCAGGAGGCGGTGTAGATTCAAGGTTCTGAGCACCGCTCCCCCATGGGTTAGCTGTGCAGCCTCAGGCAAGTTTCTTAACCTCTCTGATCCTCAGCCGTAAAACGGGAATAGTCCCAGGGAAGATGCAGCAGCGTGTAAACATATCTAAAACAAACACTTAGCATCTCAGTGTGCACGCAGTACATGCTCATAAAAATCGGGGAGTGTTGCCGTTACAGCGATGTTACATCACGAGAACACGTATGTGGTGGCTCAGTCACGTGGACTTGGTACAGAGGGAGGGAAGGATGGCGGATTACACGGTGCCAGAGATGACACCCCCGCGCCCTTCCCACGGAGCGAGCGTGAGATGAGACAAGGAAGCTACTGGCGACATTTATGCCCAACTTTGTGCCGAGTTCAAACCAGCCCAGCTGAAGGAATGACAAAGTGTCGTTTTGGCTGAGTGGTGACTTTAGTCCCTGCGTCCCCGCCTGTACCCCGGTACCAGGGACTCCTCAGCCTTGTAGTGATTGTCTCACCTCCACCATCCCAGCACCGGCACCAGGAGCTGACCCTTTTCCACATTTTGCTCTGGGCTCGCTTGCATAGCTTGCATACCCCCAGGTGCTGAGAGATCTTTCCCAGTCAGAGACCCCGACCCCCAGAAGCCGAGGCCAGGTACCCAGGAGGGCCCTCAGAAACGTGCTGACCCCCACTCAGCCTCCTGAGCTTGGGGGACCACGTACCCCGACCTCGAGGTCTCAGAGGCTGCGCCATGTGCCAGGATGCTAGCTTCTCAGCGCTCAGCCTCTTCCTGGGGGTTGCAGCCCCCGCCAGGTCCTGTGCTAAGGATCCCTGTGGCGCTGGGACCTGCCAGGAGATGGCAGGACATGCCACATGCCTGTGCCCCCCCCCGGCCACACTGGCGAGCACTGCAACATAGGTAAGCCCCTCATCCGGGAGGGAGGGGACTCCTTCACCCCCAGAAGGAGCTGCAGGCGGCAGGCAGGACCGAGGTCCCCCGAGGCTCGGGCTCCTCAGGGAAGAGGAAGGAGAGAGAGGTGCAGTGACCCGTGGGGGCAGAAGTCATGAGAAAAACAGGGCAGGTCTTCCCAGGGTATCTGTTCTACCTGGCAGTTTAAGAGAAAAAAAAAAAGTCCGGCTAAGTAATGTAACTGGGATGTAGTTGGTGCTTTGTCCAGCCAAGGATTGTCTGAGGAGCAGGAAGCAAAATGCGCTTGAATTTTGAAGATGAAACTTGAGATTTCACAGAAATGTTGAAGGAGGGGGCCGGTCGTGCCTGGCAGCCCCTGGTGGGGTCACTCCGAGGGGCTGTGGTGCATCGTGGAGGGCAGACCTCCCCAGAACGTCCCCTACCTGCTTGGGGCCGGGCACGGTTTGGGTCCCCTCCTTGCCCTGAAGGAAATGACACAGACTGTACTTGTCATTGAGGGGTCAGCATTCTTGGCTACAGGTCAGGGGTGACCCGGCGACGCCCTGCCCCTGAGCACACACCACCCAGGGGTCTCGGCTGGTCCTTAGCTGTGGGCCAAGTAGCTTGTGGGACAGGCGAGGCTCTGGGGGGATCCTCTGATTGGAGGTGCTCCCCCCCCCCCCCCCCCGCGACACCAGATGACTAGAATCGACCTGTGGTTCCCATAGGGCTGCTGGGGGTGTGATGTGTGTGTGTGAGACGCAGCTCAGGGAGGATTCTGAGTGAGGGACACTGGTTCCCTCTCTTACCTGTCTTCCGTCACCTGGTCTGTGTGTCGCCCAAATCTGTCCCATCCTCCATCTGCCACCACCCGGTGGGCGGTCCCCCACTCTGCGTTTGCGCACAGTAGGGCCCAGACAACGCCTCTCGTGATTCCAGAAGTCGGGCCACGTCCTAACTGCCCTTCACAGAAAGAGGTGGCGATGCAGGGCCAGAGTGGCCAGTGAGGACGCCCCGCACGGGACCCTCAGCCCTCTTCCTGCTGCCGGAGCTGCTCCTGGCCCCTCCCCCACTAAGCTGCCCCCGGGGCTCCCCCAGGCTGTCGGGCCTTCAAGATCGCCACCCGTCCTTCCCTCCTCGGCCGTGACTCCGGGGCCCTGTGCAAAACCGCCACCTTCTCAGATTCTGGGCCTTGGCCAAACGCAGAAGGAAACACGATGCTGCCCCCTGGGACCTTGGGCCACCTGAGGGTGGGTGATGTGAAAAAAGCTGCTGGGACACCCGGAGGCCACCTGGCCTGGCCTCCCTGCGGGCCTCCACCTCTCCCGCCCTCTCCTCCGTGGCTGGCCAGGAGCCCCCCTCCCACAACCAACCAGTCCACAGCTGGCTCTCCTCCCCACAGACCGCCCCGTCCCCTGCTCTATACAACTGCTTTGGCGCCTACATTTGCCTAATCCCCCCCTCGCCCGGCGCTTCCCATCTTCCGTAATGACGCTAATGGTCAAAAGAGAACCCGGCGCTTCCCCGTAGCAGGAGAGCCGCCGCCCCCAGCTTCCGCCCGGCCCGCCGGCCTGACCTATTGCTGCTACTGCTGCTGCTGGGAATCCAAGTGCATGCCAGAATGTCCTTCAGCTCCTCCTGCATTCTGGGTTTGCTTAGGACCGTCCCAAAGGCGGAACGGTCGGTGTCTGGTCCATGGTGTGCACTCCCCCGAGATGACGTGAAGAACCAACCGCGTGGGAAGAGGAGGTGCCTGGGGACTTGAGATTTTCCGGGCTACGCCATGCACAGACCGAGCTCTGGTCCAGATGCTGTCTGCTAGGCCCCAGCGAAAAGCATCCGGAAGAAAGTGCCTTCTCATCAGAGGACTGGCTTTAAGGCGTCGTCTGTTCTTGTGGGTAGCAGTGGGTCCGGAGGCCCAGTAGAGGACACCCCTGGTGACGTCACGTCTGGAAGGTTGCATGAACACAGAGAGGGGCGCGTCCCCAAGCGGAGCCCCGGGAGCTGGTGGAACCCGTTCACGGCAGATGCTCATGGATTTCCCGGGAAGGGGAGCTTCCCGGCCCCTCGTATCCCACTCCCAGGGGACGCAGCCCGGGAGGAAAACCAGCAGGAGGCTTTGGAGTACAAATGCAGAGTTCTCTCCGGCTTCTCAGAAAGATGCAGAAGGCCCAGATGAGGAGACTCCGTGCTTACCGTGGCCAGTGGAGGAACATGTCAGGCAAAGGCCAACGACTCCCCAGTCCCGGTCCCACGAAGACGTCGGATCAGGAAGAACAGAAGGGACGAGCATGCCTGGGAGGGAGAGGCCGACGGGCGCCTGCCTGTGTCCCAGGCCGGTGTGGGTGGGCGGCCACTCACTCAATACCCAGCCGGCTGCAGGAGCTGCTCTCTCCCACCACCCAGCCCGGAGCCGCCCCAGACGTGCTGCCTCCTCAGAGTTGCCCACATTCCACTCAAAGGAGACTGAACAGGGAAATGCTGGGCTGGGTTTCCGTCACTCCCCGCCCCCCCGCCCCCGCAAGAAAACAATGCTGGATTCATCTTCACAAGATGCTCTAGGATCTTACTCACTAAAGGCAAGACCAGTGTCTGCAACCCCCAGAGTGTCCATGAATCCCGTGCAAACACGCCCCGCTGCCACCCTCTCTGGGTTCCGCCCTCTGCCGACCGCCCACGCATCCCAGCGCCGCGCAGTCCTGCCCCGCTCCCGAGGCGCGCAGCCACAGAGGAAGGGAGGAGGAGGAAGAGTCCTAACCAGCTCCAAGCACTTGACTTCCGGTGGCCTTGCTCACTGCTGTGGTGAGCCAAGTCAAACTGGCCATGGCTTTCTGAAACCCTCACGAGAGAAGGCGTCTTGGAGGAACTCCGTGTGCATTCTCGCCAGTGAGAGGCATCTGGCTTTAGAAGCACCGAATCTCTTCGCCCGCTGGGCGGCCAGGCTCCGACGCTCCACGGGCCCGTCGAGAACCACACGCATGCACAAGAACCCCTGGTGGGCCTTTGGCTTCAGCACTCCAAGACGGTGGTGGCAGCAGCAGCGGCAGCAGCAGCAGCAGCAACGGTGCTTAGGAAATGCAGCCGCCCCTCCCGGGGCTCTGGAGAGCTGCAGGGCCGGCTGGCCGCCCATCCAGAGGCTGCGGTGCTTGTGAGGCTGGAGGTGCCGGCGGGCGTCCTAATGGTGGCCCTTGGTTTCTTGCAGACATTGATGAGTGCCTCTCAAGCCCTTGTCTGAATGGAGCCACCTGCGTGGATGCCATCGACGCTTTCACATGCTTATGCCTTCCCAGCTACCGAGGGGACCTGTGTGAGACCGGTACGGCCGTCTCGGCTTCAGCTAATGTGACTAACGGCTGCACACTCCCCCCCACCCACCTGCCCGCCTCCTCCCTCACCCTTCCCTTCTAACCACAGGCTCCAGGCCCCCGGCTGGGGCCAACTCAGGGGCCACCGGGAGCAGTCTGCCCCGCCCTCCCCCCCACGCACTCCCACTCCTTCTCTGGCCACTCCCCGTGAAAACCCACCTCTGAGGCATAGGCCAATCTGGCCGCAGGAGAGATGCGCAGCCCGGGCCAGCCTGCACTTCCAAATGTGGGGCTCCTGGGGGGACCTTGACCACACTAACCTGCTCCAGGGCTCCCAGGCCGGCAGGCGCCGCCGTCCAGGCCGCTGCACGCGTGAGACTGAGAGGACAGAGTGCAGTGTGTGCTCCTGTCTGGAAGGAAGCTGTGGGTGGGGGTAGTAATTGGCTCTCACTCCGGATGATGGCCACGGAGCTTCCTCGTATGGTCAAGGGATGTGTCATTGCTGCTTCATTGCCTATGGGACCGTGGCCTCAGGAGCCACGGTGCCATGCTGGCCAAGCTGCCGTCCTCTTCTCCTCTGGCACACGCTGTGGTTTGTCTGCCTGAGAGCCCCCACCCGCCTCACCAGCATGCTCGGTCATGCATGAACAGGGACCGCTGCATGCCACCTCCTCCTCCTCACCACCGTGACAGCTGCCAATCAATGCCACTCAGGCCCACACTTCTTTCTCCCTCCCCTGCGCCAGGCAAAGGGCTGGCCAGAGAGAACAGAGGCTCATGGCACGGGGCAGGGGCCGAGGGGACTTGCCGGCCCCTCTGCTTCTGCATCCGGGCCGGGCTCTGCCCAGGGGGGCTGCGTGCCGGGCCGCGCCCCCAACCCCCTCTCCAGGAGCCCCCAATCCTGGATCCCACCTCCGAGTGGGGGAGGCGAGACTCAGGGTTGCTCGCAGTAGCTGGGGCCTGCACACAACTGGAAGTATGCAGGGGCTTCAAACCGTTTTTAAGGAACCCTCAGGCTGGACTTGCCAGAAACTTCCAGGCAGCAGCCGACGCCCTGGGGGCCTAGGCTGTGTGGGGGGCAGGTCTGGATCGCTTGCTCCTGGGAGGCACCACCGAGGTCACATGCCGGCGGAGGGACTTGAGGCATCTGCAAGAAAAGGCCTGAGTCCTCCTCCTCCCTGCAGCCTCCCACCCTCCACTCTCACCCCAAGGCCCCAAGGCCCACCCATGGGGTCGTGGCTGGGGTGGCAACGTATTTGTCATCGGAGAGAAGGGTCTGGAAGCTCCCTTACAGCCAAGGGCTCTCGGGTGCCAGGCTGGGAGAGGAGGTGCCCTGAGGGAGGGCACGCAGGGCGATCACAGGGCGCCGCATCGGATGGGGCAGGGAGATGGCGCCAGAGCTGCCCAGCCAGCCCTGGTCCTGGTGGCCAGCTACACAGGGCTGCATCTCTCCTCCCGTTCCAGTCCTGAGCCCCCTACCCCCACCCTATGGGTCCTCGTGCCTCATGCCTCGGCTCCCTTCCTCCCGCTGCTCCCAGCCCTCCTGCAATGCCGCTGCTGCTTCCCCCAGGGCCTCCCTCCCGCACCACCTGGCCAGCCACCCACCCACACGCACAGCCTCCAGCTTTGCCTGCCCAGCTCAGCTCAGCCCGCAGACACGGCTGGGGCCCAAGAACGGCCCCCACAGCCAGCCCCAGGGTGAGATGGGGGCCACCCATTTCTGAGGCCTCCCTGCCCTCCTTCTCAGGAGGCCTTGGCCGCAGGGGGCCCCCTGCGGCATCCTCCTTAGACCTCCGGCCGCTCTGCCCCTTTCTCCTCGGCCTGCTGGCCTCCCACTCTGTCCGCTCTTCCTGACTGTGTCTCTTCCAAACCTGCCTCGCCCGCCCCCCCCGCCCCTCCCCGCTGGGATGGCCAGACTCTCCAGGAGGCGGCCAGGCAGCCTGAGGGGACCACGGCTCTAGGCTCAGCCCCAGGGCCCAGGGGGACAGGGAAGAGAGGGTCTCGGAGTGCCCTCCGCCCAGGGCTGTGCTGGCAGATGCGTGACCGTGGGCTCCAAGGGGACCCCGGCCCGTACAACACTCCCACCAGGCCAGCAGAAAGCCTCCGAGGTGCTGTCGCTGCCAGCGGAGTTGGAAGGACACTCGTATAGTGGCTCTCCCAAGCCTGAGCAAGCGGCTGCAGCCTCTGGCTGGCCCTGGAGCCCCAACCAGCCCATCTTCCGGAACTCAGAACCCACTGCCAACGTAACTCTGGGAGGAGAGAGCCTCCTCCCCGCTCCTCTTCTGCCTCCTAGAAATAAAATGCCTGGCCGGCCGGGACCCCCGGCGTTGCCGTCTTGCCCTCCAAGGGGTGTGCTCAGCCGGAGCCGCCCCCGATGGACGGACTGAGCTCTGCGTCCTCTCTGGACCCAGAGCAGACGCATTTCTGGTCCTCTGTGCCCACGGCAGGCGCCACTTCTTGCCTCCAGCTCCGCCTGCTGTTGCTGCTGCTGCTGCCGCGCCTTCACACACCTCCCCCAAATCCCCTCTCCCAGGGACCCCCAGGGCCTTCGAGCCATGTTTTGCCTTAAAGCTTCACACCTCCCCCCTTCCCACCTTCTTTTTCTTGGCCAGCTGAACTCGGCCAGGCCTGCGGAGCAGGCATGGACCGGGGAAAAGCTTTGGGGGCAGGGGGTGGGCGGCGTGGCATCCAGGAAAGACAGGGTCCCTGAGGCTCCAGGGGCCAGGCCCAGGCCTCCCTGGCCTCCAGATCCAGCCTCCATCCAGCAGGGCCTCCCCTCTCCTTTGAGGGCGGGCGTTGAAGACAGGCAGAGTGTGGGAATCGGCGCTGTGTGCGAGCTTGGCAGCCGCCACCTTCCGCCCTCCGCCCGGCCCCGCCCCTCACGCGCCGGACCTATGTTGCAGACCAGGAGCTGTGCGAGGAGGGCTGGACCAAGTTCCAGGGTCACTGCTACCGCCACTTCCCCGACCGCGAGAGCTGGGTGGACGCCGAGAGCCGCTGTCGCGAGCAGCAGTCCCACCTGAGCAGCATCGTCACGCCCGAGGAGCAGGAGTTTGTCAACAGTGAGCCTGGCGGGGTCTCCAGAGAGGAGAGTGGGTGGTCGCACGGGCCAAGGGGGTTGCTGGTCCGGAGCCCACAGGCCTGGACCCAGCGCGGCTGCAGGGGTGGGGGCGGGGAGGGGGGGCGCTCTGCGGCCCGAGCTCCCTGAGTGAACCGGAAAGAGGAGAGGAGTCTTTGGGACCAAGGGCTCCCACGGCGCCCAGGACAGCCCCACAGTGCCTGTCACAGCCCCAGAATAACCGGGGACTGCCACCAGCCCGTGCCAGCTTGGCGAGGGGTTCCGAAGGCGCTGAGACCCCCGTCAGGGCCTCAGAAGGAGGCGGCATGCTCCTCGGAGCCCACCCACGTCCTGCCCCCTCCTCCACCCCCTCTGCCTCCATGAGCCCAAGTTTCGCGGACATCCCCAGGGGGCTCCGGGCCACACCCAACACCCGTGTCCCCTCCACAGACAATGCCCAAAACTACCAGTGGATCGGCCTGAACGACAGGACCATCGAAGGGGACTTCCGCTGGTCAGATGGACACTCCTTGGTGAGTTCTGCCAGGGGCTCCAATGACAGGGGGCAGCTGATAAAGACCCCCAGAGAGAGACGCATTCAAACCACATGCAAACCCTCCCCGAGCGAGCAGCTGCTGGACCGGCCCGGCCCTCGGTGCAGGGAGGGGGTCGCATGCATCTCTCTGCCTTCGGCCGCCGGCCCGGGGCTGGGTGAGCTGAGCAACGGAAGGGGAGGGAAGTGGACGGCAAGGAAGGAGCGAGGGCAAGCCATCCCGGGGGATGTGTGCAAGCGTTAAGGGGGGGCTCCCTGGAAACAGAGGGCTTGAGGCTGCTCAAGGACGCACACAGACAGACAGGCAGCACCACAGATGCCAAACGGACAACATGCAGAGTGAACACCGTCTCTCCGTGAAGGACCTCCGGGGAGGCTTCCCCGGAGGGGTGACCACGGCCAGGGTCACGGGCGAGGGATCAGTTACACTATGGGAAAGGCGGGGGGCATCTGTCTGTCATCCCGGGGCCGGGCCAGAGGGAGGAGCCTGGGGAGGCCGAGTACACTTGGCAGCCACGTGTCTGCCACCCCAGTGCTGCCCAAGCGAGGCAGCCTGCGTGCCCACCCCCTGCTGGCCTCTGTGGAGCCCCGGGGCGGGGGGATGCCACCAGCTCCTTAACAGGAACCGTGACACCTTGTCCTTGGGAGGGGCTGAGAAGGACCACAGCTAGGACAATCCCGACCAGGCTCCCAGCAGCCTTTGCACCGCTGCCAGAAGACACAGGCGATGGGGGCGGGGCTCGAAAGGGAGGGAACCCCGGGGGTCAGCCCCAGCCATGAGGCCCCTGCCCGCCCTCACCGCTTCCCCCCTCCCGGCCCACAGCAATTCGAGAACTGGCGCCCCAACCAGCCCGACAACTTCTTCGCCAGCGGGGAGGACTGCGTGGTGATGATCTGGCACGAGAAGGGCGAGTGGAATGACGTGCCCTGCAACTACCACCTGCCCTTCACCTGCAAAAAGGGCACAGGTGAGGCGGCCTGGGAGGGGCCCGGGAGGCGGAGTCACCACGCTAGGTCCCTGCTGTGTGAGGGGCACGGGGGCCAGCCACCTTGTCTCCTGGCGGCGGAGGTCACCTCAGCGCCACCCAGCAGACCAGAGCCGTCCCGGGGGGCGCCTCCCAGAGCCAGCCTCCCCGGCAAGGGCAAGTCCACTCTGGGGACCATCCGGGTCCCATCATCCCCCGAACCAGGATGTTTAGACGGTGTGCCTGGCTCTCGCCCTCTTTCCCTGCCTTCCCTGCCTCCCTCCTTTTCTTTTCCTCCTCTCCTTAAGACCCTCCTTGCATTCCCTTCCGGCTGCTCTAAGTCGGCCAGCAACCCAGCTGGCCTCCCGACTCTAAGCGCGGCGTGCCAACGCCTCTCGGTCGGCAGCCCGGGCTCACGGCCGGGTGTCCCGGCTCCAGGCTGTCTCACCGCAGCCAGAGGGGGCCAGACACTGGCTCATCCTCGTGGGCAGGGGCGATCACAAGAGACCCCCCCTCCCCCCCCTGAGGCCCCTGTCTGAAGGCTGTCCGCCCCGCAGTGGCCTGCGGAGACCCCCCCGTGGTGGAGCACGCCAGGACGTTCGGGCAGAAGAAGGACCGCTACGAGATCAACTCGCTGGTGCGGTACCAGTGCATGGAGGGCTTCGTCCAGCGCCACGTGCCCACCGTCCGGTGCCTGCCCAGCGGGCACTGGGAGGAGCCTCGGATCACCTGCACGGACCGTGAGCATCATCCCTATCCCCCCTGCTGGGCTGGGCACAGCATTACAGCCCACCCGCCTGTCCCCCCACCTCCGCAGAGCACCTGGGGATCCTAAACCCACACAGGCAGCACTGTCCGCAGACAAGGCCACCTGTCACTGCACCCCCGGCCCCCCCCCAAGAAGGAGAAAGCAGGCAGCCCACTTTCCCTTCCAACACGCACCCGAAGCCCCTTAGCCCAAGTCAGTTCAAGAGCAATCAAAAGCAGGAGGCAAGCCCTGGCTGGCATAGCTCAGTGGATTGAGCGCGGGCTGCGAACCAAAGTGTCGCAGGTTCAATTCCCAGCCAGGGTACATGCCTGGGTTGCAGGCCACGGCCCCCAGCAACCGCACATTGAAGTTTCTCTCTCTCTCTCTCTCTGTCTCCCTCCCTTCCCTCTCTAAAAATAAATAAATAAAATCTTTAAAAAAAAAACCAGGAGGTAGAGAAAAATAAAAAGCCTCAGGCTGCCTCCACTAGCCCAGGTTCCTGCAGGGAGGGCGGCCCGTACAGAAGGGGCCAGACAGGCGGGGCGAGGCTGGGCGGGCCCGCTCCCGTCCCAGGGCTCACAGTGACCTTTCCCTCTCCCCACCACAGCCGCCGCCTACAAGCGCAGGCTACAGAAGCGGAGCTCCCGGCCGCCCCGGAGGAGCCGCCCCAGCGGGGCCCACTGAGAGGAGCGCCCAGGGGGGACGCGCCCAGGATGCTGAGCCCAGTGGCCTCTCCAGCCTGACGCCCCACTCGGACGGTGTCCCCTTCCTGCCGCTTTCTGCCGTATAAGGAATTCCATTAAAGAAGGACGAGATTCAATCCCACACTGTGTACGCACCCACCGACCCACCCGCCCGCCACACACCCCCCCAGAATTGCCAAAAAAAAAAAAAAAACGCATCTGACTTTCCCCCCAAATGCCAAAGCCGAGCCAACGTATTGTACCCCGAGGACCGAGTCTAGAGACGTTTCTTCATTCTCCCGATGTGCCTTTCCGGGGACCAGTGCAGGGACAGGGGGAGCAGGGAGGGGTTAAGTTAAATAAAGAAGATTATTTTTTGTTTGCTGACTTTATCGAAGAGCAGTGCAATCGTCGGTTCTTTGGCCTCCAGGGAGAGCTAGGGAGGAGGCAGGAGGGGGCGGGCGCAGCTGGGAGGGGCGGAGGCCCAGGGCTCGAAGAGCTGGGGACCACAGCTGAATGTACCGGAGGAGGAAGGCCGCGGCCTCTGTGTGGGGAGGTGCCAGGGGGCGGGCCGGAGGGCGGGCGGGCAGGAGAGCGCCATGGAGGACTCTCCCACCCTCCCGGGGGTTGGGCTCCTTCCAAGGGTCCCTCTTCCAGGTCCTCTCACCCGGGCTGCCACCCTGGCAGGTGTCACCGCTCTCGGCAGGGCTGGGTGGGGGGACACTCCCTTCCCTGTGGGAGGGCCGCACCCCCCTCCCGCCCCCTGCCCTCCCCCACCCCCCGGGACCGTGCAGGCACCAGGGTTCCGTGCACCTATTTATATTTTTGAAAATTGAAGATGATGATGATTATAATAATAAAGACATTGGAAGAGATCTATTTCTTTTCCCTTTTTTTTCCTTAATTTTTATTTTATTTAAGGAGAGGGTCACCAGGGTCTAGGGTCAACAAAAGGGGCCCTTAGGAATGGTGGCCGTGGAGACAGGTTTCGATCAAAGAACCCCAAGCTGGTGTGAATCCTGGCTGTTCAGAGAGCCCGGGGCAGCCACCTCTGGTGCGCTTTAATTTTATGAGGGTACAGGTGGGTTTGATGGAGTGTGTGTGTGTGTGTGTGTGTGTGTGAGTGACAGTCGCCGGGTCACTGGGTATCAGTCACACTTTGCCCCCATGGAGGTGAGCCCCACAGTGCAGGGCAGAGGAGGGCTGGGGTGGAGGAGAGGTTCACAGCACCAGGCACTGTCCGGTCAAGCCCACAGACCGAACTAAGGACAACATACAGACTCTTTCCACCGAGAGCAGGGGGAGGAGGAGAGGGGCGTCCGCCCCCCTTCCCCAGGACCTCACACAGACGCCTGCAGCCCCCACCTCCTCAGACGGGCAGGGGACTGCTACAAGGCTCAAAGCCCAGCCCCGAGTCCCTGCATGTCCTCTCCCCACCCCCTCCCCCGGGGCTGAGGTGGAGTGAGAGCTGCATCCACCATGCCCTGACCCCTGTGTCCCTGCCCCTCTGGACACCAGCCTCCCCCGGGCAGGGAGAGGGGCTGGACCAGTGACGGCAGAGAGTCCTCGCGAGCCCACGCAGCTCACACGTGCCAGAGGACAGGGATAGGATCATACCTGGTTCAGGGAGCCTTGGGGTGTCCACTGGAGCAAAGGGAGGCTTTGGGATCTGCTGGACTTATAAAAATAGTAAATTTTTGTTTAAATTTTAAGTTGAGAAGTATAAAAACATCGGAAAATTCCCCCCCCCCCCCACCAATAGGGAAAATGAGCCACCCAATAAATACAGCCCGCGGGGCGCTGGCCCTAGCGAGCGCGGCAACAGCAGACACCGTACTGAGGCTCTGAGCTTCTGGAAAGCCAAAGCTCCGGACGCCCCGCTCCAGGGGCCCGCAGGTGGGGCGCGGGCGGGCCACAGGGTAGTGGGCACCGCCGGCGGCCGGCCAGCCAGCCGGCGTCGCAGCGGTCCAGGCCACGGAACTTCCAGGCGGTGAAGAGCTGGCCCACCTTGGTGATCTGGGCGCCGTCCTCCCGGCAGGCTGCCTTTGCCTCCGGGAGGGTCAGCCTCTCTGGATGCTCCAGGTAGGACACCTGCCCTGGGGGAGGGCGGCGTGTAAGGGCTGCGGACCGCCAGAGGAGAGGACAGCCGGGCCTGCAGCCAGGTCAGCCCGGCCAGACGTCAGCAAGCAGACCCCGAAGATCTGTCTGCGCCCAAGGAGCCACCATGCTGTGGACATGGGCTCGGACAATTTTGAGGGGCACCTTCCCAGGCCTCACCCTCTCGGAGAGCTTCCTCCCACCTGCCACTAGGGGGGGGGAGGCGTGGCTTCTGTCAGGTCTGAACTCCCCCAACGCTTCCGTCATTGCACTCTAGGGGGCGCCCCATGCAGCCTGGACCAATGAGCGTCTCAGGCTGGCCTAATCTTCGCCGGAGAACCTAGATGTGTCCGGGAGTTTTCTAGATGCTCGGGTATGGCTCTGAATCACTTTCTGTTTTCCCTTGACTGTCTTCCCATGAAATGAGCCGCTTTTGAGGGCAGACTGGGTTTTATTTGTCTGTGACGCCCAGGGCCCACCCCGCCCAGGCCCCAGCCACGCACAGGCAGCGCTCAAGCGGCGCTCGCTGAATAAGTAGTCGGGTGATTGGCGTGAACCGCAGCATCCAAGCCCTCAAACGCAGCCACACGCGCTTCCACGTCTGCAGTGCTGCAGGCGGAGGTCCCCCAGGGCGGGCAGAGGGGGCTCAAAGCTCCCCACGCCCACCCACAGGCGGTGCTCAGCCACCCCACTCACCCTTGAGGGTGGCAGCGAAACAGAACGCGTCGTAGCGGTGCGGGCGGTGGTGGCGCGGCCATAATTTGTTCAGCCCTGGCTGGTGTGGCTCAGTGGACTGAGCGCCGGCCTGAGAACCGAAGGGTCACTGGTTGGATTCCCAGTCAGGGCAGGTGCCCGGGTTGTGGGTCAGGTCCCCAGTAGGGGGCGCTGATTTTCTCTCCCTTTCTCCCTCCCTTCCTCGCTCTCTAAAAATAAATAAATAAAATCTTTACAACATGTTTTAAAGAAAATCTCCTGCCCCAAGCTATGTAGCTAGGAAGAGGCAAAATTAAGATTCAAACTCATGTCTGTCTAACCCCAAAGCCCCTTGGCACTGGGGAGAGGCCAGGGGAGGTCACATTTTTAGGCTGGATCCTGACTAAGGGGCAGCACTTGGGGAAGAAGTGAAAGAAGTGATTGTCCTTAAATGCACTGGGGTCCATCCGAGGGGCCGGCAAGCACTGAGTCACGGAATCATCTCTTCCGCTCGCCTTAGGAGTGAGGCTGGTCTGTGCAGGGGCCCAGGTGGGGAAACAGAGGCTGGCTCCATGCCCAGTCCCCTCATCCCAGCCTGGAACCTGCATTTCACCGAGGGAGCCAGGGCATGTCTTGCTCACCCTTTGAAGCAAAGAGCCAGACCGGGGAGGCCACCCACCTTCGCCATGGCCCAGGTCTGGGCCGTGGGGACGGTGGGAGTAGTAGAAGCCATGGTAGAAGGGCAGGCTGCAGGGCAGGGGAGCCAGAGCAGCAGGCCCAGGAGCAGCGGGCCCACGGCGTTGCACACAGTGGCAGTGCCAGTGTGTCCCGGGCAGGGCTGTGGCCCGGTAAGCAGGAAAGAAGAGAAAAAAACAGGCCAATTAGCCCTGGCTGGTGTGGCTCAGTGGATTGAGCACCAGCCTGTGAACCAAAAGGTTGCTGGTTCAATTCCCAGTCAGGGCACATGCCTGGGTTTTGAGCCAGGTCCCCAGTAGGGGGCGCATGAGAGGCAACCACACATTGATGTCTCTCTCCTTTTTCTCCCTCCCTTCTCCTCTGTCTAAATATAATAAATAAAATCTTTTAAAAAACAATCTGACCCTAGGGTGAAGTCATCTTCTTCTTAACACAGGGGACAGTCTTCACAACTTCATCTGACTCTTAGTGTGTTTTTTTTTTTAACCTCACCTGAGGATATGTTTATTGATTTTAGAGAGCGGAAAGGAGGGAGAGAGACACACACACACAAACAAACATCGATGTGAGAGAAACATTGATTGCTCACCTCCCAGATGCCCTGACTGGGAATCGAACCTGTGTATGGGGCGACTCTCTGACCAACTGAGCCACCCGGCCAGGGCCTGACTCCTAGTGTTACCAGAAAACTTTATGTTGTTGAGTTCTATGAAGCAGTTAAATGAGGCATGCAGGCGTCCTGCCCTCTGCAGATATATCGCGTCCGTGAGCCAGGATGGTGAGAATCTGGGTGTCGAGAGTTGGGAGAATTTGGGAGGAGGAAATGCAGTACTGTGCCATCTATTTCATTCCTGAGCTCTGGGTGGTTGCCAGCAAGAGTCTGTACAGTGAGGGACACCTGTCATCACAGTAAAGAAAGGTATCTCCAGGATTCCTAAGTCACCATTTACCTTAAGAAATTCACACATCGCTAAGGTTTGAGGATCTTAAATTGCTAGAAGTCTTGTCGCAGTCACTCCATGACATGTGGTGCTGGGAAAAGTAGCCACTGGACCGATGTCATTCCATGCTATCCTGACAGTGGCCCCCTGTCATTCTCACCAGTCCCGAGGGAGGTAGTTCACGGCTCAGCAACATGCCCTGGTGTCCTCCAGCAGTCCCCTCAGTCGAGGAGAATTTTACTCTCCCTACTTAACCCACAGGTGAACAGAGGCACAGAGACGTGGAGCCACCACGCCAAGGCCACACAGCCAGGAGGCAGGAGAGGCAGGACTGGGTCCGACATTTTGCAGCCAACCACCCACAGCAGTCTGTCATATTGACGGACTGCTTCCTGCTTATTGACGCACCTTCATGGATGTCACCGCCCAGGAACCTTGCAAAGCAACAATTATTATTCCTATTGTACAGACAAGAAGACCGAGGTTCAGAAATACTAGGTTGCTTGGCCACCTGGATTCGGTTTTGGCTCCACCCACTTACGAAAAGTCTGCCCCTGGCAGGAGTCACTGAGCCTCACTTTCCTGGTCTGACAATGGGAGTCATGACAATAACCACCAGGAAATGTGTGTGAAGGTTAAGGGAGGGCGGGTCTGCAGAGTCCTTAGACTACCACCAGGTAGGGCGGGGGCAGCACTCAACAATAGTCGCGTTACTATGGGGAACGGGTTACAAAGTGAACTTTCTCTTACTTTCCCCTCTCTGGTTGTCTGGGAGAGAAAGCAATTCCCTTCTTTACAGATGGGGAAACCGAGGCCAAGGCTTTGCCTTTGGCAAATAGATGGAAGTGAGAGAAAATTGAGGTCTCCTGATGGATCAGCCTTCTTTGCTTTTCCCAGCGCTACCCGCCTGGGGACCCCTCCACACACCAGAATAAGCTGCACCCCAACGTGGAAGAAAGACGGAACCCCACCAGCCTTCAAGTTCCCCGGACACCAGCAGAGGGCAGCATTGCCCTTCGGGTGTTCAGCAGCGGGGAGGAATTTGACCTCGGAGACCCAGTTTAGACAAGGGTTACCAGAACTTTTGAAACCTCCGCCCCCGGAAAGTGGAAACTGGAAAGCGGAGGGCGGAGGTGACTCCTACCAGCCTTCCCAGCCTGCTGGGCCGTGCAGGGCCCGGAGAGGGGCCAGGGCGCCCCTCCTTCACCGGCTCCTGCAGCAGAGAGCAGGCGCACCCCCGAGGGTCCCCGAGGCCCGACCGCCGTCCGGGCCGGGTCACAGGCTGGCCACAGAGCTGAGGGAGTCCAACGACCCTGCTGTTTCCTCCCTGGCTGCTCACGAGCGCCAAATTTCTCCCAGAGCGACCCATATTCCACCCAGGGCTCTACCCTCCGTCCTTCCTGTCCCTTCGGTTCTCGCTGTCCCCAGGGCAGAAACCCCAGAAGACTGAGGTCTGAAACGATGGGCACCCATTGCATTTGTGCTGGGAGTGCAGGTCCGCCCGCCCGCGGGGTGTCCCCAGTGTGGCCCGGACTGAGTGGCGGACGGATGCCCCGGGGAAGAGCCAGCCCAGGGCGCGCTGTGCGATGTGGACGCGATGTGGACGCGATGGAAGGAGTCAGGCGGCCCCCAGTGGGGACGGGGCTGGACCGGGCGGTGGTCCCGGAGGCCCCAGGACGCCCCCGGCGGTGCCTCCTCGCAGTGCGCACGCGGACACAGCTTTCACCTCACGTGTGCCCCGGGCGCCCCCGCTGGTTTCTGCAGCCAAGGGCCTCTCAGCCCTCGCGCCTGGCCGCTACCCCAGGAGGCGTGCGGCCCGTGGGAGCCCCGGAGGCGGGAGGGAGGAAAGCACTGTCGCCCCACGGCTCCTCGATGCCCCAAGGGCTCAGGGGGCTTGGGTTTGAGGACGCGGGCTAGCCGGATTAAAGGAAACAGACGGATTGGGGTCCTCGAATGGCCAGAAAGGAAGCAGCTGAGGACAAACCCCCGAGCTCCCGCCGGGCCTGCCCCTTAAAGGAACACACGCCCCTTTCCCTACAGGGGTCGGGTCCAAAGGGAGGAGGTGCCACGGCCTCGAGCACGCTCCAGGCTGGAGACTGGCTGGGGACCACGTGCACACTGCGGGGCTGCTGGCGGAGGTGCGAAGGGAGTGTCCAGGAGCTGAGGCCGTCACATCTTGGGGAAGGAGGTGAGTGGGGGAATGGAGAGTCTGAGGGGGCAAATCCCATTAAGATGCTGTTGTTTGCCCTAAACCATGGAACTAAGCCAGGACAGCCCTCTGCAGGTGAAAGAGGAGGGAGGGTTCTGTATGCCTGCCTTTCCCCCCTCGAGACTGGCCATCCTGAAAACGCCGGCCACACCCTTCCGTGTCGGACACCCTCGTGGGTAGGTGGAGCTTGACTCAGTGGCCCTGGGGTCAGGAGAGGCACTGGCATCTGGGCAGCCACCTCCCAGGACGCCTGTCTGAACAGGGTGTTTTCTTTCCTGTCCAGACCCACAAGGGTCCCAGGCCGGGCAGTTTCCTCAGCAGAGAAGCCTAAAGCGAGCCATGGGGTCACTGAGCCCAGAGGATCCTCCTAAACACACCAACACAGCTCCATGCACGTGCTGACTTCCTGTGTGCGTTGCGCATGCGCGGCCGGGAGCCAATCAGAGCAGAGATGCGGGGACTGGCGGCTGGCCTGCGCGCAGAGAAGCCGGGCTTGATGGGCAATGGGGAGCCCGCGAGGAGATGACCGACCACGGTGTGCAGGATGGATTGGAAAGGGGGTAAATGGAAGTACCAACTAGGACACTCTTTTTTAAAAAATATTTTATAGCTCTGGCTGGCGTAGCTCAGTAGATTGAGCGTGGGCTGGGAACTAAAGTGTCCCAGGTTCGATTCCCAGCCAGGGTACATTCCTGGGTTGCAGGCCAGAACCCCCAGCAACCGCACATTGATGTTTCTCTCTCTCTTTCTCTCTCTCTCTCTCCCTCCCTTCCCTCTCTAAAAATAAATAAATAAGATCTTAAAAAAAAATTAAAAAAATATTTTATTTATTTTATTTTTAGAGAGGGAAGGGAAGGAAAAAGAGAGAAACATCAATGTGTGGTTGCTGGGGGCTGTGGCCTGCAACCCAGGCATGTGCCCTGACTGGGAATCGAACCTGCGACACTTTGGTTCGCAGCCCGCACTCAATCCACTGAGCTACACCAGCCAGGGCCCAACTAGGACACTCTTATAAGCATCTCTGAGGGGCCCAGCTTTGCCTAGGTGGTGTTCCTCGTATTATTTCTGAGGCTCCGGGGATTTCAGTAGATTGTCAAAGGTCATTTGGAGCCAGGCTGTCCAACTTCGGGGCCAGGGCCCCTAATCACCCCACTACATTTAAACCAGGACCAGAAAGGAGACTGGGCTCCAGGGAGGGGCAGGTCAACAAGCTGACAGCCACAGGTGTAGGGAGAGGGCCGGCCAGCCGGCCAGGGGAAGCCAGCTTTGTCACAGCAGAGTTTAATGTGCCAGCTGGAGGCGGCGCTGGCCAGCAGATGCATTCTCAGAGCTGGCCTTGGCGACTGCAGACGGGAATTTAAAAAAAGGGAATTTGTGGAGGTGATCTGTCAGTGCAGGAGGCTGCCCGGGGAGAGGAGCCAAGGACAGGAGGGGGGAGGGAAGAGGGGAGCCCAGTCCAGGGTCCCCCTCCAAGGCAGCGAACGTAAGCAGGAGGAGGGCCTGAAAGGTGGCGCAGGCTATTCCAGAGTCCCCGCGGGTCTCTGTGAGCGCTGCCCACCAGCCTACGTGGCTGGTCGCCTAGTGAGACGGGCCTCAGAAAACCTCCAACACCACAGACAGGGGCACACGAACAGATGGGATTGGAGCCGGTTCCCCTTCACAGGTGAGACTCCCGGGTTCTCTCCAGGATGCAGCCAGAACCGTCCCAGGGCAGAGCTTCGGGGCGAGGTGCCCCGCCACAGTGTGCTGGTTGGTGCCCAGGGGAGGCAGAGCAGGGCTGGGGGTGGGGACGCTCCCTGGAGGGAGTCCTGCGGCCAGCGGCCATCCAGAAAAGCTGACTGAACCGTGCAGCCCCACAGAGAGAGAGCTCTGAAACTGGAATGGGTGGGCCCAGGGACCCCCCGGCCCCTGCAGACCTCGGCCCGGGCTGCTTCTTCCATCCCTGCCCAGCCAAGGAGCCCTGGCACGGGTGGTTCTCTGGAAGCAATTGCCTCCAGACAGGTTCCCCTGGTTGGGCTCCAGCACCACCTGCCGCACCCTCCGCCGCACCCTCCCTTTGGCAGCCGGCTGGTGTACATCAGGGCGCGGCTCCCCAAGTTTGTCCCCAGAAACCTGCCTGTGTCACAAGGCCTGCAATGCTAGGGGGTCTCATTTGCCCCTTTTCCAGCTCATCAGTGTCCTCACTACAAGACTCCCCTTCCCCAGATCATCAGGCACCGGCCTGCACACACCCCCGCCATAGCCACATCCTGGTGGCCCCGGCCTGGGGGAGGGCTGGAGGGGACCCCTGGGGCGTTTCTCCCTGTCACGGAGCGAATATGCCGATGGCCTCTCAGAACCAGCGCACTCAGCAAGGGGGCCCTGCGCCCACTCAGCAGAGTGCTGCCCACCCCCTCCCCCGTGGGGTCCCCCAGGAGCCTCCTCCTTCCTCCAGCTGCGAAGCTATCTATAGCCCGGCGGCTGATGAGCCCTCGGGGGCTGTGGGAGGACAGAGGATGGAGGGCGGGGGGGCCAGCACAACACAAAGCCCGTTTCAACACAGCGACACTGGACCACACAGCAAGTGCTCTGGGGAGTGACATAAATATATTTTGGAAGCTGCCAGTGCTCTCGGGACCCCGGTGCCCACCCACGCCTCTCCACAGACCCGCCCCACCCCGTTCTGTCTTTCCGGGCTGCAGCACAGGGGGTCAGAGGGGCCTCTAGGGAGATGAGGTGGGAGTGGCCACAGGCCAGGCACAGCACAGAGAGTGGCAGCGTCACCCCTCAGGGCCTGGTGGGAGGGCTGTGATCTCCAGCCCGGCCCCGCAGGGCCAGGGGGACGGGGTGGGGGTGGGGCGGGCTATGGAGGACACAGAGGTGCAGGTAGCCCACACCCCGGCCTCGCTCTTCCTTGTCCGTCCCAGACCTACTACTGCGCTCCCACCGCGTGCGGGCTGGGTGCCGAGGGCAGGTGGGAGGTGAGGCGTGAGGACAGAGGGAGGGACAGGTGACAGGGGCCCCCGCCAGGCACTACAATCAGGAGGGGGGTGGGTGGAGGAGGGGGCAGCAGGTCCACGGAAGGTCAGGGGGCGGGAAGGGGCAGCTGCCCCGGCCACCGGAGCCAGACCCACTAACAGCCCAGCAGCTCCACGCGCAGGGTGATGCGGTTGTGCCAGGACACGGGCAGGATGCGCACGAAGCGGGCCAGGAAGGGCGTCTCAAACACGTTCTTCTTGTGGGAGTTGTTGTCCAGGTTGCCTGGGAAGACCTGGGGGCGGAGAGGGCGTCAGGAGGACCCCCGAGCAGGCCCGCCCACCCAGAGTCCCAGGCCCGACGCGCAGGGCACCCCCCAAGTGGCACGGGGCGGGCAGCAGACAGACACTCACCTTGCTCTCTTCGGCCCCCTCGTCCTTGTACTCGGTCCAGGTCAAGCCATCGTCACTGTAGGCCACCTTGTAGGCTGCCACATACTGGATGTGGCCGAAGTCTCGGGCCCCCTGCGTGATGATGCCGGTCACCTGTTTCTGGGAGCCCAAGTCGATCTACAGGGGAAACAAAACAAACAAACAAACAAACAAACAAAAACCACTGCATTTTCTTTGCTTGGACCCTTTCCAGTGCAGTGGGAAAAGGCAGACACCCAGAGACGTGAACTGCAGTTTGGGAAAGGCTACTTCACTTGGCAGGGCCTCAGTTTCCTCATCAATAAAATGGGCATAAATACCACCGACTGTCGGACCAGACACAGTGAGGCAATGTGGGGCAGCAGAGCTCCGACTTCGGAGCCTGGGCCCTGGCCGACCCCTCCCTGCCCCCGAGGCCCCCTGCAGGCCCGCCCTCAGCCTGACCTTGTCCCCAGGAGCCCAAAAGCCTGGCAGCTCCTCACGGAAGCCGGCTCCACAGGCTGATGCTGTGTTCCCTGGGGCCCAGAGACAGACACTCTGGCCCCAGAGTCCCTGACCACCCTGGGTGGCCAGCCACCCGCCCCTGTGCGGGCAGCCTCGAGGCCCAGGGGGCAAACTCAACGCGCCGCCAAGCAGCAGGCACGCCTGGGCAGGTCCTCACCCTGCCAGGACCCGGCTTCCTCCCGTGGAACCCGAGTGGAGCCCCTGGGGTTCCGAGATTCGCTTGTGTTTCCCAGTGTTGGCCGAGGGCGTCCCCTGGGGCGTCTCAGACACCGAGTCAGAGAGCACGTGCTCTGTGCTCCGGAAGGGAGGTCCCGAGGTGCCTGTCTCAGGTGTCCCTCCTCCACCCGGGCCTGCTGTCTGTCCGTGGGCCCGGCCTTGTCACCCTGTGCCGGCCAGTGGAGGTGGCTCTCCCCCCCCCCCCCCCCCCCCCCCGACACACACACACTCACACGCCCTTCCTCCATCCAAAGCAGCACTCAGCATCCCCCTCCGCCTTGGAATTACAGAATGGGGAGGAAGGTGGGGCACTTGGCAGGAAGAAAGGGAAAAAACAAGGCTCTTCGGAAATTCCCTCCTGGGGAGCAGAAGCCTGGGCCGTGAGGAGGTCAAAGAGCGGGCGGCCCCACCCGATCCCGCCCAAGGGGCCGGGCCCACCTGCAGCCACTCGGAGGCAGAGTTTCTCTCCGCAGTCCAGGCGTTGAACTTGCCCTGCTTGTCCAGCCGCGCGTAGAAGGGGTACCAGCTGAAGGAGTTCACGCCCCAGGTCTTGTAGGTGCTGGAGGCTGTGATCTGCGCGTCGGAGATGGTGTAGTCCTTCAGGCCCAGGGGCTCGGAGCATCCTGCCAACAGGGGGGCTGTCACTCAGATCTGGGGTCCACGGCCCCCCAGGGGTTCGAGCACAAGGCGACACGGGAGAGAGAGCTGTGTGGATCCGACCAGCCCCTGACATCCTCTCGGACGCCAGCCAGAAGCTCCTGCGTTTTAGAGCCAAACCACCCTCCTTCCTCACTGCCCGCCCCACCCACTGCTCCCTGCAGCCGGCTGCCCTCAGCTCCCACCCCCACCGCCTGACATGTCTCCTTGGCACCAGGGCAGGCCCTGATCCACCGCTTCCTACCCTCCTTCAAGGCCTGACTTGTGAGACACCTCCTCCAAGAAGCCTGCCCTGACTACCTCCCCTGGGCAGGACCTGTCCCTCCTCTAGACAGATGGCATGTCCTCTATCGCTGCTACGGCACTGCTGAGTCCTGGGATTATCGTCCAGCACGTGAAGAACAACCCTCTCATTGACTCAGTGCTTACTTCAGGCATTTATCTACCACCCAGAGACCTGAACAAAGAGACTGGCACCCCCGTTTCACAGATGAGCAAACTGAGGCCGAGAGACAACCGCTGTGCCAGGTCACACACACAAGCCCCTGATCGCCACACTGTGACATCACCCCCACCGTCCACACGCCCACCCGGGGCCGTGCTACCTAGTGCAGGCCCATCGGAGAGCGGGGCTCCAGCAGGCGGGAGTCAGAGCCGGAAGAACTCCCCCCTCCCCCAGCCCCCTTCATTCTGGCCTTCACCACGCTGCTATCTGTGTCTCTGGCTTTCTTTTGTTCTTCTTTTTCCTTTTCTTTTCCTTCCTTCTTCTTTTTCTTCTTCTTTTTTTTTTTAACTTAATCCCTTCACCTTTTTCACCCAGAAAGCAATTCCTTAACTTCCCACTTAAATGATTAGGCTCAAAATGTTGGCAGTGGCCCTTGGAGCTCATACTATAAAACACAAAAAGACTCAACCCAGCCAGGCACACAGAACTCGGCTCTGAGTGCTCCTGGGTGGTGTGGGAAGTGGGAGCCCAGGGAGAAGGGCCTCAGAGGGCAAAGGGGGCACAGAGGGTGCGCGGGTCTTGGTAAGATGAGCAAGGCAGAGAGTGCGATCCCCGCTCTGCGGTCTGCCCTCCAGTTCCGCCAGTGGCCAGCAGGTGGCACTGTGGCTGCAGAAAGAGGGAGCTGCTTGGTAGATCGCAGCTGGCACCCTGACCACGGGCCCCCCACCCCCAACCCGGACCCTCCCACCCGGTGAGTTCTTCCTGGCTCAAAGGAAACCTGTCCCTTTCTGGTCCCCCATTCCTCCCTCTGGGGCTGTCTCTGGCCACGGCAGTAGGAAGCGCCAGCTCCAGCCCTGCGACCCTGGAAGCCCCATGGTTCTCTTCCCTGCAGGCAACTGGAGGTTGGGGGCGGGGAGAGGAGCAAAGACCCAGATGGGTGGGTGTTCGAAGCCCTGGGATCTATACCAAGTTTTAATACCTACAAGCTGCGCGCCCTTGATACATAATTTATCCGGGCCCCGCCGCGCTCACTCATTCACCAAGCATTTCCCCGGGCTCTGGGAATGACAGCCAGCCCAGCCCCCTGCTCCCCCGGAGCTGACATCTGCCCGACAGCACGAACCTTACGTGCTCCAGGAGCTCGCGGCACCGATGAGAATAGGTGAAAAAATACTTCGAAAAGGGAAGCGGTGTCTCTCTCGCTCTCTACCCGCCGGAATGCCGTGGGTCGGCAGAGAGAGAGCGCCTGGGCAGGGCTGGGGGGTCCCTCTGGGGTGCGGGGGCCCGGCTGAGAAGGGAGGCTGTGCAGAGGCTGGACCACAGCACCCCCCCCACCCGCACTCACCGTTCAGCTCACAGCCGAGGAGCTCGAAGCGCAGGGTGCAGCTCCAGTGGCAGGTCACCGGCACCAGCCGCACGTACTGTGCCTCCAGGGGGGTGTCCAGCATGTTGGTCCTCAGGCCGTTGTTGTCCACGTTGCCCACAAATATCTGGGAGGAGGACGAGGCAGGTTGGGGGAATGGTCAGCGTGGGCAGGCCCCTTCTCCTCTGGCCCGAGGGGCGGGGGAGGGGGCTGAGCAGAACCACCAGGGGCTCGGCCCGCCTCCTGCCCCCACCCGCCGTCCTCGACAACCCAGGGTCCCCTGGCCCCACCTTCCCGGGTCATCGGTGCCTGGGCATAAACCAACCTCTCTGTCACACGGGGCCACCTGCAAGTCACAGGGTGCCTCTGTGCAGATCAGGAGAAGGCACCTGACTGTGGCGATTTTCCCACAACACATGACGTCTACGGCGTCCTGGCGCTGGGTGCGAGCTGCACTGCCATGCACGGGGGGGGGGGGGGGGGGGGGGTGCAGGCTCAGCCCCACCCCCAACCCTCGGCCACCCTCAACGGGCCTCTGGAGCTCTCTGAGTCTCACGATCCCCATCGATAAAGTGGGGCCATTACTTGTGACCACAGCTCACGGAACACTCTGGGCTTCCCTGTCTCTGGGGACCAGGCTGCACCTGAAGAGCCAGCTCTCGGCCATCCACCTAGGGCACCCTCACCCCGCCGGGGGCCCTCAAACAACACCGCAGCCCCCCCTTAGGGCCCATGTGGCCTCACCTTGTCTCCAAAGCCCCCGTCCACCTGGACGAACTCGAACTTCCTCCCGTTGAGGCTGTACGCCACCTTGAAAGTCTTCACGTACTCGGCGCTGCCCGCGCGACTGGCGCCCTGCGTTACCACGCCTGTCACCCGCATCTTCCGCATCAGGTTCACCTGGTCCCAGATGGGCGGGCAGGACACTTACAGCTCCCTCGTCCCTTGTGCCCCCTCCCCTGCCCCACCCGGAGAAGGGATAAAGCAGGCAGGACAAGGGTCCCCACCCCGGAGGCCTCGCCCAGTGCAGACAGGCCCTGCACAGCCTGGGTCCGCCCCCCGCCCCAACCACCCATTCCAGGCCCCCCCAGGCTGCCCTCCATCAGACACTTCATCTGAGGGAACCTGCTTGCTGCTTTGCTACAGGGACCCCCATATGAACCCTCCCATGGTGGCCCCCAAAGGCAGGCACGCCGTTGCCCCTGCTCCCCTCCCACCGCGCCACCCACTCTGGGGCTGTCCCCTCCTCACCTGGATCCAGGGCTTCTTATCGTAGTTGCTGGCTGTCCAGGCGTTGACGATGCCCGAGCGGTGCAGGCGGGCCAGCTCCGGGGCCCAGCGCTGCAGACCCATAAAGCCCAAGAGCATGGACGAGGCGGAGATCTGCCAGTTGGCAATGGCCCCGGTCTCCATGCCCAGCGGCATTCTGCAGACTGCAGGGAGGGAGGGGGGTGGCAGTCGGCTGGCCCCCCGAGCAGGTGGGGCCCGGAGGACAAGAGATGCAGACGGTGGGGTCCCCGCCGAGGGCCCAGGGCAGAGAGCACAGAGGGACACGGTGGCCCCAGAGGAGACCCCAGGAGGAGGTGGTGAGGGGGAGGCCGGCGGGCAGAGTCTCGGGGCAGGACCCAGGCCTGTACACATGACCCGGCCGTGACGGCAGCCTCCGCCAGGAGGGCCACCAAGCCCAGCCCCGCCCTGGCTGCCCAGGATGGCCCTGGGAGGAGCGGCCCCTCAGTAAGGCCATAGCACATCTGTGTGGGGTTTTCTAGAATCCCACACAGCAGGGGTTTCCTGGGTGGGGCGTGAAGGCCACTCTGTGTTCTCTTGGACCCTCTGCCCTGTCCACCTGCCGGTCCTGACCCAGCCACTGGGAAGCTGCCCCTGACCAAGGCCCCCGTCACCCTCACCATCACCCCAGCAATGCGGTCGGAGGGGGAGGGGTGGGGGGAGCCATTCTCCTGGCCCCCAGGCAGAGAACCCAGTGGCAGCGGCAGATGGCCCTCCTGCCCTCCCCGGGCTCATGCAGGGACAGTGAGGTGTGAGTGGGGCTGGACGCTGGAGCCCAGAGCTGGCCAGCGGCCGGGTGGAGATCTCAACCAGGTCTGGCCTGTCCTCACGCCCCATGTGTCCGCACCTGAGGGCCCCAGCGCGCATTCTCTAAGCCCGTGGGACCCTTGTGGGCTCCCGGGAAACACAGCGCATACCGCGAAGGGGCCGAGAAGGTCTCTCCGAGGGGCTGTTCTGCCTCTGTGGTCGCCTCCTGCCTCTGCCCCAGGTGCCACCAGCCAGGAGGCTAGGTGGGTACTTCCACCTCGGGCACACCCATGGTTACCCCGGCTCCCAGCTCAGTAATTAGAGGGCCCACCTGGCTGTCGGCTTTGGTGAGCCCCCCGCCATACCCCTCCCACACATCGCTCCACCCAGGGCATCCAACACACTGGCCTCAGCCCAGGGCCCCGGCTCCCAGCCAGCTGGCCCAGGCCTCCCTCCCCCTTCTGGAGGTCAGCAGGGTCCCCAAATCTGCCTGAGGAGAACTGCCTGCACCCTCGGCCTGAGACACTCAGTGAGAGGCCCAAAAGCCCGCAAAAATCTGCCCCCCCCGCCCCCCCCAACACCTGGCCCTGGGCCTGGCTGCGGGCTTTCCAGGAGAGCCCTGGTCTGGGGGGAGGGACTCCCGCTCGGCTGGGAGAGAGGACGCTGAGAGCCACGACCGCGGGCAGCGTCAGCTGGGCACCGTCCCAGGGCCATTCTGAGGCTGTGGCCAGGGGATGACCGAGCAGGCCAGCCAGGCCAGGCCAGTCAGCCCCTCTGCACAAGCCCGGCCCCTGACCGCTGGCTGGGAGGGGAGGGCCCGCCAGACCAGGCCCCTCTCCCTGCTCGCCAACCTCTGCCGGGGCCGCAGGCCACACGTGGGCCGGGAGCCGTCCCACCCCGGGACTCGAGCCTCCTGTACTGACCCCCTGGGCCCCAAAAGGTCAACGTGTTTGTTTTCCCCTCTTGGTAGAAAAACCCCAAGACTTGACCCTCATGCTATTTGTCTGGTTCACGGGGCCCCAGGCAACAGCACCGACGGGACTGCAGGGGCCCCCATCACCCTCAGGGACATCAGGCCCGGCCTGCAGCCCCAGCAGAGAGGGCCAGGCAGAAAGAAGCCAGGGGAGCAACCACGGAACCCTGGCCAGTCCCTAGCCTCACTGGGGCTCGGCCCCACCTCCGTCTCCCCAGGAAGCCCTGACGCAGGAGTAAGGCCAGACTCCGCCCGGCTGCCAGGACTGCAGCCCGGGGCTGTGCACCCGCCCCCCAAGCATGCCCCCCCCACCAGATGCTCACCGGTCTCACAGTGGATGCCTGTGTAGCCTTGCGAGCACTTGCAGATGTACTGTCTGAAGACATCCCCGCGCTGTGACTCATCAGTCACCTGGCATTCGGCATCGTGGTGGCAGGGGTTTGGGAAACAGGCACCTGGGGAGGAGGAGGCAGGTGGGATGTGCAGGTGATCAGGAAGGAGCTGGGGACCTAGCCCAAAAGGACCCACTGCCCAAACTCAACCCACTGCCCATCTCCCTCCACCATCCCCTCCCCCCACCCCCGACTCTGCCTGATGGAGCCCAGGCCAGCCTGGCGCCAGGGTCGTCGTGTGTAGGTGCATCCGCCCCCCCCAAAGGAAGCACCCAGCTTTTCAAGTGGCTCGGGAGCTTCCGGGCCAATGCTGGCTGACAATGGACAGCTACCGGGGACACTGTCCCCTTCAGGACAGGCCAGGCCAGTAGTAGCTCCACCCGGCAGCCTGGGCCGACACTGGAGCGAGAGGTGGGTGGCGGGCGCAGCCCGGGGCGGGTACCTGTCTCAGTCTCATTGCAGGTGAGGCCCGAGAAGCCTTCGGGGCAGAGGCAGTAGGAGGGGAGGTTGTGCTGGCCCACCAGGCAGGTCCCACCGTTCAGGCACTCGGGTTCACACAAGTCACCTGTGGGGGCAGCTCTGGCTCAGGACAATTCGTTCATGCAATAAACATTAGGGGGGGAGGGGCAACTACCAGGAACGTGCGAGCTGGGCCCCCCAGACAGAGAAATCAGGCGTCGTCCGGGCCTCAAGAAGCCTCAGGAAAGAGACGGACAATTCAACGGGAGCGACAGGCACCGTGCGCTCCGACAGAAGCCTGCACGAGGGGCCCCTGGAAGTGTGGTTTGTGCCGAGGAAGCTGCGGTTCCGCCGAGGAGGGGACAGGCGCGCTGGCCTGCGAGGCAGAGTGGGAGCGTGCCACGCTGAGGAGGGAAGAACACTCTAGAGAAGAGCAGCCGCAGAGAGCGTGGCGTGCTGGGAGAACAGGAAGACGTAGCTGGACAGGGCGGCCGGGGCCAGACGTCGGGGCCAGTGAGAATGACAGGGTCAGACTTTTCCACCTGCCGACCAGGGGACCAGGGGCTCATGACCTTCTCTCCTCCTCCCCACCACGGTCTGCCAGGAAAAAACATGCCAGACATTCATTCCCGCGCCTGAGGCGGGAAGGCGGGACCTGGCTCCACGTCGGAGAAGGGAGCTGTCATCTGTGGAGATGGGACCCCGCTCGCCTGGGCTGGGGAGGCGTTTTGTGGCGACGCAAAGATCCCTCCGGCTGCTGGGGGGAAGCGGGACAGGACAGGACCGGGGAGGCGGGAGTCAGGACAGCTTCAGGAAGGCCGCCCCAGGCCTCTGGGCGAGAGGGAGCCAGGAGGAGGAGAGAGGAGGACAGGCGGACTGGAGAAAGGCTGGGCCAGGCCCTCGGAGGTGGAAGGAGGGCTGGCGGACATCACAGCTTCCGGCCGGGGGCCTCCTGGGGGACCGGTGTGGGCTGCTTCCCAGGGCCCTCGGCCCTGTGACCGAGGTGAGCCTGGCGCAGGAGGGTCCCCTGACCTCAGTGTCCCTGAGAGCTGCCCCAGACTCCACACCCGCGTGGGGCCACACGTGAGAAACATCTTTTCTTCCCCGCAGTTTCGCCACGCCGGGCTGGAGGGCACCCCAGAGACCCCAAAGCCCCAGAGCTGGGTCTGGGCTCCGGGGAAGGGAGTACCGTTACTGAGCAATGGAGCCCTCAGAACTCCACCGCGGCGCGGGCCTCAGGAGCTTAGGCGGCTCCCTCCAGAAGAGCTATTAGTCACTGGCTTTAAATAGCAGATTAATCCCCTCGCCTGACCTGGCTGACGGTGGCTCAGGCCCCGGAGTTTTGGGAATGTCCAGTGTCCTGGGCTCCTATCCCAGCAAGGTCCGAAGGCGGATCCTCCTCCTCCTCCTCCCAAAAGCACCCCACCCCAAACTGCTCCAGGGCAGAGCGGTCCAGCGAGGGGGGGGGGGAGGGAAAGGTGTCCCTTCCTGGCCGGCCTTAGGCTGACTCACCTGTGCGCAGCGGTAGCCTGGGTGCTTCCCCTTCCCAGGAAAAGCCTGATTGGTCCCTTACTTAACCACACTTGGGATTTCAGGATCCTACCCTCTGGGCAGATTTCACCAGGGACATTTCATCAAGGCTCGGGCCGCAGGGACTGAGAGGAAGGGAAAGGGACAAGACCCAGCCGCCTCTCGGGGCCTCCGGGAGAGCCACCAGCTCCCCAGTGCGGGGGAGTCTGGAGTGCCCTTAGAGGCTTCCGCTAGGGGCGGGGGTCAGGCAGTCTCAGGGCGCAGGGCCAGGCCTCCGCGGGGCTCCACCCCCTCCCTCGCTTCAGTCAATGCTGCTTCCATGAGAAAACGATGGAGGGGGTGCCCGAGGAGTCCCTATCACCCTTCCACCCCCTTTTCCCAGCCCCGGAGGGGGCCCGCGTGGCCCCACCATGAAGGGGATGGGGCATCCCCCGGACCCCGCCTGCTGCTGGAGGCCCGCGCTGCTGGGAGGCCTCCTGGGCGGGGGAGGAGGCCCAGGGATGATACTGCACAGCAGGCCAAGGCCGCGGAAGGAGTCGGGAGCCGCAGCGGGAGGCAGCCCGCTTCCAAGCTCTTCTCCAGGCTCCGTAGACTCCTCCGGGGCCCCATCCAGAGCCTCCCATCCCACCGGCTCCCCAGCCCTCCCTCCCCTTGGCCACTGGACATGAGCGCGGGCGGAAACGGACCGGCGACCAGGGCGGGCAAGGGACTCGCGGGAGAAAGTTGGCTGAAGACCTATCAGCGCAAGAGTCGTAGAAACTTACGGTGGGGAAGGCGCCCGCGAGTCTGTCCCAGTCCAGTGGCCTCACTTTACAGGTGGGAAAAGAGGGGCCCTACACAGCGGATTCCTTCGTGATGGGTAAGCCACCTCCGTGGGGATGCCCGGCTGTCACCCAGTGTCCCGAGCCACCGCCCAACGCTCTAGCCTCTCTCGCCGGCCAAACTTTCCACCTCCCCGGGGCAGAGACAGCGGGAGAGACCGAAGGAGAGACGGAGCACAGCCACCGGGGCGCAGCCCGGGGAGTCGCCCCTCTGCCCTGCCGGGCCCGGCGGCGACTCTCCGCCCAAGTTTGTCAACAGTGGAGGTGGAGGCAGGGCGCCGCACCGAACTTCCCAGCGCAGAGGAGGGGCGAGAGCGCGGAGGGCGGCGCGATCACTCACCGGAGCCAGCGGAGACGCCGGAGGCGCAGAGCAGCACGCCGCAGAGCGCCGCCAGCAGGCGGGGGCCCGGCATGCTGAGGGTAGTCAGGCTGCTGAACTAGGTGTGCGTCTGGGATCGCGCTGTGCAGACCGCGGGGCTCTCACTGCTGCTCCTGGACAGGAATAAATCGGGCCGCGTTGCACCTCCCACTGGCCCACGTGCTCCGCCCAGGCTGCCTGCGGGAGGCGGACTCGGGGCGGGGCTGCACGCCCGAGTGAACCGGACCGAGGGTCCCCGCCTCCCGCCTCCTGCCGGGCCACGCCCCGCATCGCCACGGGGGCCGGGAACCAAGCCCCCAATTCTAAGCAGGCTAGACAGGGAAGGGCTCAGATGGAGTTGTTTGGGTTTTAGTAGTTGTTTTTCTTTATTTTAGACTTAAACAGCTAAATTTTATTCATCATAATGAGATGTACAAGCACAATGAGCACGGAGTACCCGGCTTCGCTTATCAGACGGGCGAGCATCGAAGTCTCGGAGCGCGTCGCCAGGGCCAGGCGGCGGGGAACAGGCCCCAGCACGCTCGGCGGGAGGGAGTGTGGATGAGCTCAGCTCCCGGGAGCGGCTTGGTCAGACCCGTCAAAGTGACAAGGGCTGAGACCATGAGACCTGGCGAGCCCACTCGCAGGAATTCATCCCACAGAAACGCACGTGTGTGAAACAACACGCGTGCAGAGAGGGCACAGCATATCATGCTGTGACATGGAGGTGAAAAGCGAAGGCGTGTGTCGGGGGGGAGGGGAACCCAACGAGATCTGCGGGGAGAAGCATCGGGCAGGACACCCAGGTCCGGGCTGAGCAACTCAGCGGGTGGTGGCGACCGGCGGAAATGAACGGCCTCTGGCGTCATCCGTCTCACCCCCCCCACGGGCGAGCTCCTGACCCCAGAAGTGGGCGCAGTGCCCGGCACAAAGGAAGCACGTGTCCCTGAAGGGTCTGTGGAATGAGCGACAGGACTGTCCCCGCTGGGCAGAACCCACCGGACCGCGGGGTGGGGGGAAGGTGCGTGCAGAGCAAGCAACTGCACGCAGGAGAAGGAGGGCGGCCCTGTGGCCGCGGCTACATACAGTGGGGGGTGGGGGCATGGGGGGGGTGGCCAGAAAGGGGGCCCTGCACCTGGAGGGCTCTCAGCAAAGGACTCGGGGCAGGAGGACTCTGTCGAGAGGACCAGGGAGGAAGGGTGACCTCGAAGCTCAGCGCTGTCTCTCAGATGCCGGCTCAGGATCACTGCTCAGGGCCTTCCAGCTCCATCCATGGAGAGCGGAGGGGAGGGGCTGCCTGGGCCAGCGCCCCTGCCTCCTCCTCCTCCGCCTCCCAGCATCCGTGAGCACAGGCATCCCGTGAGCTCGCAGGACGGCACAGCGGCCCCACGCCCACACCCTCCCCTCGCACGCCCTCTCTCCCGAAGCCACCGCTCGCGGAGCGGCACGTGGTGTGATCTGGGAGCAAACGTCCCTGCCCCAGGACCGAACAGCCCGCTTTTGTTTACGAGCCAAAGGCCAGGGGCCAAGGGGCCAGCGCTGGGGAATAAATACGCTTTTAAGTTTCAAAAGGCAGAAGTGTTTTCTCGCGGAAACCGAAAAGGTGGGTCAGATTCTGAGGTTCCTTTATGTGGTTTGGGGCTTCAATTAACCACTGTCCTGCCTGGTTTCTCTGGCAGCTGCCCCCCACCCCGACTAATTTTCCCTCCTCTGACGCCTGCAGCCAGACGCTCAGAGCCAGCCAACGGTCTCCTGTTCACCGCAGAGCGGTCTCCTGACATAACTTCTGCCTCGTGTGCCAAGCCTGCAAGCTAGGTGCCCCGCACGGGGCGGTGTGCGGCCGGCAGCGCCTGGATTCCAGCCCCGGCTTCGCACCTTACCTGCCCGACGGCCTCTGTCTGCCAAGCCGCTAGTCAGGCGCCTTTTCTTTCTTCATTCAGAGCCCGTCTCCCTTCTCCCTTCCCCGAGAGGCTAACGACATGGAGCGGCTTCACCGCCCCGCAACAGCTCGAGAAGCCTGCATCTGCTGTAGAGAAAAAAAAAAAAGAAAGAAAACACGCGGACACCTGCGTCGGGTATTTGGTTTGCAGAACGGAAAGGAAGTGAAAGGAATGCCTCGGGAAGGTCTGTTTTTGCAGGGCTCCGCTCAAAGCCTTTCTAACCGGGCCAGCTGGACATCTGGACAACCCATCTCCAGCCCGAGCCCAGAGCAAGGCCGCTTCCAGGGGAACGTCAAGTCCTTGCTTGGAAATGGAACACGGGAAGGCCTGAGGCAAGAGCCCGAGGCTGCACAGGGTCGAGGGGGCAGCAGAATGCAGGCCAGGAGTCTGACTCCGGCCGACCCCGCCACCCACCCCCACCCGCACCAGTGGCAGCGGCCTCCCCAAATCCTCCCCCCTTCCCATCCCGCAGCTGGAAGTGAGGCAGGTGAGGAAGAAGCCAGGGAAATTCCTCGGCAAGTCAAAAGGGGGAAACCGAGGCAGGCAGAGGCGCACACTGGACGCGCGATTCACAGCCAGAGGATAAAGCACAAGGTCTTGTGTTCCCTGACCAAAGGCCCTTAGGAGCAAAGAGGGTTGACACATTTCCAGGCCGTGCCAGGGCCGGCTGGCCTCGGTCCCCGTCCCTCGCTGGCAACATTCTTTAAAGGTGGAACTGGCCAGAGAGTGACCATGACTTCCCCCAGACGCTCATTTTGATGAGTCAGCACATTGAAGCCGATGACTACTGTATCGAGATCCTCCCCTGAGACCGCCCCTGAAATTCCTGCCTTTGGAAATGAGGATATGGGGAAGCCGGTCCCGGCGGTCCCAGGAGCATGTGTGTACTCCCCTTCTCCTAAACTCTGAGGGTCCCCACGAGACTCGCAACTGGGGAACAGACGGCCATCCCAGGCTAACCCCCCAACAACCAGGACCTGTCTCCAGGGCCGCCTGGCCTCTGGCTGCTCCGTGAGTCCACGCAGCCCCAGGTGGCTCACTTCTTTCCTGCGGCACTGCCACAGACCGGAAGGAGCCCCGCCTGGGCTCTCCCCTGCCATTGCTCCTGCCCCAGGCCCTTCCTGTGGTTCACAGCCCCCAGCTTTAACAACCATACTCTCGAAATCACCTGGGCTCAGACTGTGAAATCTTTCCTGCGTGAAGTCAAGAGCCCACACACCAAAGGCTGGCCCGAGCCAGTCCCACTCCGGCCCGGTCCCTTCCTGGTGACAGAAGAAACTCTCTTCGCGGGCCTGGGGGCCTTTCCCAGGCAAAGGACCCCCGACCAGTTCGGGAGCTGGGAGTTGTCCCTCTCTTAGTCACTGGCCCCCTGCTCAAGCCGGCAGTTCCCATTTCCTTTTTTTAAAGATTTATTTATTTTTAGAGAGAAGGGGAGGGAAGAAGAGAGAGAGAAGCATCGATGTGTGGTTGCCTCTTACACGCCTCCTACGGGAGACCTGGCCCACAACCCAGGCATGTGCCCTGACTGGGAATCGAACTGGCGACCCTTTGGTCTGCAGGCACGTCCTCAATCCACCGAGCTACACCAGCCAGGACTTATCTCCCCATTTCTTTCCAGAAAAAAAGTCACCCTCTCAATGAACTGAGTTGTCAGCTATTTTGCAAGGTTGCGGGTGAACAGTCTGGTTGCCCCAGCCTCCCCCAGATTCTGAAGGTGCCCCCGAGCCCACAGGGAGCCCGGCCTAGCTGCGAGACCAGCCTCCTCAGCAGAGAGGGGACACTGGCCTGCACCTCCTGCCTCCAACCCTGTGTCTCACGCCATGCCATCCAGCAACCTCCCTACCGCAGTCATTCATTCATTCATTCATTCATTCAGAAACAGTCACCGAGCAAGCGCCAGGCTGTGTGGTGTGAGGACCCACTCAAAACCCCAGAGTTGGTATAAAGAATATTTTAAGCGGAAGACATTTGAGATTCAACAGATACAAAAAGAACCTTTCCCTGTCTGAGTAAAAACAGAAACTTCTGGGTGGAGGGGGTTGGGTGGAGGCAGGCAAAGTGGGGAGACAGTGGGGGCATCTGCAATAGTGTCAACAACCAAGGAAAATAAAATAGGAACTTCTGGGAAACGAGGAGGGCCACCGACTCTCCCTTTGGGGCAGGTCGGCTCCCCAGAAAGAGACCAGGAGTCCACCCGCCATGAGCCCCTCCTTTGGAGGGGTTTCCTGGCCCTGAAGGGGACAGAAAGACCACTGGTATCTCCAGAGGCACAAACATGATCACGTTCTCGTGTCCCCTTTTCTGCTCCTGAAGAAACATATTCGTTCTTCACAAAGATGCTTTTTATTCCTGTTCCCTTTCCCCCACAAAGTTAGACATGTAAGCCCCTAACCCTGACCCCTACTTTGGGTTACTCCTCCTTGAGTAATACGGTGTGTCCATAAAGTCTTTTCTCTTGCTAATCTGCTTTTTGTACATTGAATTCACGGGCCCTCACACAGATACGGAAGCTAAGAGCGGAGAAAACAGGTTTTTCTGCCCCCAGCAGTGATTCGGACTCATTCTTGCTTTACCTCCGGTTCTTGGCAGGGCCTGGAGCCCCTAATCACCTCACCTCTCACCCAGAGCCTGGGCCCGTGGGGGTACCTCAGCTCCTAGCTTTGCTCCTCCCACCCCACACCCCGTCCCTCCTCTCCAAGTGTCCGCTGACCTCGGCAGAGGGCCTCCGGGGCACATGGGCTTCGGGCCAGGAGCCACTCCTTCCCCAGCACATCCACAGGTCAAAGGTATGTGTCTCTTTGGAATTTAGATTCCAGTGCCTATTTGTCTTCCTAGAATCTAGAACGCTGACCCACGCCCTGGGGGCTCCGGCCAGGCGGCGGTGGCCTCCGGCCAGGGAGCTTTGGCGCCCCGGGGTCTCCCCAGCCAGGAAACGCACGGAGAAGCCCCTTCCTTTCTCTGATAATCGAGCTCAGCATTTTGAATGAGACACCGCGAGTTTCCAAAGGGCAGACATTCACTCTCAAAAAGTGTTGCCTATAACCCGCAGTAGGAGCAGGGTGCTGTAACCAGCGTGGCTGCCTCTCAGATACTGAGTAAGCACTTCACACCGCCCCCCCCAGCCCCCCCCCGCCCCAACGGCCTGTGGGGAATGGGAAAGGGTCCCCAGGATCCCAGCCCCTGAGATCCCAGCCGCTCTCCTGCCACACACGCAGAGAAGCGGCTGAAGCTTTGAGATGACCACTTGTAAAGGCGCCCTCGCATTCTTAGCCCTCCCCCCGCCCCTCCGCCACCCTCGGGGGTTGGGGGTGGGGTGGGGGGCATTCTTCCGGCGGTGATCTCCGTGTTTGGGAATGCAAAGCTGAGACGTGTGAATGTGTGAGACATCCATTCAGTTGGAAACAAAACTCTTCCGGGAGCCGGCTGACCCATGCAGACAGAGAGGTGTGAAAATCCTCAGCTCTCAGGGGCCCGCTCCCGCTGTGAAAAAGGGGCCCTCCCCTGGGGGCAGGCGCAGGGAGAAGGCAGAACCTCTGTGTTGGCAGCTGCAGGGCTCTGCCCCGCTCCCTCCATCCTCGAAGAACAAAGGGCAGGAGGGAACCGATAACGAAAGAAACGTCCAAACCTGTAAGGTTTTTATGAGCTTATTGGAGCCAAACTGACAACTGCCGGGAAGCAAAACCTCAAGGGACTGAGGAAGTGCCCCAGAGAATGGCAGTTTTGCGTCTTTATACATTTCAATCAAAGGAGGAAGCCTTAAGGGGGGTACGTGAAATCCACTGGAGAGAGATTAGGGACCGGGAGAAAAGAGACCCGGTGGGAATGGATAAAAAGTAAACACAGAACAGACCCCTACTTCTTTTGCATTTGTGGGTAAAGGATAGTTAACAATTAACAAAGGACTGGATAAAAAGTTAAAAAAAAAAAAACCCAGAATAGACACCTACTTCCTTTGCATTTGTGGGGGAAAGCACAGTTAACAATTAACACGATCTTGATGACAATGAGACAATGAAGGGTTTTGTGGTCCGGGCTCCGGGACAGAGACTGTGCCCTGAGGGGTGGGAGAAACCACCCCACGGTCAAAGGCACCTCATCGTAGATGCAGAAAGACAGGCTGAGTTAACGTACAGAGTGACCTTTGTCAGGGCAGATACACGCCTAGAGGGAGGACCACCCTCCCTCCGAGGCTCACTTTCAGTTAGCGAGTTTTAATTTCAGGCCGTCCTGCGTGGTTGCTTTTGATCTCCGAGTTGGGAAGGCCGCCCCACAGCCTCCCCAGTGCTTGTCGGGCTTAGTTCTGTGGCCCCTCTTTGGTCCACAGAGCTGCGAGGTTCCGAGTGCCTACTGGCCACAAGGAAACATCAGGGCGTGCAAAGGCCCTGGGGTTCTGAGGCCTCCGACTGGGGACTGACCCTGTGGCTCTCCCAAACGAGGACCCCCATCACGTGTGGGCCCCAGTGCAAACGGAAAACGCGAGACCCTGCACTCAAAACGCAGCACAAATGTCCTGAGGGTGGCGGGGAGCTGAAAACCAGCGCGGGTCCTTCCAGGTGAGGGGCCCTCTCCCGTGACAGCGCAGGCCTCGCACCCATGAAGCCGCCTGGGGCAACCTCGAGGTTCCTTCCCTTCCCTCCAATTGCCGCGCTTCTCAAAAGGCTGACGTCAAAGGACGTCTTGGTGACCTGCGCAGGGCCAGGTGCCTAGAAGGGGCTAAAACTTGTCTTGTTCCCACATCCTTTCTTTATCCGCAAGATCGCTACAAATGTTACCGAAAGCTTCCCATTCATTTGCAAACTCTTGATTAACTGGAGACCTGCCTCTGTTTCAAAGAGGACCGACCGGTCTTCCAGCCGCTTCACTCAGTACGGTGTGTCAAGTCACAGAGACCTGGGGCTGAGACTCCCAGAACCCGCATCCCTACCCCAGGCATCAGCCCATTCACTCCTCTCGCTTTCTTCCACAGGTGAAATCCTAGCCCCATTTTTCCTTCCAGGTATAACTCTCGAGAAGGTATTACAGATCCTGCCCCCTACCTGGAAAAAAATCCCATTAGTCAGTCACGAGTTTCAGACGGGCACAACATTACTTTCCTTGGGAGGACAAGCTCGGGCGGAGACCCACGTGGCCCTCTTCCGCTCCGGGGTCCCCTCCTATCCCCCTTCTGTCCTCTCCATCCTCCCTTCCAGCCTGGCTCTGCCCTGGCAGCTGCCCTGGGTGGACACAAGAAACGTCCAAGCATGCAGGGAGTTTTTATGAGCTTATTTGAGCCGCACTGACAACACTTACCAGGGAGCGAAATCTCAACGGCCTGAGGAGGTGCTCTGGAGAACGGCAGTCTTGCAGCTTATTTTATACAGGCTCCAGCGCAGTTAACAACCCCCCTCCCCCTTTTTTATTACAAACTCTTTTATTACCAAACCATAAGCATGCAATTCTCTAACAATATCACGCTCAAGCACACACTGTGACACTTTAGGTGAAATGTTCAAATGGAAACTATACCTTCTGACACCCATATCATGACCCGACCAACCGCACTCAGGCACTCAGGGTCCTTACTTCTGCCGGACCCTGTAGAATCGAAGGAGGTTTACACAAAAGCTATTGGTGGCAGACTAAGGGGGTGGGAAAAAGCAAAGCAGGGAAATCGCCGAGACTGGATAAAAAGTAATACAAACAGGCACATACCTCTTTTACATCGGCTGGGAGAACAGCTAATTAACATTTACTGCACAAGAGATGTCATTCAGGGAACGAGATAACAGCAAGGGTGGTCAGAGGCTAGGGAAAGTCCTTGGCAAGTGGAATGGGGAAACTGAGACAGGCAGCTGAGCACAATGGCCAAGCAATTCACGGCCAGGTACGGATGGTCACCAGGGCAGAGGGCCCCCAGTGCCTGGCAGGGGGCAAAACTGGAAAAACAAGGAGCTCGCCCCCAGGGTAACCTCTTCCCCTCTGGCCTTCCTCCCTGGAGACAACATGTAGGATACAACAGCCAGGCCTCAGTTGTGTTTCAGCTCCAGGCCCAGAAAAGCAGCAAAAACCAGGTAGGAGATGCCAGGACCAGCTGCAATGGCTGATGACCCCCTGCCCTGCCACTGACCAATCGGAGGCGACCATGACCTTGAAAGGACACACATGGAGAACTGGTGGATGTTCTGCCAAAACCCTTCCCCAAACCTCCCCTAAAAGTCCTGCCTGCAAGAGAGATAAAGGCCTCAAGACAAAGGACTGTGGGGAGAACCCCATGCCACTCCCTTTCTCCTAGTCTTCCTCTACTTCTTTCTTCACAGGCACACATTTCCTAACCTCTAAGGAAATGGGCGGCTGGCAGCTTGTCCCAGACTAACCCCCTGAACCTGTCCCCAAAGCCCCCTTTTCTCTGACTTCCCAGTGAGCCAAGGCAGCCCAGCCCAGACTCTCCTGTTGCTTCTGTGCTAAGTTCCTCGTTTCCCTGTCCCCAGCTTTAACAAATGTATCCTCGTAGTCACCGGGACTCCTGTTGTGAAGTCTTTCCTACACAAAGTCAAGAACCTACAAACAACCGGCAGCCCTAGGCACACCCACTCAGGGCCAGACCCCTGTCCCGTAACGGGGGGTTCCGTGGTCTCATGTTCTGGTGCATGGTTGTGCCCCCAAGGAGTCTGGAAAAGACTATTACTTGACATTTCAAAGGTATGTCTTCTTAGATGCACAAAAACAATAGACAAGCTCACTTAAGGTGAAGACTGACTTTTCCAGGGGCTGGTGTAGCTCAGTGGACTGAGTGCCGACCTGTGAACCAAAGGATAGCTGGTTTGATTCCCAATGAGGGCACATGCCTGGGTTACAGGCCAGGTCCCTAGTAGGGGGCGCATGAGAGGCAACCACACATGGATGTTTCTCTCCCTCTCTATCTCCCTCCCTTCCCCTCTCTAAAAATAAATAAATAAAATCTTTAAAAAAGAAAGACAGGACCAGCAGCTGGGACTGCATACTTCACACCCCATGTCTCTTCACGTGCCTTCCTGCAGAAGCTCCAATATTTTTCAACTCAGGGATCGCAGCAGAACGCTGAAAACCCATTTTCTCCTTCAAGTAGCAAGTGGAGGCCCCTTTATGGCCTAACACCCCCGCCCCATGAATGTGGGGAGAGGGGGTCGCCCAAGGCCATCCCCCTTGGAGTGACAGTCCCCTATTTGCTTCCCCATTATTGTCCTGGGTGACCCCCTCCACCACCACCCTCCCCTGAGAATTGGCAGCCTCTCTCTCGCTCATTCCAAGCACCCTGACCGCTGTTCCTGCTATTGAAATCTCCCTCCTGCAGTGCCTCCATGAGGCCGCCACCAGCTGCCCACTTGGAATGGGTTCTGACATGCGTCACGCTGCTCGATCACCAAAGTGCAGGCCTTGCATCCAGAACACTGGGTGCCCCTCCTTGCCGTCCCCCAAAGGTCAGGCCCATTGCTGAAGACCCCGGGGCCATATTTCTCCAATGCCAGGTTTAGGGGCCTACTTCTCCGAGGGGAGGACTGTGGACCCCAGCATCACAAAGCCCTAGCCTCTTCCCACTCTGCACGTATTTCTGCTCTTCCAGTAAAACTTCTCCCATTGGAGAACTTGGCTGTTGGGCACCTTCGCTTCCAAATCTCATAACTGTGCTACGGGCCCGGGGAAGACAGATTCATTAGACGTGAACCTCGAGAAGGAATTTATCTGCTGAGATGAAACTCCCCCATGGTCAACTGAGGGCCCAAATTTTATAAACCATGAGAGTCTTTACAGGGGCTTCTCACATATTCTGTGTACCTGGAAGGATCTCTGAATTCTCGGCTTGCCACGGTTTGCCCGCTACTTCAGGCCTTTGGAGTCCACTCGTACAAGAAGTTCCTGGTTTTGTCTTTTGACCAATGGACTTCGACCTGCAATGTCCAATCAGAAGTGCACTACTATAGCCGCGTTTGTATCTAAACCGACCAATCAGATCGCGTAATGCTGACCAACCAGGACGGCGCGAGACGTCGCTTACGTAAACCGGAACCTGGGCCTGGGTGGGAAATTTCTCCCCCAATGGCAGCCTCCCCTTCCTCTCAGCAAGCTCATTTCCGGTTTCTAGCATAGGTTCTGTCTTCTCGTTTCCCCAACTGACTCCAGGACTAAGGCCTCTCGGAGGTTCTTAATAATTCTTTTCGGGACTCTTGGGAAGCCTCCGTTGGGAGGGCGGCTCCGCTGGAAACAACGCTCAGAGCTGTCAGCTGCGGGCAGCTCCCGGGCACCCCGCACCCCCCTCAGCCGGGGCGCTTGGGCTGGGAGAAGGCGCCGGGAAGCACGCGCACCGGAAGCTGCCTGGAGCCTCCCCACAGACCTTAGAGCCCCTGCGGATTTTGAGAAGAGCTAGTGACAGGTAGGCCGCTAGTGGAGCCCTCTGCAGGGAAAAGCTAAAACAGACGTCGAACCACCGTGGGCGTTCACACCTTCACCCCTGCTGTACGGAATTTAAATTTGGGGTCTTGCCCGTCGTAAGACTTAACACCAGATCTTTCTTTTCATTTCATTTCTGTTCCTTTTAAAATCAGTTTGTAGAACAAGGCAAACTTGTGATTACAGAACACGTGCTCTTCTCGTCCCGCGAAAGACCCCCCCCCCCTCTGTAGCCCAAAGGCACCTTGTGTCACCCTTAACTCAGAACGTCGGCTCTGCCTCATTTCCCCTTCTGTCTCTAAACCTGTCGCGCAGGTGGGCTTCGCATGCGTCCGTATGGAGTTAGATTTGGTCATTTCGTCTTGCACATCTTTTCGTGTCGTTTCGACTGTGACAGTAGCCAAGAGAACCTCGGAAGGTCCAGGGACATTTTCCCCCTTAGCCCAGAGCCCCGCCCCCCACGCCAACCCAGGAAGCACGTCGGCATGGCGCATGCGCACCAAGAGCGCCTGCCCACTATGGCCGTTAGATGCAGGCGTGGGAGCAGATGTACATCCTCGGGGAGGCCAGCGCCACAGGCCTTGGCAGGGACCACAGCAGCTGCCCATCGCCAGCAAGGCTGTCAAAAGGAAGTGAGGCGTGGGAGCAGGCCCGTTGGAGGGGCCACCCCGGGACCCGCTGGGCTGCCATCAGGTCTTGGCAGGAAGAGGAAACGTCTTTTGCTTTTCCAGAGAGTGAAGAGAAAGGCAGCATGGCCGGGCAGGCCAGCTCCTGCCAGTCTTGGGGGCGGGTGGAGAACAAAACCCTCTTTTTCCCTCCAGGCCCTCGAACTCTCTGCCAGGTCCAGCCATTGGCTGGTTCTTTCCCAGCTCTCTTGGCACCGGGCGGTGCGGCGATCGGAGCTGCCCGGGACCCATTGAGGAGAGGCCCTGAATAGGCGCATCCAGGAGGCCCCCGGCAGCTGAGGCTTCCTCCTGGAGTCCGAGCCTCACGGGCTGTGCATTCTGAGAGACCTGCATTCACCGTGCGGGCTCCGTCATCCCTGGGAACGGCAGGGTCCTCCCGAGTAAAATAGGGCGTATTGTCAAGTAAAACAGGGAAGGTGCGGAACGCCTGGATAGTGTGTTGCCATTCGTAGCGGGTGGGAGGGCAGACCTAATATTTACACATGTCTGCTCGTGCGTGCCTAAAGAGTTCCTGGAACCATATAAACAAACAAAAAAAAGGCTGTTTGGGGGGCCTCCAGGAAGCGAAATTGAATGGCCGAGGAGTGGGGGAGGAGAGAAACTTTATTTAGAGTATACCTTTTAGAGCTTTAAAATTTTGCAATTCATTTTGGTTCCTAGATATTAAGAGATAGAATTTGAATCGGGAACAAAACACCAGGGTTACAGTGAGCACCTCACTGGATTGCTGGGAGGATAAAGTCACCACCCTGTGTCTTTAGGGTACAGTTTATCTAATTTTTAAGCCCCAGTTCTGTATACCAGGTTACTTGGCAAAGTGGCTGTGGAGTCAGGCTGAGAGCCTAGGATTTGGCTGAGGTTCGAGATGCTGTGAGGCAAGAGGTCCCGGTTCAGGTTTCCTTTCCAGAGCCTCGGGTACTGAAGGGGTCTGAGGGTGTACCACCTGGGTTCTCTGTACTCCCAGCTCAAACCATCCATCCTGGCAAACCAGTTCTCCTCGCTCACAGTCTTCTCAGCATTCCCACTTGCTGCTGTCCTTCCAGACAGAGCTCCACTCCCCTCCAAAAGGTCTCGGAATCCCCGTCTCATGAAGTGCTTGAACACAAACAAATGAGGGTCTATGGCTGAAAAAGTTGGGGGAATTCTGCTGACCCACATGCAACCTCCCCCCGCCCCCATCCAGGAAATATGCAATATGCGACCTGCTGAGTGGGGGTGGCGCGGTGGCTAAGAGCATGGTTGGGATTGTTTTCTGTTGCTTTTGTTTTTTAAGCAATTTTCAAATACACACGAGTACAGTAAGTAGTAAAACAAAACCTTTGACTGCGTTGCTCACCTTTAGCAATCCTCAACATTTAAGAACATGGGAGAGGAAGGGTTTGGGAAGCGACCTGATGTCGGAGTTAAATCCCACCACCAGTTAGTGCCCGGCTCTAGACAGGCTCTATGTCTCCGAGTCTGTGTTCTCACGCATTAAGTGGGAACGTTGCCTCAGACCTGCAGGGATTGCTCCAGAGTAAATGACATGGTAGTTCTGAGGCACTAGCTAAATGTCCAGTGAGTGCTCAGTCCGTAGTAACAATCGTTGCTGGAAGCGGGCTGGGGTAGGCTGAGAGTGTGTGGGTTCTAGAGCCAGATTTCCTGGGTTCAGATCCCACCTCCCACCGCGTCCTCTGTGTGTGACCTTGGACAAGCTTCTGGTTCTCTCTGTTCCCCAGTGTTTTCATAGCAGTACCTACCTCGTGGACGTTTTATGAGGGAAACTTTTCCCTTCATCCTGTCTTGGTTGTTCAGCTGGTCTAATGATGCAGTTGACACAGAACGGATTAACAGGAGAAAAACCTTTAACTTCGCACGTAAGGGAGTCCCAAAGAGATGAGGGATCCTATCTTTGTGATCAAAGCTGATGGCTTTTACACCTTTTAGACAATAAAACAATAAATTTGTGAAGAATTGATAAAACAAGGCATGTAGGTTTGTTTATAGTCTTCTCAGCCTGAATTCTCTGTCTCTGGTGATAAGGATGCCTTCCCCCCTCCTGGTACAGGGAAGGCACCTTCCCACGAGAGATTTTTTTCCTGCTTTCACGGGGAGAAAGGAGGGAGTTTTTCTTCTCTGAAGCCCCGAGGTGCCTTACCTTGCCCTTAGCTCAGACTGTCCTTCTTGCCCAGGCTGTTTCTCAATAACTGAAATTGAAAATAATAAGCCAAGTTGGCACATTTGGGGCCGGCATATGTTGCTCTTTTTCAGACATTAAGAGCAGTGGGAACAGGGCTTGGCAGGTAGCAGGGGCTCAGCAAAGGCTGGTTTTGTTACTGCTAACACACCCTGCTGAACTGTATTTGATTTGGCATTTTGTGAGTCTCACTCTCATCTGTAAGCACCTTCCTTCTGAGGTGGAGTCTCACGGTACCCCTTTGGGGAAATGAAGAAATAAAGTCTGAGGAGTCCCCCGTTCACCATCAACGTTGCTGTCCTGTCCCAGCAGACGTGTCAGACCTGCGGCCCCAAGAGTTATGTGCCCTGACACGCTGGCTCGGTGTGGGGTCATAGATGGTTCACAGGACCTGCAGAAGAGCTTTTAGGTTGATTGGATGCAACCTCGGTAAGCTGGAGTCACAAACCAAGGGGAGGCTTCACGGTGCTCCTCCCCCACCAGAGCCGAACAAAGGGAATCCCAAGTCTTGAAGGCCTTTGAACTGCTCTCTCACCCTTCACCGGGGCGCCCTGCCACCTGGAAATCCCGGAGTGAGATTTGTGGATGAGTTCAGTTCTTCGTCCTGACCTCGTGGAGTGAACACACCCAGGTCCTACTAGGAGCCAGGCACTGGGATGATCTGATGCAGCGTGCCTGGTTTTCCGTGGGGCATCTTGGGCTGGTCATCACATCTGGGCTTTCTTTTCTTAAATCGTCAGCACCCAGAGGATTTCCGGAGTCCCTTTCAAATGTTGTTTTTTGTGTTTATACAATTCTATTTTTAATCTTAAGTTCTACTATTCTAACAACCTGGTTCTTTTGTCCAAACAAGGGGAGCAAGAGAGAAGTCAGGCCCTGTGTCTTCCGAAGAAGAGCGTGGTCCCCCTCTCAGCCGGCATCTGCCCACCCCGACTCTCACATCCCGATGTTTACAGCAGCCGAAACCACAGCACTTCCTTAACTTCCAGACAGTGTGGCCAGGTCATCCCGCTGACCCCTTGCTTTGTTTATTAGGGGGAAAAAAACAAAACAAAATACCAACTATCAAAATCTCAGACAGGGTGAACCTATAACCCCAGGGAGGGCAAGTGCCCTGAGGCTGTGCCAAGAGGAAATGCCAGCGGCCCTGAGGACAGTTGACCTCCTTCCAACTCTCTGACTGCATTGTGATGAACTGGAGACAGAGCCACTGTTGCCCAAGTTCTGAGCTTTTCACAGCAGAGTCCAGGGGCTGAAGTTAAAGTATCTGTGAAACACTTGTGTGGAGAGGCCGAGCAGGTAGAAGGAAGTTTGGGTCTGAAGCTCATGAGAGTTGCAGAGAATGGCATTGTGGTTTGGATGGGGAGAGGTAAGGCCGTAGGAGGGAATGCGGTCATCTGGAGGGGAAGCAGTGAGTGACAAGCAGTGCTCTGGTTGGCTGCTGGGGAAACTCTCGCACTCCGCAGATGAGCAGATAAAGAAATTCCAAAACAAAACAAAACAGGGATGCGAGGGACCATTCATCTGGAAGTTCCAAAAATGGAGAAGAAAGGAAGGAGACAGGATGGAAATAGTGGAAAGTATCTGTACATTGAAACAAGGCATGACTCTTCGTATTGAAAGAACTCAGCAACATATGGGACAAAACCAGACACAGTGAAGGTATTACAGCACTCTGAGGGTAGTTTACAGAAGTCCTAAAAGTTCCTGGAGAAGGAAAAACAAGTCAACCTGCTAAAGGATAAACATCCAGCTCCCCTCAAACTTCTCATCAGCAATGGTGGACTCGACAGGATATGGAAACAATGCCTTTCAAGTACCCAATGAATAGTTTTGATCCTGTAATTGTATGCACAACCAAAAACTCCTTATCTGTTTTTCAATTCTAAATGATAGCTTTTTATCGTTCTTATTCTATAGGTAGAATAATCTTGGTTGTAGATCCTTGCTTTTAACCACTTTGAATACTTCTTGCCATTCCCTTCTGGCCTGAAGTTTCTGTGAGAAGTCAGCTGACAGTTTTATGGGAGCTCCCTTGTAGGTAACTGTTTTTTGTCCTGCTGTGTTTAAGGTTCTCTCTTTGTCTTTAACCTTTGTCAACAGATAATATTTATGACAGAGGATGATCTTTATCTTGTCCTCAATAAAAACGGGGAAGCCAATAAAAAAAAAAGCAAGGAAAAACAGAACATTATGTCAAGATGTGACCCGGATATGAGGCAAGCTATTTACTTTTTATTTAAATGGAGGCATAATGGACACGTGGAGAAATGAAGAGGCAACCCAAAGAATGCAAGAAAATTCTTGTAAATTACATGTCTAATAAGGGTCTAATATCCACAATAAAAAGAACTCTTATAATTCAATAACAGGAAGACAATTGAATTTAAAAATGGGCAAAGCTAGCCCTGGCTGGTATAGCTCAGTGGATTGAGTGCAGACCTGCGAACCAAAGGGTCGCCAGTTCGATCCCAGTAAGGGCATGTGCCTGGGTTGCCGGCCAGGTCTTCTCTGAGGGGCGTGTGAGAGGCAACCACACATTAATGTTTGTCTCCCTCTCTTTCTCTCTCCCTTGCTCTCTGTCTAAAAATAAATAAATTAATTTTAAAAATAAGCAAAGGATTTTAACAAATACTTCTTCAAAGAAGGACATGAAAAGATGCAAATCAACCACAATGTGAGACTTCTTCCCACCAACTGGGATGGCTGTCACCAGAACACAGACAATGAAAAGTGTTAGTGAGTGTTACCATACGACCCCCACACATCCACCCTTACCGTGTATACCGGAGAGATGTGAAAACATGTTCCCACAAAAACTTTCACGTGAATGTTGGTAACATTATTCATGACAGCCAAAAAGTAGAAACAATGCTAATGTTCATCAACTGATAAATAGATAAACCAAGTTCCATTATATCATACAATGTAACACTACTCAGCAATAAAGTAATGTATCCTACAACGTGGAGGAGCCTGGAAAACCTTATATTAAAGAAGTCAGCCACACATTATATGATTCCATTTGTGTGAAATGTTCAGAAGAAATCTACAGAGACAGAAAGTAGATTACTAGTTTGCAGGAGCTGTGGGGGGGGGTGGTGAGAGTGACTGCTCAGGGTACAGGTTTCTTTCTGGGGCGCTAAACACATTCTGGAATTAGTGGCCGTTGTTGCCCAACTCTGGGTATTGTACAGTTTAAACGAGTAAATTTTATGGTACATGGAAAATGAAGGAAGAAGCACGAGAGAGAGGAAGAAAGTGAGACAGGAAAATAGAAAGGAAGAGTTTGAGGGAGAAGGGAAGGAAATTCATGACTCACCGAGGCCCTTTATTGTCTTAATGGAACAGTCTTTCATGGCACAGAAGACGTTGTGCATAGCGCACCTAACAAGTGCTTCCTGACCCAGCAGAAGCTCGGCAGCTGCTGCTTTAACAAGAAGGCAATGGGTTCTGCAGACTTAGAAGATAGCATGGGGTTGAGGGGGAGTTTCCATCAGTGTGTTAACTGCCCCGGGGCCACAATCTGCCTGTTTGACCACCCTGGGCCGTGGTCTGTTGCCCTGGAAGGCTTTTTAAGGGGCAGGTGGTCCTTGGCTTGGCTTGTGCAGTGAGTCACCTCACCAGTGACGACATCAGGGCAGTGGTGCAAAAAAAGACATTTCCACTTCCTGGGCAAAAAGTCTCCATGGTTTCGGGGAGTGAGTTGAGTTGACATTTTCCTAACGAGTGACTCATTCTCCTGGAGGCAACTCCGTGGGCGCTTTCTGGGCACCCGTTCACCTGGAAAAACTGGGGTTGCTTCTGTCCTAAAGCAGGTCTGCTGCTACCTGCAGAGCAGACAAGCAGCCCATTATGAGTAGAAATGGCTGCCTTCTCTCCTTCATGCTTCCCTGATCCCCACGTGGTCTGGGGCCCCTGGCCTCAGTGCCAGAAGGAACAGAAGGAACATAGATTTGTCTTGGTAGACAAAGCAAAGTGCTGGTTGGGACAGAGGCCCAATTTAAACATTTAATGAAGCTAAAAGACGTCCTTATATGGCTACTGGAGCTTAACCACAGAGGTGGAAGGAACTTCCTGGCCTTTCCTGGTAGCAGAAGCCGTGAAATGCCCCAAGCATAACACTGGGCATGGCAGCTTTGTTCCCACTGAAGCACTGCTGGCCACGGGCCTTGGTCTCTATCTGCACACTGGCCCCACCTTTGGCCTGTGGGTGCAGTGAGGGAAATGGGACATCCCAGTTTGAGATGTCCCGCTCCCCAGTGCCCTCTAGTGACTGACGGGACCCACTGCTTTCTCACCTGCCCTCAGCCACCCCAGCTCTGGTTTTCAGATCCGAAATGAAGGACCCCCTTTTTTTTTTTTAAGTCAAAACCCCTGGCAGTATCACACCCTCACATACCCAAGGCCACCTCGCCATGTACTCAGGACAGTCAATGTGCTTTTAATATCCATTACACGAGGAAATGGTTTTGAAAAATTGCAGTTACGTAAGCACATAAAGCGTGGTATTTGTCTGCGCACAACGTCCTTGGTACGTGTACTTGTATCGTGCGTGGCCCCAGTGCCCTCGCTCTATGTTCCGGAGCTTTCTGGCCTTAGGAGAGGGACCCGGTAGCCAGGCTAGGCCACTCTGACCCTTGTGTTCAAAACTGACTGTGGCCGTGGCCACCGCTGTCAGTATTTAGACTCTCACTGCCCAGTGCTCCCTTCGTTGGGGAGGTTCCAGACGCTGCCTCCTCTTTAGCAGGGGCTGCTTGAAATTCCTGGGGGAGGGGGGAGTGCTGTGGGGAGTCACGTGTACTCTCCACTGCCAGGGCTGCTGGCAGAGGGGTCTCCTGTCATGTCACCTTGTCATCCTGTGACTCATAGTCTCTCAGTGGTGGTAGCACTGACAGCGTGTTGAAAAATGTGACAGCGTGTGAAGTGGCGGGCTCCTCTCATGATGTGGTCGTTAATGATCATCACAGCCCTGCATTTTGTGAGTTCCCACTATGTGCAGAGCACTTTCTGGGAACTTTGAAAAAGTAGAAAACTATCCTTGTCTTCCAAAAACAGAGTCTGATGGGGGTGAGGGAGCAGTGTGATGACGTGAGTATGTAAGAGAAAACAAAGATGCTATTTAAGTCCATCAAACCAGTTGAGCACATTGCATAAGGCACTTTAAAGTTGCCTTAAAAGAACTTAGTTAGAGCCCTGGCTGGTGTAGTTCAGTGGATAGAGCTTGGGTCGCTGGTTCGATTCCCAGTCAGGGCACAGGCCTGGGTTGCCAAGAGGCAACCACACATTAATGTTTCTCATGATCCCTCTTTCTCCTTCTCTTCCCCTTTCTCTAAAAATAAATTAATAAAACATTTTTTTTTTAAAAAAGAGCTTAGTTAGAAACTTGTGAGGACAATAAGAATAGGGAATGGGGCAGTATTAAAATAGGTAAGGTCATGCCTATATAACCAGGATGTTCTATTGCAAATACCAGTTAGTCAACTTAAATGCACATAAACAAACCAAAAAAAGTGTTTATCGGGTCATCGAAAGGATAGAAAGGGTAGGAATGTGCCAGCTTCAGGGACAGCTGGATCCAGGACTCAAATACCAGAAAGAAGTTCCCCTTCCCACCAACCCCCAATCTCCAGGCTCCTCTCTGTGTGGCTTACACAGAAGGGCTTTCTGAACAAAGCAGGAAAAGGGCCCCAGGCAGATCTGGACCCATACCTTTGGCTCTCTACCAAAGAAGAAAAGAAGTCTTTCTCTCTGACCCACTCAAAAGGAAAAAAGCAAAAAACAGAGGAGGACTTGATATACTCACCCTTCTGGGCAGAGTGGGGTGGGGTATTTCTATTGGTAGCCCATCTCGAGCCAAATAGTTGGAATATGGAGAAATCTCCAGAAAAAAAAAAAAAAAGAGAGAGAGAATGGTGGTCTTAGTAGACAAAGCAAGGGAAACCAGTATAAGCCATGTGATTGCTTTTCTTGAATGAGGGTCCACAGTTTTAACCAATGGTCAAAGGGATCCCTAACCTGAAACCTTGGCTCTAGAAATAACCTTAGTGACCAACCAGGTTCCACTGTCCCATTTTATAGAAGGGAAGATGAGGTGCAGAGGTTTAGGCGATTTGCCTAAAATCACACAATTATGAGGAGATCCCATATTGATTTGATGGAAGTTGAGGAAGGGGATGTGTAAGAAGGAAGAGTCAAATGCAGGTGCAACGGTTAGAGACAAGACAAACATTTAAAAAATAATGGTAGAGTACCATAAGAAGAGAGCATAGACTGAGGTGAGGCTTATTTTAAAAAAAAAAAAAAAGCCTCTAGAGTCAACAAGGGCTGCTTTGGTTAATCTCCAAGTCTCCATTGGTGTTTTTAATCTGAGGGATTTAAAAAAAAATAGATTTTATGTATTTATTTTTAGACATTGGGGATGGGAGGGAGAGAAACATCGACATGCGGTTGCCTCTTGCATGCCCCCCACTCAGAGGCCTGGCCCGCAACCCAGGCACATGCCCTGGCTGGGAATGGAACCAGCAACCCTTTGGTTCGCAGGCTGGTGCTCAGCCCACTGAGCCACACCAGCCAGGGCTAATCTGAGGGGTTTTTAAGAATGGGTGGGCAAATGTTCTGATCTTCTAAGAGGAGCAAGCTCATCCTGGGAATGACAGGCTGGTGACCTGGACAAGGCTCCGGCGTGGGCTCAAGTAAGAACAGGCCATTCCAGACAGACCTCATTTCTGTGTTTGAGAAAGCTCTCACCCTGGCAGGTTCCTCAGGGGAATACGCTAGACTCTGTGACTTCTGACTTGTTAGATCTGAAAAGAATCTTTAAGGATCAAAACAAACAAACAAAAAACCCTAGGGGTGGCACACTAGTGGACCCCCAGAAAATTCAACCCTTGGACGTTTTAAATAGATGAGGGCATTTGCCCTTGAACCCGAGCTCCTGGCTTCGTGATGACACTGCTGTCCATTCCTGCCCAGCGGTGGGTATCGCTGCCCTCAGTAGGTGAAGCACGCACCTGCACACACCAGTTCACCCCAGACCCTGTCACTCCCTGTTGCCTCACCATTAGCCGGCTTCATTGGTTAGTATTATCTGTCTCCTCCAGGGGGCCGGTGAGTGTGGGGCCCCGACCTAACCTACCCTTCATTACTTTAGAGAGACTCAGAGGAAAGAAGTGGGGTTGGAAGCACTTCTGATTGCTCAGAAGGTGGGAAGCAAGCGTGGGCTACAAGCACCCATCCACCAGATCAACTCTGGAGAAACCCTAGAAGCTTAGATCTGCGGGACATACCTAAGGACTGGGAGTGCTCCCAGGAAAACGGAGTCTGCTGTGAACTAGTGTGGGCGGGGCATCCACCTGGGTGGGGGCAGAGAGGACTGCGAGAAGAGTGGGGGGGTGGCCTGGCAGAGATCTTTTAAGTCTAAGTCTTTCTCTTCTTCCCCTCATTGATCGGGACAGTCTGCGTGGCAGAAGCCAGGAGCAATAGCTCAGGTTTCAGGTGGGGGTGGGGTGACATCAGGGCCCCCCAGCGGGACTGCCGGGATGAGCAGCCGGGGAAAACAGTGTGGGCTGAGCAGCTTCCCTCAGACGTTCACTGGAGGAGAAGGAGACAGACGTCTTGGAGAGAGTGGAAGGAGCCAGGCTCCTCCTCCTCTCGGGAGCTGGGCACAGGAGGCAGGAGAGGTCGTGGGTCCCGGAAGGAGTGCAGACCTGGCCTGGCTCCCTGACAGACCCCAGAAGCCACACACTGGACCCCCGGGGAAGGATGGCAGGAGAGTGGTCTAGGTAGGGGGCTGGTTTAGGTGAAATACACAGAGTTTCGGGGTCTGGGGGCTGCAGTCCTGGACTGCTCAGCAGTAACCAAGGAGACATTTGTCCCACAGGGTGGGCATTGAAGAACCACCAAGGGTCAGGGGCAGGGGAGTAAGCTCCCCATCGCCATGAAAACCGCGGTTGTTGCCCGAGTTTAGCAGAGTAGTTGATTTATGCAAAGCAAAGTCAAACCTCTTGTGCACCTGGATTTGCAGACTGAGATTTCCAGCCGGTGCACCTGTTCTCACATTATGAGTCCCGGGGACCCCATCTGTCCTGTTCTCGGTGATCGCACTAGGTTCCATCTGCTGGGGTAGGGGGTGGAGAAGAGAGGGCTGGCTTCCCTTCAGACACCAGATGACAGTTCCCCCGGGAGCCGGGTCCCCAGGGAGGCAAAGGCAGGGTGAGTCACAGCTGTGGGTCCAGGCGCAGACGAGGGAAAGGAAGCTGCCCAAAGGTGTCACAGCGGGGGACTTTCCGCCCAGTCTAGCATCACCTGCTGAGCACCTACCTCACGCCTGGTCCTCGGCTTGGTGCTGGGGCGTAAGTAAAAGAAAAAAGGTCAGAAAGCGTAGCGTCAGAGCTTGCCTCACAGTGAGCGCTTCATAAATGCCTCGTACTCTTCTGGAAGGATGCAAAGATGAGGAAAACAGTTTAGCCCTCTGAGGACCTTACGATCCTGTAAGAGGTCAGGACTCTTGCACACAGTCTGTGTAACCCAGGCAGAGCAAGGTAAATGCTGTCGCCCCAGCCCAGAGACCCGGGGATTCGAGGGAGAGGGAGAGCAGTGGCTGAGGCCTCCCAGGGGAGGTGCCATGTGAGGGCTGGGCGTGTGCACAGCGGAGGTGGGAAGTGAGGAGGGGGCCAGGGGACCGGCCCGTGGGAAGCTGTGAGAAGACGGAGCCGCAGGAGAACACAGTCTGGCAGCCCCTAACCTCCAGAGGGAAGGTTCTTGTGCAGATCAGTTGTTTGGAATTTGGAATGCTTTTTCCCATGGGAACAATACCGTATGCTGGCCAAGTTCTTCGGCCAGTGGATGGAAACGGATTTACCCCACGCCAGGATTCAACCAGCAGATCACTCGCTGCTCTTCCCTAGATCAGGGTTCAGCGAGACAGGAGTTCTGTGGCACGAGTCCTTTCTGGGGGCTGGGGCTGCTTAAGGCCAAGGTCTTTTTTCTGGGGTTCAGATGGTTTAGAAGGAGATTAAACTCGGAAAATCATAAAGCTAGTTTTAATTGTATTTAATCACAAGGCTACCAGCTAACATACATTTATAATTACATATTAAAGGAACAGTCAGTTTGCAGGAGGTAGAGATGACTAAATAAATCAGCAGGTAGGCTAGTTTTAGAATATCATAGTTGCCCACGCAGCTGTGTTTGATACAGATGCCTTCAATCCCTAATACAGTATGACTGGTGTGTCCCCGGCCCCCCGCCAAATATTGTATTTATTTCCAGAGAGAGGGGGAGGGAGGAAGGAAGACAGGGAGAGAAACATCAATGTATGGCTGCCTCCTGTGCACTCCCAACTGGGGACCTGGCGCGCAACCCAGGCATGTGCCCTGACTGGGAATCGAACCGGTGGCCCTTTGATTCGCAGGCCGGTGCTCAATCCACTGAGCCACACCAGCCAAGGCTAACTTGTGTACTTATAAAAAGAGGGAATTTGGACACAGACACACAAAACGCAGGGAGAAAATAAAAAGTAGAAACTCGTGTAGCTGCGGTGGTGGAATCAGGGACGGGGCCTGTCTGGTGCCTCAGGCTCACAGAGGCAGGCCCCCTTGGGATCGCGGACTCCTGCTGCTATTCCCACCCTGGCCTCAGGGTGGCACTGCTCCCTCTTCACCAAATGCATTGATTGCAGCCATTCTGCTAAATTGGAAACCCAGCCTGAACTTTCCAACGAGACAGCCCTAAAAGCTGAAGAATAACGAAAAGAAAATAGACTCAAGACACAATAAGTTAACACTCAAGCTTGCCAGGTCTCAACTCAACTCAACCCAACTGTGATTAAAGCTCAAGCCTGCAGCTCACAGCCCTTTTCCTGACCACCAGGCACCCGAGCACTAGGATCCCCAGGACTAGACCCTCTTTCCTGCTGTCAACCCCGCTCATGTCCAGTGATTGACACCAGGGTAGACTTCACCTGCAGGCAAGATCACAGTGGCCAAGTCTTTCTCTCAGCGCCCTCAACAGTATCTCAATAAAAGCTGCAACCCAAGTGCATGTGACCATTCGAGGTCTGCAGTGAGGAGGCCTGGAGGTAGGAGCTGTCCTCCCGAGAGTACAGAGTGCCCTTTCTCTCTCAAGGGACAGATAAATCCAGCCTTAATGCAACTCTTCATCTGCCCAGGCTCCAGCTGATGGGAAAGCTTGCTCCCAAAGCAGCCCAGTGAGAGATAAGAGCTCTTTGCCTGAAATGAAAAATTCATGAAGAAAGACTAGGGATCGGGCACTCAGATAGCTCTGCCAAGCTGCTCTGGGGACGTGTCAAGGAGATGGAAACACCAAGTGGAAATTTTCTCTTCCTTCCAGCATCTCCCATCGTGCTCCCCTTCCGTGGCCCGTGGGGCTCCCTTCTCTGTGATTCCAGGTCACACCTCCTCCTCCTCAGTCTCATCGAGCCCCTGGGCCTGCACCACCGATGCCCACAACCAAGGTCCATGAGTTTCATACGGATGTTTTCTCTTGTGTACTTCATTGTTTCAGGTCTTATATTTAGGTCTTTGATCTTTTGAGTTAATTTTTGTACATGGGGACAAACAGTGGTCTAGTTCCATGATTTTGCTTGTGGCTTTCCAGTTTTCCCAGCGCCATTTATGGCAGAGGCTTGTTTTTCTCCGTTGTATGTTTTGACTCGGTGATCAAAAACTATCTGCCTGTACACATGTGGTTTTATTTCTGGGCTCTCAGTCCTATTCTGTTGGTCTGTGCATCTGTTTTGCTCCCAGTACCGTGCTGTTCTGATGACCATAGCTCTGTAGTATAATTTGAGGCCAGGTGGTATTACACCACCATTTATAGAAAGTGCCCTGTAGAGGTGTAGCATTGCTCGTCTTTTATACTGTGTTTTTACTGAGACTTTTCAACGTGTAGATATGTTTAGAGACACAAACACCATGTGTCACCGTTATCTACAGTATTCAGTGCAGCAACATCAGCACAGGCTTGTGGCACAGGAGCGAGAGGCCGCATCAGAGAGCCTAGGGGGGAGCAGGCTGTGCCGTCTAGGTTCTTGTGTGTGCACTCTGCCATGTTCGCCCAGTGAGGTGATTGCCTCAATCGCCTGTTTCTCAGGACAGACCTCCGTCATTAAATAGCACATGACTGGGTTAAGCGGGCAGTAGAAAGATAAGGGCAGGGTGATGGAGGAGATGTGCAGAAGCCTGGAGCCTGCGTGCACTGTGCTGGAGTAACAGCCGAACGCTCAGGCCGCTGAGAGGAAGCCATGAACAGAGGAAGGCAAGAACTGGCCGCCATCACCGGCCCTGTCCGCCTTTCCATCTTCCCGTCCACTGATTCTGCGCTTGGGCTCCGCTCTGCACACGCCAGCTTGTGCTCTTCCACCTAGAGACCCGTGTGTCTGGTGTCTTCACCTCCTGGAATGCCAGCCACCCCACCCCCATGCCAGTCCCAACAGTCTAAGTCAGGAGAAACTGTTCCCGCCTCTGAATAATCGTTCATGTCATTGATTGCTCTCTGTTGCTTCATGTGCAGTCCTTTCGGTTATCTCTCAGAGTGTGTCCCCTTTGTCCTGTACGGGGATGGGACTTTGCTCCATGGTTCTGTCTACCTCCCTAGTACCGTACATCTTGCTCGGTAAAAATATTTAGTTCTCTGTTAATTAATTCAAACGTATGGTAAAACAATACAAGGATCTGTGGTACGATGTAAACAGCTTTAAAAATAGCTCCAATAACATGAAATTATATAGGGTATTTGATGCCCTGATTTAATGACAAGTTTTATGGACTCCTTTTGAGTTAACAGCATGAAGAACTCAATTCTTATCACTGTAATTAAGGATGACGTCAGGAAGAGGAATGCATGGTGACTAAGAAGTCACCCTTAGCCAGCCGCCCGCCTGACTCCGTATGTATGTCATTATAAGCCTGGAACAGCTTTTTAGCACCTGTGTGTGTGTGTGTGTGTGTGTGTCATAAGCATTTGCAGTGCTGGGCCCTATGTATGTTAGTATAAGTATTACCATATAACTCATACTTTACCATCCAAACTCGGAGACTGTTTGAGAATGAAAAGGGGCGCTATTAAAAATTTGCCAAGGCAACAGGCATAAACCAAGACTGTCCTGGGTATAAAAGCACCCTGTGTTTTTTTATTATAGACAACTTCCCACGTAGGTGTAAGGAAGCAGCCCAAATCACAGACTGAGGTGATTACTCATCCCTGTGTTGAATAGCCAGCAGGAAGCTTTTCTAATAACAGAAGGAGCCAAACCTTTGAATTTCATCAGTTTGTCCCTGTAGAACTATTGCATGCTGGGACTTGGAACTTTCCAAACTCTGTCTCCAGTATCCATAGGAAGCTGGTCGAGAGGCCAGGTCCTCAGCCATTCTGCACTCACTGCTGGTGGCACAGAGGCAGCACGGGGTGTGGCGATGAAGTGGCAGCTGTGGATTTCTCGGAGCCCGTGCTGTCTCTGGCCTTCCAGGGGGTTTCGTGAACCTCCAGGCCTCAGCTTTCAGTACTGTTCCCCCAGCCTCGTCCTCTCCCATTTCCCTCACGGGGGTTCAGTGAATAAGGTCTGGTCTGAAAACTCCGAGCTCAGTCCTCAGGACCCTCTTTTGATGAGGGCATTCCAAAGGAAAAAGTATCTCACCAGGTGGTAGATGTTCCTAGTTAAAAGAAAAAAAAAATCCTCCATGTGATGGGGGGATGGGTGGATAGGAATTTTGTGTCCAATTTTGCTGTGAATGAAACTATTTCTAAAAAGAAAGCCTATATGAAAAAAAAATCTTGAATCCTACAATCACAACTTCTGGTAACAGAACCTAGAAAATGAGTTAGCGCCTTAGAGAAGGACCGAAATGGGTTCCCGGGTGTGCCAGGCTCTCTCTGATGCACTTGAACTCATTTGCTCCTCACAGCACCCCATGAGGGAAGCACAGTTCCTGTCACTGGGATTTTAGAGAAGAAGGCGGGACACAGAGAGGGGAGGTGCTTGCCCAAGGTCACAAAGGCCAGGACGGGCAGAGCCAGGATTCAAGCCCCAACAGCAGAGGTTCCAAAGCTGGTTGCTCTCCATCATCCCCTAAGGATACAGATAAGTGAACTGGAACTAAGGGAATCACTGATTTTGCACAAAGAGAATAAACAGAGCACACTACCTGCCGTGGCCACTGCTGCCTGCTCTCCTCCAGGGACTTCAAGGGCTTTCTCAAGGGTTAGGAAATCCTGCTGAGAGGTCCCAGGAGAGTTTAGAGCCGGTTCCACTTTGGTGAAGTCCTTCATTCCCTTTATAACAAGGCACTCACACGCTTTGAAAAGCCCTTCATAGCCTCGTCCCAACTACTGGTTATCCCGCACCAAGCCTCGCTTAACTTGAAGGCAAAAATGAGTCCATTCTGTCTCCTAAACGGCCTCCCACAGAAATGCTTTATAGAATGAAATAATATGATTCCACTGAATGTGGCAAGAGCCAAGGCAGAGGGGAGGAAACCGCCGCCAGAGACAGATAAGAAAGTCGGAAGTGTTGCAGGTGGCCATGGGTCATTCCTGGAGCCGGCAGAGCTGCAAAGGAGAAGGTGCGCGTGTCCTTCTTCCTCCTCTGCTCGGGCTCACCCTGTGCTTCTCTTGCAGCCTCTGTGACACGCTCGTGTTTAGAGTTCATGAGCTGGACAGACTGGAAATCTTGGCTGAACCTACTACGTTCCTGACCTGGGGGGAAAATCGGTCTGCTCAGTGGTAAGTCCATCCGCAGTTCACTCCTCACAGCTGCTTTCTGCGGCTTTGAATCGAGCTGGCGGAATCTTCCCAGTGTTGGGGGCCACCTCATGCCTTTCGGTACCTAACAAGACGCCTCATTCTCCCTTATCAAACACAGGCAGGGGCGGCCCGGAACCGGGCAAGGCCTGCTTCCCCAGCAGTGGTGCAGACATGGACATCCACCAAACAGAAACATTTAAAGACCCAAGAACTGGAAAACGGTGGAGCAGAACCAAGCACACAGGCACACTTTCAACTGGCAACAAATCTGAAGCTGTTTTCTGGAAGCCCAGACTGTTTTAACACAGAGAGTCGGAACTATAGAGGTCCCTCACTAAAATCCTTCGCCAGTGAGGCCTGGGTTTTTCTTTCCCAAGATGGAATAAATAAATGCTGAGGTGAACTTTTTTTTTTAGCTAAACATGACAACTGAATTAAAAATAGAGCCATGGCCAAGGATTCTTTCTCCTCCTCCATGCACATGGGTGTGGGTGCTCTCAAAGGCAGACCTAAAGGGTTCGGGGCTAAATTCAGGCCTGAGAGGCTGTTCCGCTCACCTTCCTGCACGTCTGCACCTTTAGAATGGGGGATGGGCTCCGGGAGTCCCTGGCAGACAGATGTCAGGCAGTGGTTTCTGGTCCAGTGCTGATGGGCCTCCAAGGGGTTATTTGGTCACGTTCCATGAAACTGGAGCCACTGGACACTTGAATGGCTGAACAGGATAAAGGAAGCTCTGTTTTTCCTTGTCATGAGTCTAAAACATGTTGGCAAAAATTTAAAAAATTGTGACAAACACCACTTCCCTCCTCTGGCTAAATTGCTCCTCCCATCCTTTCCAGCCCTTTTGTGCCCTGGTCGGGTGGCCCTGTCTGCCCTAAAGGGGTTGCATTTCAAGTCAGTCAAGTGTTCTATTCTTGGTAAAGCACATGCCATTGCAAAAGCAGTTTCAGGCTCATAGCATTTTAGCACTGGGCCTGGTTCCACAGTGAGTGAGTGGGTGAGGAACCAGTCTTGACTAGATGCCTCCTGAGAGCCAGGCACTGTCATTGTTTACAGAGTTACTTCATCTTATTAACTGCGATAGTCACTCCCGGTTGCTAAATGAGGAAATCTGGGTGCATGCATAAAGGTTAAAGTGACTTGCTCAGCAGCCAGTGTGTGCCAACAGCGGGCTCAATTCGAGGTCTGACAACAAAGGCTACATTCTTTCGGGCTGCCTCCAACCGAGCGAGGGTCGTCTTCAGGACTGAAAGGACAGGGGGACAATGAACTGAGGTCCACATTGCCCAGCACGTCCCCATTACTCTTTCCTAGCTTCCCGGCAGGAAGGGGCCAGAGGCCGCTGTCTCCACAACCTTTCCTATCCTTGTCGTTTGGTCACTCACTTTCCTCCCTCTTCTCTCCCCCCGCCAGACACCTAATTCCGCCCCTGGTGTCCTGGGCTACAGATGAGCCCGTTGTTCGGCTTGGAGCCATCAGATCCCGCAGGTGAGCTTCAGCTGGCCTCCTCCTCCCAGCCCAAACGACCCCAGATCTTACACTGCCCTCCCAAACCAGCTAGAGATCCCAATCGCCTCCGTCTCAGCATCCGCCCCCAGCAACATCAAACACAACCCATCTCTTGGTCCTCTTCCCTTTGCCCGCCCCCGGGCGGGCTTTATCCAATAAGGTCTTGGCCCACAGGCCAAAGACGTCAAAAGTAACCAATTGTCTTTGCTAAGGCTCCACCTTACGCTGAGGAGCAGCACCTCCGACCAATGGGTTATCCTCCGGGTGTGTTGAGAGTTCGGGGCTTGAAGAGCAGCGGCTGGGCTGCCCAATGGACAAGTAGTTGCCGTGGTTAGGGGCGTGGCAGAAGCGGTTGTCAGGGGCGTGGCAGCAGTTGCTTGGGCGGGGCCGGTAGCCGCGGGAGCTGCACTGGCCAGGGGTTCCGGCTGCATTTCCATGAGCGCCGCCGGCAGCCGCGGAGCTGTAGGACCCCAACGGGGGGTGAGCTGGGCCTCTGTAGTCAACAACGCACAGGTAAAGCCATAGCCAAGCGAGCTCCACTAAGCTGGGATCGCGCCTCCGATCCGGATCTGTGGGGCCAAATCCCTGAGCCCCTTAGTCCTCTTCGTGGCTCGGCCCATCGCGCTCGCCGGGGATCCTCGGGGCCTGTCATCTGGCGCTTTGGGGGGTGGGGGCGGCGGGCGTGCGGGTCCCAAGGTCCAATTTGCAAAGTGGGAGGGAGGGAAGCAGCCGGGACCATAGCGTTTGGAATATGAGTTCCTGAAAGTCCTTTGTCCCTTCCTGCCCCAGGTACTGAGGTTGGGAACATATCCGACTGTGGCCGGTCTGCCATCACTCCATCCGTGCTCACTCTTGGGACCTCTGAGTGGGGGGGTGTCTGCACGCCCAGGCTTGGTAATGGAGGTCTGGGATACGCACCTGGACAAGGAGTGGGCCACAGGGCCTGATAATGGCCCGGATATCCAAGGGTCCTCTGCGTTTCTGGGCTCCGGGGGTGCACCCAGGACCGATGAGCTCAAGTTGTAGGAAGGCAGCTTTTGACCCACTTGGAGGCGCATTTACTGAGCTCTCTCTGCTCGGGCACTGCTCTAGGCGCTTCCTGTTCCCCACAGGGAGAGCTGTCCAGTGCCTCGACCTTGGAGGTGTCCAGGCAGAGGCCAGATTACAGCCACCTTTCAGGGATGCTTAGAAAGGACTCCTGAGGGAGGACTGCATAACCCACCTGTAAGGCCTTTCTTCACTCCCAGATGCATTCTGGGCGACCTTTAATGTCTAGTTTGAGGGTACTTATGGGGGTACCTCAGTTTGGGAGTGGGTGTTGCATTCACCCACAATAGATTGTGTGGTCTCCACTCTCAAGAGTGGGTATTAGAAAAGAGAATGGGCTATCCCAAGAAGATAAGGTTTATTTAGACATCGTGGATCTCCTTAATTTGAGCTGTGGACTGCCTGTCTTAATCTTCCACTTTCTCTCACTCAGCTTGCCAGTTTCATCTACATTCCATTAACGCGATTTGACTCCGGTTCCAAGAACAGGCTCATGAGAGGGGGCTGGGGAGACCGCAGGTTTGGCAGAGTGAATGTGCTCCGTGCCCAGAGCTTTCTGAGGGCCATTTTGCTACAACCACATTGCGTCCAAAAGAGAAACCGTACAGTACCGCTTCACTACCCTCTGTCACGTGCCTGAAAAGACAGGACGTAATGATCTTTTGAAGGTCAAGAGGCAGGGAACCTTCATACCACTGCTGCCTGTTTTAGGATGAATTAACCTTTGAATAACCAGTCAGGAAGCAGGTCAGTCCATGTGCAGCAGGGACTTGAGGCATTTTAGAGGAAACTAGGGCCAGGGGAGGTCTCAGGGCTGAGTGGTGGCCACAGAGCCGTGAGGGAAGGCTGATATGTTGATCCTGCATCCATCTAGGTAGCGACTTGTGTTTCACTCCCAGCCTAGCGATTTCAGGCTTGGTGTTTAAATTCTGGGGGAGTCCAGAGAGGTCAGGAGCATCGATTGTGGTGCCATAGTTTTGGTGCATGGTTCTGGATTCGAACCCTTGCTCTGCTTCTTTCTAGCCGTAACCTTGGGCAAGTGACTTACCCTCTCCGTGCCTCTGTTTGCTCACCTCCGAAACAGGAGTAATAATGGCCCCTATGAGGCTGTTTTGAGGAGTGTGTGAGTTGCCATATCCGAAGCATTTGAACCACGTCTGACACACAATAATAACCACTGTAGATTTTCTCGATGTAATGTTCCATTGTCCTTTCATACAGTTTTTCGTTACATCTACCACCCTGTATTTTCTACCAGGAGCTTCTTTTTCCCCTGCCTGCTTTCCTACAGTTCATTACACATATTCAGATTTTACTGTAGCACGGATGTCAGTGGGGTTTTCCAAGTCACGTTGCCTTGTGTTTATTTTTCTTCCTTTTATTGAAACAGGGCGCTCATTTTTCTCTGTTAGCATTCTCCTTGTAACTGCACTCCTTTTAGACTCCAGATCTGTTTATTCTCTTTAAAAAGGGGCGTGGGGGAACCCCACAGAGTGGCAGTCCCGGGTGATACCAATTTCCACGCAGTCTTTCAAACCTCTCTTCCCTCTGCTCGGCCCTCCTTCCCGGTTGTCGGGGTGATGCAGCTTGATTATAAATGCATGAACATTTTTAGATTAAGATTTCATGAGCCACTGTATTAAGTGCTTTTCGGAAGTTCAGGGATCATGTGTCAAACGCATTTAAGCCGGTTACTTAGTCATCCGAGCAGGGGGAGCCCAGCAGCGCCGGCCTCGCCGGGCAGAAACACGAGTGTGTGACTGATTCTCGCTGGCGATCCAGCTTGTTCACTGGATTTTCAGCGGTTTTTTTTTTTTCTGTTCATTTCTTCAGCTTGAAATAAACCAGATGGCGTGTGCCATGGAGCAGCGGTCTTTTCCTCTCGTTTTAGGTGGGGAAGTGCTCTCTCTTTCCTTGTTACTTTCTTTCACCTTCGTTTCCTTTATCCCCTCCGCAGCTTCGACAACCGCCTCCTGTTTGCCCGCCAGTTCCCTTTCAGTTAGAGGTGCCCGTCACCTTTATTTCTTGCCAGAACCCGGTCACCTTTGTTTTTTTCCTTCTTTATTTTTTTCATGTTTTCTAGAATAAACCAAAGAGTATCACAGTTCATTGACTGGCACCTACGTAAGAGTGGGTTCTGAGTTTTGGTTTTTTGTTTAGGACATTCTGGAGCTTGGCCGTCTTAGAATAATTGCCTTGTTTCCGTTGTTGGTGTGTTAATAATGGGTCCCTTTCTCTCTCTCTCTTGCTCTCTTTTCTCATAATGTCCTGGTGAAAGGGCTTCTCATTTACTGTTATTCTTTAATTCCCTACTCACACCTTCTTCCTGGTAATCTCTGGCGGTGCCCACAAGGAGAGAGGGCTCCCCACTGCCCTTGTCCAGAACATGTAACATTTCTTTGGTTCCATGGAAGACAGGCTCAGAGTCTGTCTTGTTTTTTGCCTGATGCCTGGCTCTTTGAAAAGCCTTAGCAGAGACAGACTTCCAGTATAATGGGGTTCCATGTGGCAGAACTCTGCCGTGACCTGCTGCTTCCACTAGTCCGACGTCTAGCACAGTGTGGGATCATTTTCGTCTCCACACATTTGTTTTTGTTGTCTTGGTTCCAGGGCGTCGTGTCTTTGTATTAAACGTTTTCCGTTTGTAAAATGGCCGGCGTGGTCGGGAGGCCAGACCTGTTGTTGCCCTGGACCCGGGCGGGTGCGGGCCTCGCTGTGCAAGGACCCGTCCTCTGGTCCCTTGCAGTCCGGTAGCGCACAGGTAAAGAGCTCGTCACAGAAGTGAAACCTTGAGGCCCTTGGATTTGCCTGGTTCTGTTTTCCCTTTGTTTTCGTTAGGCGGAGGTCCATTAACTTCAGCAAACTGAGCATCTGGTGTGTGCCAGCGACACAGCTGTCCAGATTAACAAGTGTGTTTGGTTTGCTGCATAAAGGCTATTTTGTTTGCATTTTACGTATTAAACATTTTTAATGTTTTTAATTCCAAAATAAATTTTAAATAGGTAACACGTTTTACATGAAAGCACAGAAGGTTAGATAGTAACTATGTCTCTGTCCACGGGGTCCCGCCACCCAGTTTTTTTGTTGTTGTTCCTTAGAGGCAACAGTGTTACTGTTTTTCTCTTCCTCCGGGGTGTTCCGTGCACAGCCAGGGCGTTTATACCTCTGTCAGCAAGTTCGGTATGGATTCCCCTTCCCTTTTATACCCATGGCAGCCTACTATTGGGAACCCCGCTTTTTTCACGTAGTATTTCTTGGCAGTGTGGAAAGCGCTTCCCCATCATTTTTGATAAAGGCTGTTTATTTTAAATGCCCTTTTTTGTTGTTTCTAAGGATGCTATTTGGGCAGCAGCTTTGCTTGAAGATCTTCCAGCATTTTATGGACCTTTGGGGGCAAATACTTTTCTCTTCTATACCCTGCAGCTCTGAGCTTGGGAAGAGGCCGGGGAGGGGGAGGGCTTCTCCTAAAGGTCCCCGCCTGGAGGGAGAGTAGGAAAGGCTGGAGGTGGATGGGCCCTGCGCCGCAGGCCCCTCCCCGGCCCCCTGTGCTGGAGTGGCCAGGGGAAGCCTGCTGTGTTTTCTCTGGTCTCCAGCGAAGGCTCCAACCTTCCCGAGACACACGTCGGCATCTCTCTCTGCCTCTCCCCGTGTCCTGCACCCAGGCGGGCTCTGTGTGCCCTCGCCCTCGGGAGCCTTCCCCTCACCCTGGGCGGGTTGCTTCGTTGGGTGCCCCACCCCGTCTTTTCTCCCACTGCAGGGCGACCAGTGGTCACGCCTGTGCCTCTGTGGACGGTGTTTTCCAGACCAGCCTTTGGGAGTAGAGTTTCTGCAGCTTTCTCTGGGGGTGTTTCCCAAGTTCTCCAAACCGCTCGACCATTCCCAAGGTCTGAACCTGACACGGCCTTGGCCTTGCTCAGCTTTCGCTGAGGATGACTCTGTAAGGAGTGAGTTTCGAGTTCTTCATATTTGAATTCCCTGTGACGACGTTTAGGGCTCGTGTGACCACACTGATGTCAACCTTTTCTTACGGCTTCTGTGGCGCCCAGCTCTTGCTTTTTGTTTCTCTGTTTCCTTTAATGTGCCTTAATCCACCTTTGTTTACCTGAGTCTAATTGAGTCGCCTTGGGAATCAGATGGAATCTTGAAGGTGTTAGTCAGCCAGTCTAATCAGGAGCCGTGCCCTGCTGGGCCGTGCCCAGCACTGGGTGGCGTGCTGTCAGTCGGTGGTACCACAGATACCGCGTCCTGTGACCTGGGGCGGGGGAGTGTTATCAGTGACACTTTGCCCAGCCTCTCAGGGGCATAAAAGAGACGGAAGCAAGGAAAAACGGCCCCACCTTTGCTCAGTCACTCTGCCACACCCTGTTGAGTGCTGTTTGCGTAGTCACAACAGTGAGAGCAGTGAATAACAAATCAGGAAGTCCAGCAGAGGGTTGCCAAACGGTCATTTCTTTCAAATAAGCAAAACAGTGCCCGATCTCCTATTATTGCCATCGTTTCAGAAAAGATAATTTAACACCCAAAATGAGGGAAGGTCAGTGTCTCAGAATGAAGAGCAGCCTTCTGAACAGAGCATATTTAGATGGGTAAAAAGGCCGAGTTAATGACGCTGACACACGGTGTTGAGTCAGCTCTTTGAAGGGGCTTAAGGTGGGGAGGTGCCGACCCAGGGCCCGGCACGGGGAGGGATCCTGGGCCTCACCGTCCTTACGCGCACTGATGGTAACTCGCAGGACTGTGGTGAGGAGCGAATGAGGTAATGTCTGTGGACGTACTTGGTAAACAGTAAATTCCGGGGTCGCTCCGCTCTGTCTGCACCAGTGCATTTCGTGATGTGTCTGAGGAGTAGCTGAGGTCACATGCATCTTATAAACTGTAGAGGGTAGTTACGGAAGTAGAAATTTTTACTATCACCCAGTTCTGCCCTGTCATTTTGAAAAACACAGTAACCTGTTAGCATCAGCCAGAGCACAGGGACGGACCCCCTCACCTATGGTTCACAAACTTAGTATTTTTTCTGGGCGCCCGGTAGAGAAGCCAGTGGTCTGGAATGGGGAGGAGAATGCGTACGTGCACCATCCACTCACCCCCGGCACAGGTCAGGTTGGATGGGCAGTGACCGCTCACAGGCAGGTCCCGGAGCGGGACTGAGCGGGCCTGGCGGACCGGACCTCTGGCTCCCGACCAGCGTCCTCCGGCCTCGTTGGGTGCAGCAGGCCCCTCCTTTGCCCTCTCTGGTGAGCACTCTACTGCCTGGTCAGCATTGTGTCTGTGTTTTTAATTTTCACTAAAAGAGCAGGACACTCTTATTATCCCCACTTAACAGGTAAAGAAACTGAGGTGCAAAGAGGTTAAGTCTGCCCAAAGTGGCACAACCAGTAATCGGTGGAGTTGCGATCCGGGCCGGATCTCTCCTTCCTCCAAGCCTGCGAGTCTGTCCCCGCTGTGGCGAGTGGCCTCGAGACCCCGGCCTCAGCACACACCCCCGGGAAGCATCGCTGTGGAGCAGAGACCTGTGTAACGCTGGTTGTTCTGACCAATTTCCAGGAACCGGTTTCAGATAGCGCAGGTATTTGAGAAGGAATTTCTCCATTTCCCCTGGATGTCAAAAGGGTTCCTATTTAGTAGGAGCATGTGCACCTGAGCCTAGGTTAACCTAGGGTCAGTTGTAATCAAATTTGTAGTTTCTGGATCGTGTAAGTTCATGTCAGGCGGGAGATACACCGTAGACGGTCCGGCTGTGTTGGGTGTCTGGGAGGGGCTGGCAGAAAGCACGCGTCTGCCTGCCGATGGCCTTCCGGCATTTGTCTGAGCGCCGGAAGTCAGTTGGTGAGTCCTGTCTCCCTTCTCTTTGGGGACCTTTCCCTCCTGCTGCTGCCTCAAACAGCCTGTTTTTGCTTTGAATCCTCTTTATTTGTGAGCAGTTTCTGAAGCAGATTTATAATTCTTTGAACCTAGTAAGAGGTGCTTTGAACAGACAAAGAAAAGGAAAAAGACATACGGCACTGGGCAATAGCTTCTGCACGTGATAGAAAATGGAAAGCTTTCATTTAGTTGGATAATTGTTTGTCTGAACGTTGAGACATTCTTCAGAACGGCCAAAAGCTGCGGACAGCCCGGCTCACGCTGAGCTTCCTCTCGCCCTCCACAGTGGCGTGGCAGTTACTCAAAAGGCCCGTCCCTCTCAGCAGCTCAGCCTAATGCAGTGATCTTGTCAGAAGGCTCTGCTCAGGGGATCAGAGTGGTGATGCATTAGGCCTCTCCCACAGACTCAATCAGTAAATAGTTTCGGGGTGCCCACTGGGTGCTGAGGACCATAGATTTAAACTTGTGTAGAATGTACACGTGAGGGCTGAATTAGATGGGTAGAGACCAGAATCCCCAACAGAGATGAAAGGGACACGAATCATCACTTTTGTGTGGACCCGAGAGTTTCAGGTTCTCTGGGTATGAAAGGGCCTTTGGAAAATGCGGAGGTGGGAGGTGGTGTGATTTCAGGGCCTGGGGGGATGGGCCCCGAATGGAGGTCCCTGCCCAGCTCAGCAGGTTGTTGGGACAGCACAGAACTGTGTGGGTGCCACCGGGGCCTTGCAGTGCTGTTCACATGCTTATCCAGCGTCCCGTGGGTCAGGCCACCCCTGCCCGCACCCCCTGCCCCAGGTCAGCAGCGTCAGCCCCGCAGGTGCCGGCCCAGCACGTGTGGCTGCATCTCCCCGGCGGCTGACCTTGTAAGTGAAGCCCTGGAGCTCCGTGCCACGGTGACTCACTCCCACTGCTCCCAGCCCCGTCCCTCGTGTCCTGTCTGCCAGTGTGCTAACTGACCAGCGTTCCCGGGCCTAGGCTCGGCCTGTGGGCCCGCCTAATGTCTGCACCCACCCCTCCTCCTCACCTTCTCTCCTGTTCTGTGTCTCCCTGTGGCTCTCTGGGGCACCTCCTGCTTCTTTCTGCCTCCTTAGTTTGCATTCCTCTAGCGTTTGCAGGTGGGGCTTCAGGATTTCGTACTTAGGTACACATGGGTTTGCACTGTGCTCTAATTATTTTACGGATGCCCCGTATCATGCTCTGTCCACGGCCCTGGCAGAGCTTAGAATGAACCCGATGCCCTCGCACCCACGGGGAGTGCGGTTTTGCAAACACTGTGCCCCGCCCCCAGTGGTCTTGACACACTTTGGGAGGGGCCTGCCCTCCTCACTTATAAACCGCTGCAGTATCCATGCCGCGGCCACTTTCCCAGCTACGGCGGAGCATTTCCCTCATTTCCGATGAAGCGGCCTCCCTTGGTGGCCGTTCCTCCCTTCCCAGGACACACGCCCGCCTGGGGAACGTGTCCCCGGGACAGGAAGAGCTGCCGGAAAGGGAGCTAGCGTCCCTGCTTCGGATGTGGCCTGGGCAGGAGTGGGTTTACCTGCAGGCAGGAGGCGCAGGTGACGGGCGGCTTTTCTGTGGGGAAGGAGGGGCCCTTGGCGGGGGGGGGGGGGGGGGGGGGGGCGGTGTCGGGAGGAGGGTCTGGACTGAACTGCCAGGACCCTTTGTAGCACACAGGACCTACCTTGAAACCGTTCATGGAACTTGATGACAGATGCCTATTATGCCGTGATTTACTAAGTCTGCCATGGTTCCACGTTACAACCACCAAAAGTGTCCTGGGAGTAATCCCAGACTTCTTGGAGGAGCTGGGTGGTTACTCCGCTAGTTATTCCACTCTGTGAGCCCTCTGTGTCTGTTAGGAAAGAGCGTCTTTTGTGGTAACTCCTGTTTATTGGTTTACTCAGGCAAAGGGGAGGCGGGTCCCGTAGTGGTGAGGGTACAACTAATATGATGGGGCACTAAGTATTCCACGGATTTTTAAAAAAATACTCCGTGAACTAACGTGTTCACATGAGTTCAACAGCTGGCCCAAGGACCAACGTCGTGGCTGAGGGCCAGGGTTTGACACGGGGCTCTCTCACTCCAGGGCTTGAACCCAGACAAAGCCCATATTTCCAACCAGCTTCGGATTAGAAGAGAGAAGTTATTTTTTAAAGAATTAATTAATTAATTATAGAGAGAGGGGAAGAGAGGGAGAAGAACATCAAAGCGTGAGGGAAACATCCAGTGGTTGCCTCTCACACTCCCCCGACCCAGAGGCCTGGCCAGCAACCCAGGCCTGTGCCGTGACCAGGGAAGGAATTTGGCGACCTTTCAGTTTGCAGGGCAACATCCAATCCACTGAGCCACACCAGTCGGGGCGAAAGACAGAAATTCTCTAGCAGTTTGTTTTGGTTTGTGTTTTCTTGAGAGCTACTTGCCATGTGACCCACATAAGTATGGAAGCTTGTTTTCTCCTTTGGGGTGCAAGGGAGAGAGACCCCCTTCCCGAAGGGGCCTCGATCTGGGGGCTCTCTCACTGACTGAGAGCCAGGGAGGGAGGGGTGGTTCTGACCGCTGAACCGCGGAGGCAGAGCGACCAGGCCGATAAACACCTGTGCACGGAATACGGGTGTTAACAAGTAGCCCGGGAGCCTTGTGTGTCCTTAGCTGACTGTGGTCTCTGCTGGTTGGAGCTTGAGTAACAAGGGACCTTGCGAAAAGATGTGGCAAAAGGCTTTTTCATCCCCTCAAGGACGGGACTGTGAAACTGCTGAGTCAGAGCGGTAACGAGGGCGTGTCCTCTCCCAGCGTCCTCTCCCAGCGGAGTCCGGAGGTCTGAGATCGGGCGTCTCGGGTGGTTCCTTCCTGGGGGCTGGGGAGGAAGGCTGCTCCAGGTCTGTCTCCTGACTTCTGATGGTCCTTGGCTTAGGCACGCATCCCTGCGATCACCACGCTCATCTTCCTCCTCCCCCTCGCGCGTCTCTGTGGGCACCCAATTTCCCTGTCCCCTTAAGGACACCAGTCATGGGGTTATAGAGCCACTGGAATCAGCGTGACCCCACCTAACCTTGAGTACATCTTCAGTGACACTCTTTCCACATAAGGTCACGTTCACAGGTTCCACGTGCACATGAATTTTAGGGGGAGTGTATTCACCCCACTGCATGAGGTGGTGAGTTATCTGTTTGAGGTCTCTTCTCGGATTCTTCTCTCTTCGCAGTACGTTCTGGGTTGTCAGGGGACGTGACTGTTCCAAGGCTGCAGCCATCACTCGCCCGTGCAGGTGGAATGAACGTGATGGGCTCATTGGCATCAGTGGCCCAGCTGAGGACATATCACGGCCCACCTTATCCGAGGGAAGACAAGGGCCCCGAGGGCTGTAGCTCTTGTGAACGGCGCCGTTCCCTGGTCCCCGAAGTAGGCCGGGAGACCGCTGTCCTCTGTTACAGAGCCGGGAGTCTCCCCTGTGCGCTTCAGCCAAGTTCTGCAATTCTACCCCTAGAATCTCAGACATTTTGAGCTGAAAGAGGCCTTCGGTATTATCTACTCCTAATCTAACCTTCTCGTTTTACAGATGAGGTCTTCAGGGCCCAGACAGGTTAAGTGACTCGTGCAAGGTCACCAGCTAGGAAGGGGCAGAGCTGGCCCTGAGACCCGGGTCTGAGGACGCCTAGACGAGAGCCTGTCCCACCGCAGGGCCTGTCTCTCCCTGTGTCCGTGCCTCCATCTTGAAGCGACGCCCTTGGCCTGAAGGGAGAAGCCCAGGCCTCGCGCTGGGGGATGTGCCGGTCCAGCACGTCTCGGAGGCCGAGGGCGACACGGAAGTCTCCTTCTCTGCTGGGCATCGGGCAGCACCTCGGGTTTCTTTGTTCATGCAGAGACTGCAGACTGAGTTTCACCTGTGATTACAGCACCTAAACCCCGCTCGTAAAATGACGGAGGGCAGCAGGGGAGGTGTGGGGCTGCGGCCTGAGGCAGGTGCAGGGGGTGGGGGTTGGGGAGACGCTTCTGCCCCTCGCCCGTCCTGGGTGACCTCCCCGTCTCGGCTGCCTGATGTTCGTTTTCACTGGATTTCACCTGCCTGGAAGGGAGAGGGGCAAACAGAACAGTGCAACGGAAGCTGAGTTGGTTATGTTGGGAGCAAATTCAGAGTATTAGTAGGTAGTGGCAGGCTGAACTTGGAAGGAAAGCACAACATAAAATAAAATGCAGCGAGATAAAGTTAACTTCAAGAGTTCTGTTCTAAAATTGCCAGGTAATTATTGGCTTAACACACATGCACACACACATATGTATATCTCACACACACACGTTCATTCTCTCACACGCACTTCTAAACCCTAAGGCCCAGTTTCAGGTCTTGCTGCTCCGCAAGTCCTGTCATTAATTACTTCCTGGACCAATTATTTGTGTCCCTAAGTTTCACACATATATAGCCTTAACAGAAACTTCTCCTAGTTAAAATGAGAATTCTACTTAATTGCGGTCCCATACAGTGGTAGGCACACAGTAGGTCATCAGTTCCTTAAGCCCACCGAAGGTCAAGGGGAGGGGGGTGGCCCTAGTGACGTGGGGTAGAATGCCCTGCTTGCCGGGACCGCAGGTTCAAGCTCTGGGCCAAGGCTGGATATTCGGACCGTAACCATTACAGACTTCTCATAGGGCTGCCTTCTCTGAACTGAACTCGGTTTTAAACCCTTGCCATTCTCAAGGCTTGAGCACATGAACTCTCTACCGCATTTGCTGTTAAAGAGAGCTGTGGGAGGGCGCTGCCTGTCACATCGCTCAAGGGCCCCTTACATCAAGTCCCCCAGAGTTCCTTGGCAACCCCATAGCTGAGAAACCCTGCCTTCCCTGAGTGCCTGCCGTGCCTCTGGGGTAAGCACACAATGCCTGTGTTGGGGGAAAGCCCCCAAACTGAAGTCGGGATCAGTTCCGAAGAAGAACCGACATGCAGCCGTATGCAAATTCGTAAGAGCTCTAATAGGGCAAACTCCCGTCACCAGCAAGGCGGCCACTGTCGGGCGGGCGGCCGGGGGGCTGTGAAGAACCCCTCCCAGGACAGGGTCTCTTTTCTGCAGAAGGTTAGTGGTGAGACCAGTGCACGCCTCAGTCAACAGATAACATCAGGCAGTTACCGCACTCTCTACGTTCATCACCCTCCTTCCTGGGGGCATGGCGTGTGTCTTTGGGCACGTTCCAGCTTCCAGGGGAGCCCGCCGAGCCGGGGGCTCCGGAGCGTTAAGAGCCCGACATTTCCCGGACGCCTTACTGCATCTCAGCGCGCTCCGCCGTGCATGTTAGCTCTCCTTCCGCTTTGGGGGACCGTGGGTCTAACTGGGTTCCCCCTTCCCCTGGCATTCGCAGCCTCCAGTCCATTCCAGCCTTAGTGATGTAGGTAACTGTGTATGCTGACAGGTCTTCTCCTTGTCCAGAGGTTCTTAACTTTTCAGATTTGCTAGTTGCTATTTTAAAGCTTCTTTCTAATAACAAAAGTATTTGTAGTCGTTAGGAGTTTTAGAAAAGAAAAATTGCCTATAATCTAATCACGCAGCAATTGTAGCATCCACAGAGATTCAGGTATATAGTGTTTCCTTCTGTGTCATTAGAAACTGCAGACCAAAGGAGTCTAGAAATAGCAGTGGCTTAAACCTGCCAGGGTTTCTTCTCTCACGTAAAAGAAACCCTGAGGTAGGCGGTCTAGGTCCGATACGGTGGCTCCAGGACATCATCAGGGACCCCAGGCTTCTGTCTTCCTGCTCTGCTGTCCTTTTCCTGTGGCTGTGGGAGTGACCTCAGAGTCACTGCATGGCCCAGGGTGACTGTGGAGGGGCAGCCGTGCTGTCTGCATCCCAGGGAGAGGGCAGGGAGAGGGCAGGGGAGCTAACGCCCTGCCTTCAAGGAGTCTCCCCAGAAAGTAGACCAGCCCCTCGAGGAACGGCCAGAGTTTAGTCCCATGGACTCAGGACCCACTGATCTGCAGAGGAAGGTTTTTTATTTTTTCATTTTTTTTTTCCAACAAGGCACATGTTCCAGCTTTTCATTACAAGGAAGGAGGAGAGACTTCGCTTGGGGAAGCACTCGGCAGACTCTGCCACATTTCCGAATCTTTCCCCCAATGCGTGTATTGTGTATCCCTGCCGTGTTTGTTGTAGCGGTCGCAGGCCGTTCGTGGAGTGTGTTAAGTTGTAAACAAGCAGTGTAAATACCAGTGAGTAAAACGTGCCACATCATTTGTCACCCTGCCTTTCCACAATCCTGTTCTGTGACTTGATCATCTAGTCACGTACACAGAGAGCGTGTGTCTTGAGTATTCGGTCAGTGCTGACTTATCCAGGGTTGGAAGGGACCTGAGGCAGATTCTCCCACAGTGGCACGTTCCGATGCCTGCAGGAAGCATCCAGATGCCTAGGAGGTTGAGGAGGCCGGGGTCAGTGGTGAGGACCGTTGCAGAGAGTGGCAGGGCCTGCGGCCTCCTGGAGAGAGCGTGCTCTGTCTGCAGGGCATGCCTGCCATTCAGCGACATTCGTTCTGGCTTTTTTTTTCTTTTTTTTTTAGAGAGAAACCAGGGCTCCAGATTTTTATCTGAAATCTCCTGGCATTTATAACTTGGCAGCTAATAGATTTAAATTTTTAAATACCAGCCAACTGCAATGCCATCCGTGGGCTCCTGCATTAGGATCCATCTTTGTTTGCCAGCCGACAGTGGAGCCCCAGGGAGGCCCAGTGGCTGCTGATGTGGCTGGAGACTTTGCCCTTTGGCCTCCACCTCAACAAAAGCCTGGTCCCCTGGGACTAATTTGTTCAGAATACAAAGAAATAATGAAAAGTTCAAGTTGAGCAAGCCTACGGCAAAGGTTGGGCCTCCCCTGCAGCTGGCTTTCATTGTCTGTGTAAAGAATCGAGTTGGGTGGCGGGACCAGAGCCTGCGGGGCTGGAACCCTGGCCTGACCACAGCGCGGCTCTGTGACTTAGGGCCAGCCCCGGGCGTCTCCTCTGGCTTTCCTGCCCCACCACCCGTTTTCTTTCTTGCTTGCTCCTCTGCCTCTCTCTCTGCTCTTCCCACTTTCGGATGGCATAGCATGTTGGCTAAGACAAGGGTCTCTGGGGCCAGACGTGAATCCTGGCTTCTGTGTGACCTTGCCACCTTATGCAAGCTTTCTCTGCCTCAGTTTCCTCGCCTGTGAAATGCAGATAATGATGGCAGCTACCTCATGGCGTGTGCAAGGGTTCAATGCGTGAGTGTACCTAAAGGATGGGGAGCAGAACCTGGCACACAGAAAGTTAACATTCTCTTGTTTGCTGCCTCCGCTGGTTTGGGAGCCGTGGACCTTCAGCACAGCGGGCTCGGCGATGGCCCCCCGCCTCGCAGGAGCACTTGTGGTTCCTGGCACCTCTCCGCAGCCAGCTGCCTGCCCTGGCCGGGACGCAGCCCCGCAGGCTGTGTGACTCCCCACGGGTCCTCGCGGCCCCGTTCTGTTCCCAGCGCCGCGCTTTGAGCGTGTCCGTGCCCTTTCATTTTCCCGTCATTGCTGTGTGTTGGGGAGAGAAAGAATGAGTCACCCAACTGCTGTCTTGACCTAAAGCCTCATTAGGCCCTGTCGCTGGTAACGCAGACATACCTGTCGCGCGTTCCTGAAGATCCCGTTCCACGATAGAGGGTGGGATCAGGGTGCATGTGCTTTGGCCGGAGTTCTGAGGCCGCAGACGGCCTGTCCTGGGAGCCAGGGGGGGCCCGCTCATCTGTGGGCTGACAAAGGGTCCCCCGCAGGTTTGCGCAGACGGCCGGGAGCGTGGCACGCAGGTTAACTACAGAAGTCATCTTTTTCCCTGCAGACCTGAAATGCAGAGAACATAAACCTGCTTGTACTTCCATTAAATTGCTTCCTTCTTGTCACCCATCTTTTCAGCTTCTAGGTAAACCTGAAGGAGAGATCTGAGCTGACCGGCCCAGCTGCACAGCACTTCCAGGACAGTTGATATTTCCCGTGGACAGGAACAAAGGACACAGGTCGGTACTGTCCAGACCCGTATTTTTACTTCTCCTGCCTCCCTCATGTTAATGAGTAGTGAGTGGCCGCGGGGAGGGAAGGACCCGCTTTATTACTTTATTTTTACCGGATAAGTCTGCCCTAGACCAACAGGGACATGGCGGAGCCGCCCGCTGCTTTCCTGCGTTCTCTCCCCAGCGCAGGGGCCAGAAAGAGCACCGTCCGGGCTCCGCATCACCAGGGCCGCGCCACCAGAGTGTGGAGCTCCTGCTAGGGCTCACGTTGAAAGTTCCGTGGTGCGAGCGGTGTCGTCGTGGACGTGTGCTTCTGGTTGGCTGGACTGGCCCAGGTGGCGGGGCTCCCACGAGGGGCTGGCCGGCACCACAGGTTGAACCCGTGGAGCGTCTTTGAATGTGGTGCTGTGGGTGCTCTGGGCCGCTGACCCCGCGGAGGACCGGTTAGCTCTGCCGACCCCCCCTGTCAGAAAAGTGTGCGTTGCACGAACCCCCACGGGGTTCCTGGGCTGTAGGATCCTTTAGGGCAGCGGCCCCCGACCTATCTGGCACCAGGGACTGGTTTGGTAGAAGACAATTTCTCCGTAGACCGGGGTGGGAGGGGTGGTTTCGGGATGATTCAAGTGCGTTGCATTCAAGCTCACCTCCTCTGTAGCCCGGTATTGGTCCACAGCCCAGGGGTTGGGGCCCCCTGCTTTAGGGGACCCACGGATCCCAAGTTAAGAATCCTTGTTTTAGTGATTTGTAAATAGCTAGTCTTTAGGGGAACGTGTCCCCAGAGGTTGAGTTTTAAGGGAACTGTCAGTTCTTAAAAGTTCAAAGGTGGTTGCAGCTGAGTGTATAACCTGCATACAAAATTGTATCAAGTTAATTTAAAAAATTATTTCCTTGCCCTGATGACAGAAGGTGACTTAGGGAGCAGCGGGCCTTTGGTTGCCTTCCCCACTGAGCCGGGGTCCCGGCCAGAGGTCAGCTGCAGTGTGGTTAGGTCCCGTATTTGCCGAAGCCCCCCTGATGGTAGACAGGGGTTTCTGCATCCCCTGTGACCCGCCCCGGGTCTCAGAGAGTTCTTTGTCGCGCCCCAGTCCTGTCTGTGGGAGAGTGTTTTGTCCTGCCTGTTCTGTCTGCGCTGTTGGCCGCCAAGTTCTCGGGCTGACTGTTTTTAGCAGAGGCTACTTGAAGCGATTCCCGGGGAAGCTGTTGCCATAGCTACCTTGGCTGTGCGAGTTCCCATTTTCTCCTTTTTTGTTAGCTTGTGGTTTCCCTAATTTTTAAGGTGACAGCTGAGGTTCTGTTTTTCTGCTGAGCAGCAAGGATTTTTTTGTTGCTTTTGTTGTGTTGTTGTTTGGTTTTATGTGTTGGGAGGTGTGTGTGTGTGCACGCGTGTGTGTCTGGTGTATGAGGTGGAGCTACCTCAGAAGATAAAACACTAGGAGAGCGCGGGGAAAGCCTGATATGCGTGCCCAATTTCCTTACTCCGTGGTCTGCTTTTACCCTGTTTTTGGGCTAGTGGGGGCGGGAGGGGAGTGGGCCGAGCTCCGTTCCACACTGCCCGAGCCCCGAGGAGCGAGGAGCAGGGGTCCCTGGGACCTGGGCTGGGTATGAACTTGACACCCGTGCCCTGAGGAGCAGATGGCTGAGTCAGGCCCCAGTGGCTTTGTCTCATCCTGCTCTGAAAGTGGAGGGGGTGGCGCCAGCAGGCAGTGCAGCCACACCTGAGGGCCATGGCCGTCCCACTTCACGTCCGTGTCCCAGGCTGTGCCCAGGGACCTTCACGGACACCTGCTGCACCTGGTGTGGGCTCAGCCCGCAGAGAGGCCCCGGGCTGCCTGCCAGCATCACACGGCGACCCGCAGCCCCGCTCGTCCTTGCTGCCTGGATGCTCTCTCCTGCCCTCCAAAGGGTCCTGTTCGAAGCTGGTAGATCCTGGCAGGAACACCGGCATGGCGATGGCCGGGACAGGCCTGGCCCGGTGTGCGCCCCTTTGCTGACAGGGCCTGCCGGCTGGCAGGAGCCGTGATGGTGAGAAGGGCACCCATCGCAGACAGCGCCGGAGCAAGCGCAAGGCCCCTCTGTGGGCTCCTAGGGGGGCGTTCCTTTAGCTGAAGGCGGCCACGGCCGTCCCCCGTGCTGGGGAGCCTTGAGCTCTCACTCTGCTACTGGGGGCGCCAGCAGCTGGCTGCTGCGAGACGGCATCACAGCACGCTGACAGACACGGCTGCAGGCGGAGCACCACTCAGGGCACCCACGCGCCCACAGCTCCTTCACGGTGGGAAGCAGAGACACGGCAGGCCTCGCCCAGCTGCCACCCGCCCTCCCCGTCATTAGATTTAAATAAAGCCACAGCACCCTACCCAGCTTATCAGTGTCCGGGACTGTTTGTATTTGGGTTGTTGCCAGTCCCTTGGTGGCTGTAAAGCCCTGATGGCAGTCCACCTGGGTGGGCCCCGGGGACACATCTGGGTAGGACGAGTTATCGCTGCCTTTGTCTCATAGGGTGTGGGCCCCGCCCCCGCTGGCGGAGCTCTAAAGCCAGCCCTGTGCTCCGCTCCCCAGGCCAAGATGAACGCCATGCTGGAGACGCCCGAGCTGCCGGCCGTGTTCGACGGGGTGAAGCTGGCCGCGGTGGCCGCCGTGCTGTACGTGATCGTCCGCTGTTTGAACCTGAAGAGCCCCACCGCCCCGCCTGACCTCTACTTCCAGGACTCGGGGCTCTCCCGCTTTCTGCTCAAGTCCTGTCCTCTCCTGACCAAAGAGTGAGTAGACCCTGCCCGCCGTGTGCCCGCCCGCCGAGCCGTTTGGCTTTGCGGTGTTCAGAGAACCTTATCATGCTGTGTTGTCAAGGCCGCCGTGTGTGAAACAGCATCCCAGCTGTTAAACGAGCCCCAGTCTCCGCAGAAGCCTGTGTGTGAATCCCGGAGGCAGGAGACAGAGTCCGATGTTGGTTGCCTGGCGCCGTCATTCGAGACACGGGATTTGCAGAGCACGCTTGCCGTTTTTAGGTAGATGCAAAAAACTTGGACGTTCTAGGCCTTGATCAAAGGCTCCGTTTCCAGCTCTGTTGCTAGGGCAGGAAAACCATCCCTACCCAAAATAATTAATGAGCAAAAACACACAGACTTATGAGTCAGGTGCTGTTTGCTCCCCTCTCTTACTGGAAAACGAGTGGCACGAGCCAAGAGCCCACTCCAGCAGAACGCCTTCGCTCCAGGTGAGCGAGCCCCCGCCCCAGACCAGGTCGGCATCTTGGGTGAGCGCTGCCTCTGAGCGAGGACACCGTGCTTGTAAAAGGTGCGTTTTATGTCACACTGACCGTCCAAGAGACTCGCGGTTAACCGTCACTCAGAGGGTAACGGAGCCTTCCTTCAGGGCTCGGGCCGAGCCTCAGGCATGAAGCCTCCCGGGTCCGACTTCCTTCCTCCTTGCTCCTCCTTGCTGCTTCTCTTCTCGCCCCTTCAAGCTCATTCCCTTCTGCCAGGGGCGCCTTCTCGGATGGGAGCCACGCGGGGGAGCTGTCGTGATCCCCGCTCAGCGGGGTTTCCGACACCCAGCGGGTATGACCATCTCTCCCCTCCTCTGCTGGGGGCCATGGCGCTGAGTAAGTGACTGTGGTAAGAGCAGACAAAGGTACGACAGACACACCTCAGAGCTTGGGTTCTCGCTCGTCTCCCGTGGCCGATTCATTTTTTCACGCTGTTGGCCAAGGACGCGGGGCTGCTGCGGGCTTTGGGTGTTGGTAGGTTTGGGTGCGGTTTCCTCAGGTTGTAGCGGTGATGCTCCGGCCCAGAAGTTACTGTGGGGAGCCGTGAAACTGGGTCGTGTTGCCCGATGCTCGTGGAGCGCCATGCACAGTATAATGTCACCATGGCAACCTGGGAACTGTCCCTGCTGGGGAGTCTCGGTCCCGGGGCTCCACGCCAGGTGTCAGTCAAGGACACGCTGTTCTCACACAGAGGCGTGTCTGTGGGAAAAGTCTCCCCCCGGAGGGGGTGCACAGAAGCTGCGTGCTTTTCCAACTGTCCAGCGCTTGTTTTCAACATTTACTGTAGAGGGAATGCACGGTGTGCAGTGCGGCTGGAAGTCATGGACGGGTAGTAAGTGGCAGCCACGCTAACCTCCTCCCAGGACCAATCTGGAATTACGACTAAACTGTAGATTCTGGGGGAGGGAAGCACAGGGGGACTAAATGGTAATGGGAAAAATACCGTGAAGATTGAACAACAAAAAAAAAGGAATGTAGATAATTCTCCGACCTGGACTGTCAAGTAACATTGCTCCTGCCTTCAGGCTGAGTGCGACCCTGCAGTGGGACCCACCTCCTCAGCCATCTCCGCTTTGGAGCTTTTGGAAAGCAAGGTGTTAAAAGCCTGTAAGTTTACACCAAGATGAGTGCCAGTTCCCACACTGAACTGGTTCCCGAGCAATTAGAGGAAGTCCTGCAATGGCTTCCCGTGGCTTTGATTCCGTACCCCTAGTTCAAAGGGGAAAGGAAAAGCTGATTAGGGCAGGTTGTTTTTTTTGTTTTGTTTTTCTAAAAATAAATAAATAACCTACAGACAGTAAGTTTAAGGGCTTCCCTTTGCTTTTTCCCTGGCACGCTTTCCCCCTGAATTTAGGGTGCTGGCCTCTGCGGGGGCGGCCCCGCCCTCCGCCGGCAGGGAGTGCATCACAGAGTCTCCTCGGACCTCACTGCCCCGTGGCCCCCGGCACGCCCCCACCCCTGTCATTACCCGGTTGCTCCCTCCTGGAGAGACCCAAGTGACAGAGGCATGCGGCATGCAGCGTGCAGGTCAGCGCAGCTGTGTAGCTGTGGTCTGAAGGTGGTACGAAGGGGCGAGCTCCCCGAAACGATAGTCTCCCGAGCCCTGCCCTTCGGCGGGCAGCGGCAGCCCCGTCAGAGTGCCTGGAGTCAGAGTGCCTGGAGTCAGAGTGCCTGGAGTCAGAGTGCCTGGAACGAGGCTTCAGGAGCTGAACCCCAGCACCCGGACTCTCTGGCTTGGACGTGACCCCGGCTTAAAGGGCAGAAGGACGCACCTTTTCCTCCACCTGTTCACTGGCCTCTCGTTTCTTATTTCAGCTAATTGCAGGGATGCCTGTGTCCTGCGCCCAGGTGGCGCCTCACCGAGACGCCTCCACGTCCCCCGGGGGTCCGTAATGCTGTGTTTTACGTTTGCTAAGTCCCCTCGTAGGCATTGCGCCTTTTCATCCTCGCAACAGCTTCGAGGCTGGATTCTCTTTCCTTCCAACTTGAAGGACGGGGAAGCCGAGAGGAGCGGAGAGGGAACTCGAACCCAGTTCCTGACTGCAGACCAGGTTCCCGTCTCACGGACGGGCAGGTGGACAGAGACTGTCCCCGCGGCGCAGGTGGGGGAGGCGAGGCCCAGGGCGGTGAGGGCCCCCTGCCGAGACGCGAGGCGGCCTGGCCCCGAGGAGCCTTCCAGGTCCGGCGTGGCCCTGCCCTCTTGCAACCCCTCTGTGGGAGGCCACTGTCCTCAGCGCGCTCGCACTTCTGTCACAGCCTCCCGCCGTCAGGAAACTGTCTGTTAGGGCAAAAGTGTTTCTTCTGGGACTTTGAAGACTTTTTTCCCAGAGGAAGCCTGTCTGCAGCCTTCGCCAGCCACCGTCCGGGCCAGCCAGCGCAGCTGAGTGATTTACAGCCGGCTGCTGGCCGGCCTCGTCCCTGTCCCCGTCCCCGGGGCAGCCTGTCACTAGGGGTGGGAACACTGCCTCCTGCTGCTCCGGGAGACAGGGAGCCTGGATGAAAGGTGAGCCCTGACGTCAGGAGAATAGGGAGTTCTTCCCTTTCGGCATCCAAGTCCTTTTTTAAATCTGTTTTAAGGTCATTTCCCCTACCGTGTATTATTAGAAATGAACCTTTTTAATGTCTTGAGGAAGACTCTGCTTAGATGGCGGTGATACGTCTCTTGTTCACTTAGCAACAAATCAGTATTTACCTAGTGGGTTTTTTTTGTTTTTTTGTTTTATTTTTTTGGTTTTCAAGAAGCGTTTGCTTTCGGTGAAACTCGCAGGCTAAAAGCTCAGTTCGGAATTATGAGGCAGCAGGTGACAATACAAGTCTCCATTTTTTTCTGAATAAAAAATGTAATGTGTGTTCATTTTTTTGAGCTGTCACTTATATACAGTAAAACACACAAATCTTAAGTACAGCTCGGGACTTTTGATAGGTATTCACCTGGGTAACTACCGTTCCTGAGGGCTTTCATAGGAGTGTCCCGAGTCACCTCCCCCACCGCCTCGGCCGGCCTCCTCAGGCAGGCCAGTACCCAAGGCACACAGCAGGGCCGCCCCAGCCCACCCCCCAGGCCGGCCTCCCCGGCTGTGGCGCTGTCCCTCTGCCCAGGAAGTGCCTGCCCCTGGGCCGGCGGCCCCTGGCTACCCCCACGTCCCCTCCTCTCCCTCTCCACCCAGCTGCCCCTTATCCTGTAAGCGATCTTAAACAGCATGAGTTCTGAGAAACTTCCCCTAACTTGCCTCTGCTTCTCCTCAGTCAGAACGTGCCCCTTTCCTCCCTCCTACGCACGTCCTTGCCCGGCGTGTAGTTCCTCTGCCCATCTAGCACGGCCCGCCCTGTTGTATGGGGGTCTGTGTCTGCCTCTGCTCGGTCAGTAGAGTGTGTGCACCCACATCAAGGGCCTCAGGACCCCTAGAGCTTCCAGATCCTAAGTGTGACCCCGTTCTGTCTGTGTCTCATCTACCACAGACAGACAGAGGTGAGGGAGGTCCTCGTTTTGGCAAAGGCCACGTGCACTCTGTCCCCAGCCCACGCAAGCGGTGCTGCCGGGCACTCCAGGGAGTCGGGGCGCCTTCAGCTCGGACGGAGTTTTGTTTATTGGGATGTCACTACCCTGTCTCTGAAAAAAAGTGGGTTGGTCTTAAATTAAGTCAGGACGGCCGCCAGGTAGATTCATAAAAGCAGCTGGCAGCCTCCGCCCTTCCCTTTGGCCCAACCGAAGTTTCCATTCAGAGCAAAGAGGCGGCGGGGTGAAGCAGGGAGCAGGGGTGAGGCAGGCAGCGTCTCTGAGAGTCTGCTGTTAGCACTCATGCATTCCCTGGGGGAAGCCAGGCCTCCGCTTCTTGGCTCATTAGCAGGCTCGCCAGTGTGGGGGGTGGTGTAGCTAAAGATGCAGGCATTTAGGAGGCACATGGTGGGGGGCTTAGCTAACCCACCAGCCTAGAGACAGGTGGGAGGGACGGTGTTCCCTGAGACACCTCGGCACCCCTGGGGGGCCCGAAGAAGGGAAGCGGTGCGATCAAAGCCACTGCCCCACGTTTGAGGGCCCTTTCTTCCCCAGAGACAGACACGCAATGGCTTTCTTTGGCAGCCAGCTGCCGCCTGTTCCAGCAGGAACTGGGCGTCATTGTTCGCCGTGGGTTTGAGAGGACCTGAGACCTGGGGATGAGGTCACGCCCATTCCAACACCAAGCCAGAGAGAGTAGTTGACAGCCTGTGCCCCGGTGCCCTCGCTGGACATCTCCCCAGAGGAGAACGGCAAAAACCCTGGACCCTTCCCTGGGTCGCGATGGCGTCATCCTCCGGCTTTCCCTGTTCCTGCCTTCACTCGCCAGAGTGCAGACCCCACCCGAGGCGCCGACTGGAATGTGCCCACCGTCGTGGGTCCGCGAGGCCAGTTTCCTGCCCGGAGTCCCCCACTTGCCTTGGTTAGTGGGCATTGGAGGGTTCCCTTCTCTGAAACCCCTTTGTGGGGAGGTATTAAAGAAGACCATTTTTAAAAACTTGTCCATTGCAGAAATTTTCCAAAGGCACTTTTTAAACTGGTTTCTGCACAGCTGTGCTTCCTGGCGATTTCGGGTGTGGCAGAGCGAGCAGACGGACTTTGGGTTTCCCTCTCAAACGGTTCCCACTCCTTCTCCGTCGCTGTCGTGCGTGCTCGCTTCCTGGCAGTAAAGACTCCCTCTGCTCTTACCTACCTCCAGTGAAGGCCTGGAAGATGCTGTGTTTGTCACAGATGAGTAAGACACGCTACTTCTGCCCTCGTGTACAAGGGACATGGGTGTGTTTGATCATTAGGAGTAGGAAGGCCCTCACGCAGATCTGACGCCGCCGTGTGTGGCGTTTCGATCCAGTCCTGAGGAGTGTGGGCCTCTGTGTGCATGCCCTGTGGTCCGCCCCCCCCCCCCTGCCTTCTTGGCCCCCAACCCCCTGCTTCCCTTCCTTGCCCCCTGTTGCAGTGGTGGTGCCCTCGGGGAAGCGAGGCGGAGGGCTTGGGTGGGGACAGTTGCCGTTTTCTCAGTCTTCAGGACAACATGGTGCAAACGCAGCTTCACACACTCCCTTCGGGTCAGACCGCCACCCCTAGGCCCTGCCTAGTTGGGAACTTTGGAGTCAGCACAGCTCAGCTATGGTGAGGTGAAGCTGAAAAGGATTTCATTATCTTGGGCTTAAATTCCTCTTAATTCCCTCTTGTTCCTGGAGACATTCCAGATCAGATTTAGATTTTTTTTTCCTCCTTGGCTGAACACTATAGCTTTGTCCTTTTCAATAGGATAAACTTGTAATTGCCAAGAGTCTTAATACCATTGACCTGATTTTACCCACCTCAAGAACCGTGCAAATATTTCCTAGGTGCTTGTGGTTACAAGCTGGTGAGTGGGTCTGCGGCGCTTCGGTGCAGGTGTGGGGAAGCACCAGACCCCCAGAGCGCATGTCCCTGGAAACTCCGTTGTGAGAGAGCTCTCAAAAGACGGAAGGCTCAAAAATCGTCGTTACCAAGACCGAAGGTCGGCGGTCAGCATCAGTGAGGTCACCTTTCCATCTGACTTCCTTTTCCAGTAGCTCGCATGTCCGATGAGGTCGCCCAGACCCAAACTGCCCAGGGGAAAAAGAACAGGTTGCGTTGCTCAATCCGAGGTACTCGCCGTCCTCTGTGACCAGACTGGCCAAGGGCCCGGCTCTCCCAGGACCGACAGGCTCCTCCCCAGCACGTGGGGTTTCCGGTGCCAAGCCGAGGCAGCCCCAGACAACCAGGGTCGACTCGGCAGCTGCTCTGTTGCTCGCTGCCTTCTGCCGTCAGACGGTGAGGTTCTGCCGAGTGGCCGTGTGTGGCGGGCGGGGCTGTGGAGGTTCAGTTTGACTCTCGGGGGCTGCCCGTCCGCACCGTCTCCGCTCTGGCAGCTCGCCCACCCAGAGGCCGCCCACGCCAGGCAGGGGAGTGCCGCCGTCTCCGAGGCCTCCGGGATGGGATCAAGGTGACCAGGCCGAGTCTGTGGGGACGTCCGCCCGCCTCCTGTAACCTCGTACAGGTCGTCCCTTCTCCTGAGGGACCCCGCACCCTTGGGCAGGAACTGCTGAAGAGCCTAAGACACTCAGAACCCCAGATACTCGAGAGTCCTTGGTTTAGTTGAGATGGAAGCAGGTTCATCACCCATGTGCCGTGTCCTCCTTAGAGCCATCGATTGCAGTTTCCACACACTTACGACCATCCTGCCGCCCTGTTCACCGTGACTGAGTTTTTTCGTCAGGGTTTACTGTGTCTACAAACAAGAAAAGCAAAAGAAGTGTGTGCCACAACTGACTCCATCACACGGTGTCACGCTCGGCACACAGGGACGGGCAAGAGGCTTCCCCCGTTGCTGAGTCGCCTTCCCATCCATGCTTGCCCGGACAGGGCTCCGGGGGCCCTCGAGGCCCACCAGCCCTCCTTAACTTTACTTGTAATTTCACTGAAACGCAGTGTGCTCTCCAGGGCCTCCCTTGGAGCAGACCCACTTCTGTGGGCCTCACCAATGCGTAGTTGGCTGAAAATTGGTCCTGCATCCGGGAGCAGGGAGCAAGGAGCGGGAAAAGTCTAAAGTGTCCAAGCGTAGCAGTTTTTGTCAGCTTCGCACGCTCTACGGTCCGGCCAGTTCAGTGGTTCCCTGTCCTGATCTCACACGGTCCCTTTCCCTCCACCTGCTCCCTGGCAGGCGGCCCGCTTTGTGCTGTACATCAGCCTGTGCTTTGCCATAAGGCGTGAGCGAGATGGCAAGTTGACTTTGCAAGCGTGTTCTGGAGGGTGGCCGAGCGTGGTTTCTCAGTGGTCAGCGCCACGTCCGTCCCGTGCTGTGGAGGGTGGACGGCCGACTGTGGTCTACCCCGCATCCTCGCTGGAAGCGGCCGTGCGGGACGTGCCGGGCTTTGGAAGCACAGCCGTCTTCCACGGTCCGCAGAGCACCTTCCAGGCCAGTGGGGCTGGGCTGGGGAAAGCACTTTCCCGGGTTTGTGAGGGAATCTGCCCCCACGCCCCCTCTGCGAAATCCTAGGAAGGGAGGCTGTCACTGGCGCAGACAGCTGTGGCCCTTGCTGCGTGGATTTTCCCATGCCCGGGTGAGGCACCAGCCCACGCCCCTGCCTGCTGGGCCTAGCAGAGCCCTCTCCCCAGGGCCGTGTGCCCCTCAGAGCTTTTCGTCAGCCCCCGGTGGCCGCCTACCGTGTCCTGTCACCCCGAGCCCCGGAAATGAGTCAGCGCGCTGGCAGCTCGGGAACCACCCCAAGTCCCCTCCCTGTGTCAGCTCCTAATCACAGAGCCGGGCCTCCAGGTCGGCGTGGGCACGTGGCGCCAGGCCAGACGAGCTGCCGTCTGAGGAGGCCATTAAGAGTCTGTAATCCGGAGCGTGTGGGGCACCCTGCCGGCAGGTCAGCGGTTCACCCGGAACCGCCTGTGGCCTACAAAGCAGCAGGTTGTGTAGGTTTCCATTGTTCCACTGGGGACCGATGCCCTCGCCACAGCCCACCTGACCTTCCGGCGACACGTGGCACCAAACTCCGCTGGCGAGACCCCGAACTGGCGTTTTCAGCCAGATCACAAGCGCCTGATGGCCACTGCTGCCCACCAAGTCAGTGTCTGCGAACGTGGTTAAGTGTCAGAATGACCACTTAAGACAAGTGATAAAGGAGCTTGCAGAAAGGGAGCCGGTGCTGCGGCGGCCTGGATGTGAGGGCTTGCGTGACCCTGAAAGGGGGTGGGCAGGCACAGAGGTCACTGTGAGTGTGGGCCAGGGAAAGCCGTCAGCTCAGCAAGCGCTCCTGGGAGAAACGCTTTGCTCTGCCGGCCAGCTCTGTTCGCCCACGGTGTGCTGCTTTCTCCTGTGGGCCTTCGGCCAGCTCACCTGCGTGACCAGGTGACGGAGGCCTCCCTGGTTGGGCACATTTCCTCACTGTCGCTGCTTTGCCCTGACCCCATAGCCACTCTGCTCGTGTCCCCTGGTTCCCGGGACCTTCATGTGACTAGACTTGGACCGTCTCTCTCACAGTCCCCAAACATCTGTGTGCTGTTCTTTGCATGAGCTTTGCACCTGCCACTCTCTCTGCCCTTTGCTCACTGTGCCCTGGGCTTTGTTTGCAAATGAGCCCTGGCCCCATCTCTGGCCTGGTTTCCACAGCTGCTTCCCGGCCAGCTCCCCGTGCCATGATGTGGTGCGACAAGAGCTGTCGATCTCAGGGGGAGCCCCAGGTCTTTAGGGGGGAACCAGGAGGTCAGATCATAGAGAGTCGCAAATTCCCAGAAAGGAGAGGTTTGGGCTTGATCCCCAGAGCATGTGGGGGGTGGAAAGGGAAGAACGGCTGTAGCTCCAGAGGCCTTTCAAGGTCGCATCAGTAGGTGTTGGTGGATAAAGGAATGGCCTTGGGCTTTGGAGGAAAGGGCTGAATCACAGATAGCGCAGAGGTTGCTGGGAGTTGAGAGAAGAAGAGTCACTGAGAGACAGCAAGAGGTCAGATGGGGAAGCTGCTTTCTCGGAAAGTTGTGTGGTTTGGGGCTCTCCGTGGGTTGGGCACACGGGCAGGTACAAACTAGAACTTAGGTGTGAACTTAGGCCAGACTGCCGATTCCTGATGGGCAGGGAGAGGAAGGCAGCAGGGGAGAGGAGCCTGATGGGAGAGACTTATGGCTGGGGGAGATGGGGGGCAGCCGGTCGGCCAGAGGTAGGCAGTAGGGAGGTTAGGAGGAAGACCAGGAGCCTCGCATGTCATGGAGGGCAGAGAAGCAGTGCCTTGAAGAAGAGGGGGCAAGACACCACAGAAAGTCCGGAGGGAGGAGGACTGACAAAAGAAAGGCCTTTGAGCTGGGCCAGAAAGGACCGGGGGGTTTTGCAGCGGGATTTTCAGTAGGAGAGTGAAAAGGGAAGTCAGCTCAGAGAAACCAGAGAAACAAGTGAGGAAACAAAAGCTGAGAAAGGAAGGAGAAAAAAATAGGCAACCAGAGGAGAAAGCCAAATTGCGTGAAGGTTTCCCCCGGAGTGAGAAGGTGAGGGCAGTGGCCCTGCGGACAGGGAGCGGGGAGCCGAGGCCCACCTGGGCTCAGATGCCACCTCTGCCCCCTGCTGGCCGGGTAACTGCCCCTTGCTGCATCCGCTTCCGCATTTGCAAGATAAGAACGCTGATCTCACAGGTTCAGGATGAGGATAAAAAGACGGCACGTGAAATGACCTGCAGGATGCTTGGCATGTGTAAGACTTTAGTAAGCATAGCTGCTATTATTACAGCTATCTTTATATCGATGTTAATACTAGCTAGATAGTTGTACACATGAAACGGGACATACAGTGCACCCCAAGTTCATGCATTTGAACATCAGTAAGACCTCAGCGGGTAAGTGGGCAAAGGATATGACTAGGGAATTTCCACAAGAGGAAATACTAGTAACAAACACCAAATCATGTGCACAGCCTTGGTAACAAAGAAACTTTTAAAAATGAAACATTGTTTGCTACTCAGAGGAGATTCGGGCAGTTGTGTCAATACAAAATTGATACAGTGTTAGTCAAGATAGCATAGTTTAAGCCATGGTAACTACCCCCCAAAATAGCTAGTGTCTGGGGCTTCCATCATACAGTTTACATTCATTTGCATTGGAATTATTTATTAGTCTATATCCCATGATAAACTGTGAAATAACTCTATTGTATAAATAATAAGGTTTCATCTGGCTGGTTCAAACTGACATGAAGTGAAGGAAGACTGAATATAAAACACCTCGTCCTTCATAGCTTGGAAAGTCTCATATACTTTATTGCTAATAGCAAGTGTAAGTGCTGACACCAGCCACGTCCTGCGCATTTGTCTTTCGTGTGTAAAGACAGATGGACTTTGCTTTAGCAGGACTTGCTAGAGCCTGCTTATTATCGGTGTGGTTTCGTGATGCTCTCCTGGTATGTGGACAGGAATGAGGATGTGGCACCGCAGCTGCTGGGGGTTTTCACAAGGGCGGGGCTGGGCACTGTTTGAGCAAATACTTTCCTGCGTTGTCATGCCACGGGAGAGGCCACGGGCGAGGCCACGGAGAGGGCTGCCGTCTCAGCGGGACTGAGCCCCACCCACCCACAGCAGCCTCCTTCAGCCTTTGGAGCCAGGGGAGCTCAGGGCAGCTGCAGCGCTTGCTTCCGCTTACATTCCTGTTCGTGGCTCAAGCAGTAGTGGCTGCATTTCTCCGTAGTTCTCTCTTTTATCTTTTTCTCTTTTTTTACACTTTTTAACGTTTTTTAAAAATAGATTTATTTATTTGTTTATTTATTTATTTATTTATAGACAGAGGGCAGGGGAGTGAGAAAGAGAGGGAGAGAAACATCCATGTGTGGTTGCCTCTGACGTGCCCCCCAGTGGGGACCTGGCCCACAACCCAGGCATGGGCCCTGACTGGGAATCGAACTGGCGACCCTCAGTCCACTGAGCCACACCAACCAGGGCTTTAATGATTTTTTTATTGTATTTTCTCCCCGTAGCTCTCTCAATCGAGGTCATAGTAGAATCTGTGACCTTGTTTTTTCCTTCAGCGTCAGCCTTGCTGTCAAAAGGCTCCTGTGTTACCAGAGTAAATTTGCAATAGCTATGCATGTCATAAGCATCCTTCACTCTAGGGCTTATGTTTATTTCTCAAAAACAGGTCATGCAGTTACATTAGAAGGCTTCCCCAGCCACCACCCAGCTCCCTTCAGCTACTGTCTCCAGTTTCTTGATTGCAGCAACAGCAGTTGCCCACACACCGGCGCACACGCTTCTCCTTTTATTGCACAGCTAGTAGTGCGCGTGCCGGGTGCTCTCCTGCACCTCACGTTTCTCCGTGGAAGAGCACTGACTCTTCCGTAAGATCGTAGGAAGGGCTTCTTCCTCTGAAGTCTCGGCTGCTTGGTGTTGTGCAATGGGCTGTCATCTGTTTAACCAGTTTCCTAGATGGAGGTATGATTTATTTCTAATCTTTCGCTTCCCAGTGCTGCAACAGGTAATTGGGTGTTTACATGATACGCACCTGTGTCAGTGCAGGAGCAGCCAGAAGTGGAGCAGTAGCGTCGGAGGCTGTGTGTGGGGGAAGTTACCCAGTGCCCTCGGCTGTCCCCCCCGCACCCCGGCATGAGTGTCTGTTTCCCCGAAACCTGGCCAGCACCAGGGGCTCTCCTACTCTGTGATATCTGCCTACCTGGCGGGTAGAACTGTTTTCCTCACTGTGTGTATGTCTCTGAGGAAAGGTGCTGGGCCTCTCTTTCACATTTAAGAACCATTTTCCTTTCTTTTTTGGTGGCCCCTGCCCATTTTCTGGACGGCCATTGGTCCTTTTCTTCATCATCTGAGAGAGCCCTTTGTGTGCTGGGAAGTCAGCCCTCTGTGCTGGGAGTTGCAAATGTTTGTTTGCCGTTTGTCCGTTGTCTCTCGACTTTGCCCCCCGTGGTATTTGCTATGCAGAATTTTTAAAAACATTTGCATAGTCAAATCTGCCGATCCATGGCTTCTGGGATTTCTGTTTTCCTTAGAAAGGTCTTCTTCATTGTAGGATTATAAAAAAAAACAATCTAAACTTTCTCCTAGCACATGTATGGTTGCATTTTCTATTCTGAAATGTTTTGTTTGATCCCGCTGGAATTTATCCTGGTGTGAAGTATGACTCCAATTTAATATTTTTCTAGATGTCACCCTTTGCCCCACGCCATTTATCGGACAGTCCATCATTACCCCATTTACTGGCATGCCGTCTTTCACTCATGCTAAATTTCAGGAGGTATGAATGCGTATTTCAGTCTCTCCTGGTCTGTCCATAACCCTGAATGTAGACACTATTTGCTTATTTGTAGCTCTTTACGTAGGTTTCACTGTGGACAGTAGGGCGGCGCTAGTCCCCCCTTCATGACTGTCCTTCTCATCACCTCCTTGGCTGTCTAGCTGCTTCGTTTTGCCACGTGAACTTCACAGTGCTTGTTTAAATCCAGACGTAAACATCCCGTTACTGTATTGACTGTATACCCGTTAGATTCACCGATGCTGAGTTTCCCTGTGCAAGTTCATCTCTCCCGGTCTCCTAGGCCCTGAAGGGCGGTGTAAAATGTTCTTGTCTCCTTCTCCTGGGGGCGCGCTGCCTGGGGACAAGGGAGGACTCGGGGTTTGGCTGTGGGTTATGAGCAAGGATCTCTCTGTGCACACACGGACTAGCAAAAGGTGAACGTTTTTAATGACGTATTTTAAGAACCCATTTTTCTCTGACTTCGCTGCTTGCCATTTAGTGAATTCTCTTGTGCACATCACAGAAAGGTCAGGTGTGTGCTCATGGTGAACGCCAGCGTCTCAGTCTTCACAGTCGTCTCCTGATTAGAGTGTCCGCAAAGGGCACTCCGTGTAGACGGCGCGGGAGCTCCCCGCTGGATGGCCACGCCTCCCGCCCCCGGAACAGCAGCACATACGAGGTGCGTTTTCCACGCTCGCCGTCCCTGCTCCCCAGCCCAGTGGGGTTCTGGAGGTGGTCCTGGGCTTGCCGAAGGGCAGACCGTTGACGGGTACGTGTGTGTTCCCCAGACTCGGGGGGGTGAGCGGGGTGGGGGGAGGCAGGGACACATCGAAGGTGTTTGCGTGCTGTGCATCGGCGTACAGTGGGCGAGCGAGAAAAACTATGTATAAATACTGTGTGTTCTTCCACGTTTAGACTTCAGTCACCTTCAAAGCACTCTCCATTTGATGCCATACACCTATCGAGACGTTTTTCCCACTGCTCAGAACAGTTTTTGGACTCGTCGATTTTGATGCTTTGTAGTGCTTCTGCCATTTTTTATTTTACCTTCTCTTCATCAACAAAATGTGTCCCTTTGAGGACTCTTTTCATCCTGCAAAACAAAAAATACCGCTCGGGGCAAGATCAGGTGAACAGAGAAGGCGGGGCATGGGGGTCGTGCCATTTTTTTTAGTCAAAAACTGCTGAACACTCAGCACAGTGTGGGCAGGTGCGCTTGTAGATCACCCGACGTGAAATGGGCAAACCCGTTAAAAGAGTCTTCAGAAAAACTTCACTGAAGCCGAGCACAGCCTCTCACAACCACACCAGCTGGTGCACGGGTTCCAGATGGGTACCTAGGACACTCACCTAGTGGGGGAAGGCTGTATGTACTACAAGGGGCTTGCCCTCCAGAAGATAATCCCTTTTTTTTTTCTTTTTGATCCCCGTTTGTATGTCCTGTTTGGTTAGCACGGATGGTTTTTCCAAGTCCATAACTTCGCCACAGGAAAGGGGAGGCCGGCAGCAGGGCCTCCTGCGGGCAGTCCGGCTGGCAGGCGGAGTGTGGGGGCTCTGGCCCGAGCACCTGGGCCGTGCAGCTCCAGGAGCTGCCATGCCTGCTCCCAGTTAGGTCACCAGTGTCCGACTGGCTCTCAGGACTACTTCAGTGAATGGCATTTGTTGGGTGGAACCCTGGAGCCTCGTCACGATCTCCAGGCCCACGTAAAGCATCATGTGCGACCCGGGCTGAGACACACACGGGCAGAGGGGGCTGTGCTTCCATCAATGTATGAGGAGCCTGCACGCTGTGCCCGGGACGGGAACACGGTGGGACCAGACACGTTTAACATGTGATGTAATTCTGAGGCGTTTCAGCCGGTTTCCTCTGAACTTTGTGATGGAGTTTATCTTTCCTTAGAGCAAAACAGCGTGGGTTATTTTAAGTGGTCTTGTTGTCACTCAGCCGTGTGCTGTGCTCGCTAACAGTTGGGTTCCGTAGCTCACGCGGTGGGCCGCAGAGACGCCAGCTTGCCCTTGTGGCCTGTGTCTGGTGTTTAGACTCCAGTCACCGGAAGAGGAGATGTTTTCTCTCTCTGCCATGCGGCCACTTTTAGTCATTTCAGGCAAAAACAAAACAGTCTCTGCGCTGGAATTTTCCTGTGCATAAGAAGCCTGCGGTTCAGGAATAGAACATGTAGCAACGACAGTGAGATGTAATGTGCGACAGCTGCGAAGAAGTATTTGCCTGCAGTGGGGAAATGCTGTGTTCACAGCCTAGTTCTGATGAGCCTGCTAATGAGTGTTTGGGAAGCTGAATGCGCCACTTGTCACTTGAGATAAAAGGTCCAGGGTATTTGTTTCCGAGGTTAATGATGTGGCCGTTTCCCAGGCTCAGTCTTGCCCCAGCAGGACTGGGGTGATGCGGTGTAGAGTCCACTCCACGTGCACTCCACATCCGGCCTCCTGAAAAGGAGGGGCTTGCAAAGGGCTATGTGCTAGCGGAGAAGGGGGGGTCCAGGGTGCCGGTCTCACGAGGAGGCCTGCGCCTGCCCTCCTGGCTCCAGGTCCGTCGGGCTGCGTGGGCTCTGTGGTGGGAGCAGCAGGAAGGAGCCCCAGGCCTGTGGAGGGGAGGCTCTGGCAGGTCAGGACCCAGGATGAGCATCTGCAAAACATTCCCCTGGACTCTAAAGGGTTTTGCCCATCCCTGCATTCTCACCCTGTGTGCACACGAGTTTGCACATGCGCACACATGCACACACATGCACACACGCAGGCCTGCAGCTCAGATGTCTGACTTGTGCAGCTTCCATGAGCTCTGTTCCCAGTGTGCCCCCCCCCCCCCCCCGCCCCGCCTCTGCTGGCGCTCATCCTGATTGGTTTACTCTCACTCAGGAAGGTGGGGTACAGTGCACGCCCCCCAAGTCACACACCTCTCACCTTTCCTGGAGCGGCTCCATCCTCTCGCTCTCGCTGTCATGTCTCCCCCAGGCCTCGTCATCTTTAGGGGGATATTTCAGTATGATTCTGGCCTCATCATAAATGTGAATATTCTCATTAATTACTCTCAAAAGGGTCATCTGCAGAAAAACTGCAGTCCCGTCAAGAAGTTGGTTACAGTTGTGCAAAATCATGTAAAATCAAAGAGATGCTCTGTGTGTGTGCATGTGTGTGTGTGTGCGTGTGTGTGTTTATCGTTTGTGAATGATGCCATAGAGAAGTCCCAGCGATACCAGTGGTGGGTCTGGGGAAGCAGGTGTAATATAATGTGCCGACAGTTGATCCGACGGGACGGGGTGGGGGGAACCAGGCACAAGATTAACTTCCGGTTGAGGGCGTCAATGGCAGCCTGGAGTGTGACACAGAAAGGAAAGCTCTGCATGGAACTCAGAGACTGGACCTTGAGTCTGGACCTTGTGACACCAGGCGAGTCCACGCTGTTTTTCTCGTCTGTAAAGTGGGGGCGAGGCCACTGCTCAGAGTCGTTGGGGGACCAGATGACAGGCGTGACATGACTAGCCCCGTCCTCGATGCAGGGACTGGGGGCTCAGAAGCATCCCCCCTCTCGGAGGACCTTCGGCTCCTGAGGGCTGTGGCGACAGGACGCCACAGGCTGGGGCTTGCACTGGAGCCTGGAAAGGTCAAGGTCAAGGTGCCAGGAGATTGGGTTCTCCTTGAGGGCTCTCTTCCTGGCTTGCTTTGTCCTCACGTGGTGGGGAGAGTGAGCTCCGGTCTCTCTTCCTCTTCTTAGAAAGGCACCAACCCCACCACAGGGCTCTGCCCTTGTGACTTCACCCGGCCCTAATTACCTCCCAAGGGTGCACGTCCAAATCCCATCACATCAGGGGCTGCAGCATCAGCGCGTGAAGATGGGGGGACATAGACTTGCAGTCTGTAATGCGCCCCATCATGCCAACGCATCTCCCGCCTGCCCCCCCACCCGGCCCGTCCCATTCTTTCCCACCTGTTACCCACTCCTTGGGGGCATGCGCACATTAAAGAGGCTTCTTTGAGGACATGTTTTCTGGAACAGATTCTGCTGAGCCAGTCTGATTCCATGATTAGTTTTTAATACAATACTTAACATTATTTATCCAGTTTTTTTTCCCCTTTAGATTTTACTACAAAGCTAGGAATCAGTTTTTTGTCTGTATTCTATATTACTGACCACAGCTTATGCTGTAGCACATTCTGTTGTGGCCATTATTGCCACCAGGTGCAATTCTCTGGGTTAAATTTTGCAAATCTAAGCGCTTTTGTGAAAACTAAATTCTATTGGTTTTCAGACAGTGCTAAACCCTGCCATGTGCGGCTCTAACCGTTGCCAATTTTGCTCAGATTCAATTAGGCCACTAACAGCCATTGTGAAACAAACAAGAGAATGATAATATGTATCAACTAAACAACTTAAATGAAAAGTTGTGATTAATATTAGAGATAGAGATGGCAGTAGAGACAGTGGGAGAAAATGGCCCAGTAAGGGTGTTCTGTGTCGCTAATCACTGAGAACATGCAACTCAGAACCCACCTCTGCATCCCTCTGATGCAGCCCCGTCTTCAGTGAGTCACAGTCAGATAGTCAGGGTTTGTTGTTTTCACTGAAGCACCCCGTCGGAAACAAAACAAACCGGAAACGCCAAGGAGGACCCGCTGGCGGGCTTGTGGTTTGCAGGAAAGGCTTGCCAGGAGTGAGAGCGCTCTGTCTCAGGCTGAGCCTCTGCACACACCCTACTGTGTGCTGGCCGGTGCCGACTTGGTAGAGGGGTACTTGGGAGAACCAGGGAATGACAGCTAAGTCTGGCTTCAGCAGCTTTAAAGTGGTTTGATCCAGAACCAAGGGACCTGGGTCCCGTAGGGAAAAACGGTCGCCCAGAGATTTAGGGCAAAGATGAGCACGGGTCACAGCAACCGTCTGTCCTTGCTCATGTGTGTATGGAGCGGTGGGGCGGGAGGGGCCCAGAGTTCCCCTTGCGGTCTTTCCAGGGGCAGTTCTGTTAGTGTAGCCAGATGTTGGCCATAAATAGGCTCAGAGGATGAGGACAGGCTGGCCTCTGTGTTGTGTTGTGGTCTCGCCGCTTTCTCAGTGACGAGCACTTACTGGCCACCGGCCACAGCACAGCACTGGACAAACCCCTGTGCGGTTAGCAAACTGGACAACATCACTCGGCCTTCAGGGAGTTAGGACTAAACGTGCCCAGATGCTGATTCTAAGAACAGCTTTAAAAAATACATGCAGAAGTGCACGCAGATTAGTGTAGTTAGAGCCGAGCACTGAAACGTGTAGCGAGCTATAAAGTTTTACTGTGGGACAGGAATCCCCCAGTAACGGAGAGATGCTCCACGCTCTCCAGTGGGGCCAGTCGAAGTCGTACAGGTGTCAGCTTTCCCCAAGGTGGAATAATTATGTTCTGTATGTTTCCAGTTAGACGTCCCACGCTTTTTAGAGATCGGGCCGCTGCTATAGTTCATCTGGAAAACAAAATGGCAAAAATTGGCCAAGAAACGCTGAGAAAGGGGAGTGGGGGAGCCCTGCCCTCTCCACTCTCGAAATACTCCGTGGAGGGGCCCAAAGGAAGTGGGGTTGCGTTGACACTCGAGGGGCCACGTGGACTGCTGGACCAGGACGGAGAGGCAGAAACGGGCCTGGCTGTTCCACTGGACACTTGGCGTGTGTTTAAAGGGACAGTTTAAGTAAGGAGGGAAAGGGTGGGCCATTTATGGCGGAAGGACAATTAGCTGTGAGGAAAAAATGCATTAGACCTTTACTTCCCCTCCTTTACAAAAATAAGTGGATTTAAGGGCAATGTATTTTTAAAGCTTGTAGGAGTAGTGGAGGGGAATATTGGGGAATATAATTGGGTGTTAGACTAGGTGCAAACACTAAGTGCAAACACAAAGGTTTTAATAGAAAAAACTAGCAAATGTAAACACAATGTATAAAAGTTATGTAAGACAAAAGATAAAATTAAGATATACAAGAGACTGAGCAAAAACCTTTGCAACATAATATATGAAGACTTAATGTAGAGGTGATAAAATGATAACTACAGAGTAGAAGGAAAAGTAATGGAGAAATGGACAAAGGACATGGACAGACCATTCACAAAAGAAATACAGTGATTAATAATTAACGAATTGGAGAAATGCAAATAAGAAACTTTTTTTTACCATAGATTGGATCAAACTTAAGAACTGACACATTGAAATGAAATACCTTTTTTTTTTCTTTCTTTTTTTTTTTTTTGCCCATCAAAGCGGCCCCAATGTAAAAGGTTGGCAACACCACTGACTGTTGAAGGGGAGGAAGACAATAGGTCATTTTAATGCATAATGGGTGGGAGTGCCCATTGGCCCATCTGTTGAGGGAGGCAACCCAGTGATCCTCTGGACTTCGAAAAGCGCACAGCTCTTGGTTCCGCTCGCAGCCTCTGGGCCGACTCCGTGGTACCCCTCCTCGCAGGGTGATCAGGTCCCAGCCCCTCACCACACGGCGCCAGGTCCAGGAGGTTCGAGCAGACGCCCCCTGGGCCTGTGGAGGGCCAGGCCCCGATCTGACAGCATTCCTCCACCGCAGCCTGCCAGCCCAAACACGTTGCCGGCCAGCCCGCACTCAGGCCGGGCGGAAGGTGTCTGCCTCCTGGTGGGCAGATGGGCTGTGGGGACAGGAAGAGGTGGGGTCTGGCAGCTGCGTTTTCAGACACGCCACCACACAGGTAGTGAGAGTCAAGCCTGTTCCTCCATGAACATTTCTCATCCCCTCTCTTAAGTGCTTATGTGTTTATATAAATTCCAAAATTTTCCATTGTTTTGGTCCGTATTTCCTTTCCAACCTAAACCAAGTGACTAGGCACGTATTCTGGGTTTGTTTTTTTTTTCTCTGTGTGTGTGTGTGTGTGTGTGTGTGTGATCTGTGGGTAAGTCACATAAACAACACATGGAAAAACCCCACCACAGAAAATTCTGCCCGCAGTTGCAAGTTTTGTAAGCCCTGGGGTTGTGTTAATGTGAAATCAATTAAAACCAGTGCTTGCCCGGTAGGTGGTACTGCCGTAAAATTAAAGATCCTGGGACTTCCCCTGTGCACCGCTGACCTCACGTGCACTGAGACGGCCGCGGGGGGTCCGGAGGCAGCCTCTCATCCACACGTACACACACACACACACACACACACACACACGTACACACCTTGAGACCTTCACCGCAGCCCAGGCTCAGAATGGGGCCGGATGCCCTGGGAAGAACACAGCACCTGGACCCCACTCGTGCCGCAGCCAGATTCCCCTCGTGATGGCGATCATTGTTTCGCCATAAGTGTGAGGCCTGTCCAGAAAGTATCTGGCTGCGTGCTGTGGAAAATAGAGATATTTACTGAGGAAGACACAAGAAACATTGTAAAGAGGGCAGCGACACCATAATCCCTTCAGAGTAGGCGCCTTGGGGCCTCACACAGCTCTCCCATTTGCCATTAGCTGCTCCATCGTATTTTCCTGAATCTCGTCGATGGTCTGAAATCTCGTCTCTCTCAAAGGCGGTATTAGTTTTGGGGAAAGCCAGAAGTTGCAGGGTGCCAGATCTGGGCCCTAAGGGGGCTGAGTCACCTGGGTGATTTGAAGTTCTGCCAAAAACTCAGCACGAGAGGTGATGCAAGAGCGGGCGTGTTGTGATGAAGCTGCCAATCACCAGTCACCATGGCTGCGGCCTTCTGAATCATCCAAGTAGTTCCCTCAGAGGAATGTTCAAACTTAACGCAAAATTTGATGCAGATTCGCTGCTCTGCTCACTCAGTCATTCTGAATGTGATGACCACACAGTACACATGCTCACGCAATGGCACCTACCGCCCCCACTGACTAGTGCAGTGAAGTCGTCATTGTTCACCCATGCGCATTCCAGTCCACTCTCCTGGGCTGCCAGGTTACATCCCTGCCACGTACTCTGGTCTTGTTACATTTGCAACGGCTGGGCTTCTTCTGGACAGCCCTCGGTGTATCTTTGTGTGTTCGGATTTGCTGAGCGGGTCTGCTCTGTGCTCAGGCAGCACGTCCGCCCCACGTGCTCACTGGGTTGGATGAGCGGGCCTGGCGCCCACGGGCGGCAAGAGGACTGTGCTTGAAAAGGGTCTTCACATTCACCGAGCCACCCGGGCGCCAGGTCACAGCTGTGCGCCGGGCACATCCCCCCTGGAGCCCTCGTTCAGTTTCTGGGCGCACGCCCCCCGCACCCCCCCCCCAGGTACCGTGTGTCACCCAGGTCCAGAGTCTGACACCTTTCTTGGATCCTGTGTCTCAGTCTCCTGTAGTGTGCAGTCGTCCGATTGGCGTGGTTTTCATAAGCTCGCTTTTTGTTCTTTTAATCTACCCATCCTTACAAATGTCTCCGCCTGCTTTCCACATGCCGTGGCTCCCACTGTGAGATTTGCACCGGTGGGCCACGTTGGCAAGCCGCTTCACGTCCTTACGTCTTCAAATGCTCTTCCCCCTCCTCCCCGTCCCCAACAAGGAAGCTCCTCTGGGAACCAGATTGCTTAAGGTGACAGCTTCACATCTCTTCAGTTTGCATAGGTTTAATGAATTACCCCCCCATCCAAAAAAAAAAGAAGTAAACTCGATTTAATTTAAGAAGGGCATCTGGGATCGTCTGGTCTGACAGAAATGACAGGCATGACTTGACAAATAGCTTAAGGTAAACGACTGATAATAACACAGTGCCCACCACTGTGATGTCACACAGAGATGAAGGGTCGATGTCGTCACCACTTCCTATCTCGGGACTCTAGTTTGTGTGGGACGCACACCCTGGCCAGCCGTCCGGCCTGGGCTCAGAGCCGCAGAAGAGAAACCAGCAGCAGCTCGGTGCAGGGGATCCATCCTCTTGCACTGTGGTCTGAACTGCAGACATTTCCTGACTGTAACTTGGAGCGCCTCGCTTTCCCAGTAATTAGCATGTGGTTTTCTTGTTTTCTATCAAGAGCCAGTCACTTCCTGCTTTCACAAAGGACAGTTGTGAGGATGACGTCATGCCTTGCCCACGCTAACCAGCCTTTTCCCTTCAGTGATGCAACGAACATTTACACCGCTCTGTCCTTCCGGTGTATTCCCTGGGGTGCGCCGTGCCCCCCTTCTCCCGACACGTGCACGTACAGGGCACTCAGAGGCTCTTGGGAGAGTCTGCAGCCCTTCCCACTGTAACGGAACGGCTCTGGGGATGGAGCGACCCCTGCAGCCACAGACTGTCTCATCAGGGAAGGCAGAGAAGTGACCTTTAGTGAGTGTCAGCTCTGCTTCTGTTTTCATAGACCTCAGCTCGTTGGACAATGAGGCGAACCCCGTCACGTAGCATGTGTTTAAAACGTATCACTTGCTTTCTTTTTATTCTGTGTTGTGGAAGTAACCCACGTGGAATTACTTAACTCCCCGAATTGGAAATCCTGTCCATGTAAGCATGTCCTGGTTGACTTCTAAAGCTGATCTGCTGTGGGGTATATTAATACGTGGGGACAGCAAGTAAGTCACCACATGGATGCAAGGTGTAGAAGTCTCAGTTATGTGTAGTGCGGAATCTGTCAGAAGAAATCTTAAACAGTTTTGAAGCCTTTTGCTCAAAGGTTTTTTCGTAGCATTATTCAAGGAATGTGGAGTGCAAATTGACTTCTGGTCTCCCTCTTTCTTAGATACATTCCCCCGTTGATCTGGGGGAAGAGCGGGCACATCCAGACGGCCTTGTATGGGAAGATGGGAAGGGTGAGGTCGCCACACCCGTACGGGCACCGGAAGTTCATCACCATGTCTGATGGAGCCACTTCGACCTTCGACCTCTTCGAGCCCCTGGCCGAGCACTGCGTTGGAGGTGAGTGGGTCAAGGTTGTGTGATTGGGCCAGCGTTTGGGGAAGGAGCACCAGTCCGTGGGGGAGCACCGGGCACACACTCGTGTTGCCGACTGTACCCAGGGCCTGGTGGGAGGTCTGCTGAGACGCCTCACTCAGGAGCGCCTGGCAAGGACTAGCTCCAGCCTGTGCCTGCCAGTCCCCGGGGACAGCTTAAAAGCAGTGTTGCCTGCCATTGTTGACTGTCTTGTGAGAGCGTGGTGTAAGGGGACATGGGAGAACTCGGAGCCCAGGCGCCCCGGGACCGGGCCTCTGGTTTGATGACAGTGGCAGAAGCCAGACTGTTCTGTGTGCTTTGTATACACTGTCACCTCATTTAATCCTCACCGGGACGGTGCCTCCTTATCCCTGCGTTACTGATAAAGGACCTGCAGCTTAGAGAAGCAGCGTAGAGTGGTTCTGTCTGTTGGGTGACAGCAGGTGACAAAGGCGCTCAGTACCCTCTGCCTAGGTTCCATGGACAGGAAGGCCCATTAAGGTCGGGTTTATCAGGCAGGGGTCCAGGACCCCCGTTTCTCAGAAGCCCCTCCCATTTCCATTGCTCTGCCCAGCCTGCACAACACACACTCCCAAAGCGCTACACAGCGAGGACTTGGTGGAGGTGGGGTTAGGCGGCAGCCCCTTTTAAATGCCGCCCCAGCCCCACGAGAACACGTCCTCCGAGCTCTGTAGCACACAAAGACACCAGGTGTTTTACCGGAGCTCGGCCAGTGTTTATGGGTAGATTCCAGGGAACAGAACTCGCGGTCACTTAAAGCAGTAGAGCCGCTGAGTAGCTCATGACGAAGGTTGGACTGTGTTCGCTCCGTCTGGAATGCTTGTCCCTGACTCGCACGGGGCTGCCACCTCCTCATTCAGGCCTCAGCTCCGATGCCACCTCCTCAGAGGCGCGGCCCCCGCCGCCCCTGCCTCCCCTGCCTCCCCTGCCTCGCATCTCCTCCCCAGGAAATCCGTCACGGCTTCCCGCTTCAGTTCCTGAGGGCGCCCGCCACACTTGAACTTACCGCGCGGCTCTTATTGTCCACCTGCTGGAGCGTGAGGCTCCCCAGGGGCCGGCACGGCAGGTTCCCAACAGACCGTCACAGAAGGAGTGAATAAGGGATAGGTCAGGAGTTCACACTGTGTTTATACGTCTTTTAGCTGATCTTTCAAATATTTATTCCTCTGCCATTTCCAGTTACATGTTTTTTCTTGTTTCTAATACTCATACCACCACGAAAGCACAAAACCTAATTTAACCGGACTGCTCTTCCCGCCAGGACGGGGGTGGAAAGTTGAAAACGGGAAAGGAGGCTCTTCCCCAGAGAACCAGGGGGGAGGTGTGTGTTAAGCTCCGCCCTCCTGTTTCCTAAGCCAGGGCCGGGTGGGGTGCCCGCTCGTTGTGTCGCTGCCTGCGGGACCCGGCCCGGATCTCTCTCTCCGCCCTGCAGATGACGTCACCATGGTCATCTGCCCCGGCATCGCCAACCACAGCGAGAAGCAGTACATCCGAACCTTTGTCGACTATGCCCAGAAAAACGGCTACCGGTGCGCCGTGCTCAACCACCTGGGCGCCCTGCCCAACATCGAACTGACCTCGCCACGCATGTTCACCTACGGTAAGCAGGGGGCGTGGCCGGGGGCGTCCCCCTGCATCTGTGCCCACCGCACGTGCACTGTGACTTCTGCCGTCCTTTCCTCACTGTCGGCCGTGCGCCCGGCCGCGAGGGCTGGTGGGGCACACGGGTGGGCCCTGTGACCGCCCCTCTCACGGGGGCGGAGCCTGAAGCTCACAGGGGGAGGTGGACTTCTGTTTCTACACCGAATGCCATTATGAACTTTCAGTTACTGTTGTGCTTTGTGATGCGGCTTAATACCCGGTAGCATCACCCTGACCCGTTGCTTCTTCAGAGCGTGCTTTTGTCTTCCTGCCTTTTTTCCTCCCGGTTGAACTTGAGAATGGGTTTGTCAAACTCTGTGTTGAATTTCTGTATCAGTCAAGATGGACTGGATTATGCTGGAGACACGCCCGGCGCCCACTCTCAGTGCTTTGGAAACAAAGATTGATTTCCTCCTCCCAGTACACACCCATCCCACACTGGCTTGGGGTTCCCGTGTCTCCGTCATCACTGTCCTCACACAAGGACCCGGGCTGATGGCACAGCCACCAGTTGGAGCTCGGTCCCCTCCCAGAGAGCTGAAAGGAGCTTTAGGCTTCTGCCTGGGAATGATAGGGGCCACACCGCTCACCATCCATGAGCCAGGCCTGATTTCACAGGGTGGGGAGCGGCGGTCACCCCAGGGGGGAAAGGTCGGTTTTGGTGAACTCGAGCACAGCACACCACAATATTTATTAGGATTATAATGTTTACATTAACTTGGAAAAGTTCAGTTTTATAGTACTCACTTCTCTTGTGCAGTAACGTGCTGTTTTCCTTCAAGTCTGCCTTCACTTCCGCCGTAAAGGACTCCCGGTCTCCCGGTGCAGGTCAGCGGCTGTGCCCGGGGCCCTGGGGTACCCGCGGGTTGAGGGCCGTAGATGCTTACAGGTCTATACATCCCTGTTTCCTCTCCAGGGTTTGTTTTTTAACTTTTTGCTATAGAAGTGTTTAAAATAAACAAAAGAGAGAGAATACTAAAGTGAACCCAGGGAGACCCCTAGGGGCCCACCGCTCAACCTCAGCAATTGCTCAGCTGATGCCAGTCTCATCTCGGCTCCCCACTGGCCCCTTCCCACGCCCCTGTTTCAAAGGTGGTTGGAGCAGGTCCCAGGCAGCCCATGGTTTCACCCGCAGCTGTGTCAGCTGTTGTAGCGAGGGGCGTGAGGACACGCAGGCCCTCGGGAGATGGTCAGTGGGCTGGGACCACCGCAGCCAGGTGCTGGAGTCTGGGTGGCTGGGAACGCAGCAGCTTATTTTCTCCCTGCCGCCCACGTTCGGGGTGTCGGCAGGTTGGGTTTCTTCCGAGGCTTCTCTCTGGGGCTCGTGGACGGCCGTCGTCCCGTGTTGTCTCGGACGGCCGTCCCGCTGCGCGTCCCTGTCGGCCTCTCTGTGCCTGTGTCCTAATCGCCTCTCCTTAGACAGCCACCAGTCACATGGGACTAGGCCCGCGCTGACGACCCCGTTTTCCCTTAGTCCCCCTTTGAAGCCCCCCCCCCCCCCCCCCCCGTGCAGCCACAGTCTGCATGTGCTCTCACGCCGAGTGACCCAGACCGCCCTCCCGCCCCCGGCCACGGGCGCACACCCGCCTCGTGCCCCGCCCAGGCCGGTGTGGGGGCGCAGCGATGACTCAGGGTCTGCAGCCACCGGGAACACCGAGTCTCCGGTTTTGCATCGGCGCCCACTGAGTCACGGTGGTGACATTTGGAGCAGTGGCCTTCGGGCAGCTTAGCTCTGCCCTGGCTGAGGGCGGGAGCTGGAGAGAAACGGGCTTCCTGTGCTCAGCGGGCGGCCTTTCCAGGACGGCCCCTCGTCACCTCTCCAAAGCCGGGCTGGTGTCTCATATTTCATCTCGGCTTTAAAAAGTTGCAGCAAGATTAGAAACGTAAATCTTGTTACTGGTGCTAATCCCACAAGGATTAAATACACAGCACCTCATCAAAACCCTCCTAGCATTAAAACACAGGTTGCTATAGCTCTTAGTAAAACAGCCCGGGGAGGGGCTCCCCCACACTGGGGCCGTACACTGGGGCCGTCAGGTGACCCACATCAGGGGGAGATCCCGGGAGGACCCCACTCTTGCCAGAAGGCTGTCCCTCGCCGGGGAGAGACGGCTGCTCCTCACCAGCACCCAGCAGCTCGTCTGTCATCGGGCAGGGCCGGCCTTCCGTCCCTCTCGGACGCGTCTGGGTTTAAAGGTCGAGGCCCCGAAGTGCCAGCACAACTAGCCATGATTGCTCCTCAGCAGACCCGAGCTTGTACCCGCTGCTGTGGCATCTGCCCCGGGTCTCCAGTAGTTAGCCTCACAGGTCAGGAACGGTAGGTGTATGTAAAAGGAATCAGGTGGTGAGGAAATAAGACTTTTACTAAAATGCAGACCCCTGCGGTAACAATGCTTACTTACAAACTCAGGAAACTAGGTGAAGGACTTAGGCGTGTGGGGTCTGACGCGGGCCTGAAGGCCCGTGGTGCTTCCGCTCGCTCACTTTGTGGGGTTGGGCGAGTCCGTTATCTGTTCAGTCGGCCTCCCCCACTGTGTGCCGGCCCCAGAACAGCCTGGGACCTGGGCAGTGTCTCTGGCCACACATCGGGGTGCTGCCGACGGAGTGCCCACTGAGTGCAGGGCCCCTGGGGCACGGTGGTGACCAGGGCCAAGAGCATCTCGCTGGACAGAGCTGGAAATGTAATAGAGGCTCATTCAATGTTAGGACAAAACAGAAAGAAAATAAATAACTGTCCAAGGAGGAACAAAATTAGGGAGCACCCCAAGGGAGTGGAGAACAATTAAAGAGTTCACTTGACCTTGAAGCGAGTCCCTTGGCGCCACTGCTGAAGCAGGCGAGCAGCACGTCCACCCCGAGCTGCACAGACCCCTGCGTCCACGAGGGAGGCGGGGGGGGGGGGGGCCTTCAGCACGGGTGAGACTGGTCCGGGGGCTTACACCTCTTTCAAACTCTTTTTCTTTATTTTCGCTAGATGTTTTAGCTGGCTGGACTTTTTACTGAAAAACCAGTGTTACACACGCAGTGAAAACGCTCCAACAGTGCGACGCCCAAATACAAGGAGTAAAACTGCGTCCCCGTCCCACCCTGGTCCCCCAGGCCTCCTCCCCAGAAAGGCAGTGTCTGCTGCAGTTGGTAGCGATGACTCGGTCGGATATGCGTGCCCCTCCAATCCCCTTGAACCCGGTGCCCACCTGGGACGGCGCCGGCCCTCCCCCGCCCCTTGTTTTCGTCCCTCAGTAAGGCGGCTCGGCCTCACTCCGCGTCAGCCGGTCAGACTCGGTGCCATTCTCTTTCACGGCAACTTAACCAGTCCTCCGCGGAGGGAAACTTGGGTCCTTGCCGGTCCTGTGCTGCTCCAGACAGGGCTGCAGTGGACACGCGTGCGCACGCGTGCACATCTCTGCACACATCTGCGGTATAAAGTCCCCGAAAGTGCCATTTCTGGACCAGAGATCTGTGTTGTTTTTGTGTGTTTTTTTTGTTGTTGTTGTTTTTTAAAGATTTTATTTATTTATTTTTAGAGAAGGAAGGGAGGGAGGGAGAGAGAGAGAAACATCAATGTGCGGTTGCTGGGGGTCATGGCCTGCAACCCAGGCATGTGCCCTGACTGGGAATCGAACCTGCGACACTTTGGTTCGCAGCCCATGGTCAATCCACTGAGCTACACCAGCCAGGGCAAGAGATCTGTGTTTTTAAGAACAGGCACAACATCCAAACTCTCTTTATGCTGGTCTAACTCACACATGTTTCTTGCCACAGCCCCTAACTTCCCCTGTTGGGTTTTATCTCAGGTTGAGTCTGGGGCTGGGCCTCAGAAGGACGTGATGAATTCCCTTCTCCATGCATGGCCACCAGCTGCTTCTCTTAGCAGAGCTGCTGAGACATAGCCTGACTTCGCCAGCTTCCCAAGGGGGCTCCTGTTGAGATCATCCCTCCAGGGCAAGCGAGGCCCACACACCCTCTCCGTCCACAGGTCTCCCCCGTGTGTTTCTGAACGGGCCTGCCTCCCTCGGCACCCTGTCCTTGCGTCACCGAGAACCTCTCCCAGTCCTGCAGAGCACCCCGCCGTCCCTCTGGACTGAAGCCTGTCTCCCTTCCCTCCCCCACGAGAAGACCCTGCACGTGACGTGCACCTGGTACCTTTCCTAACAGCGGGAACCATGACACACACGGGCACAGCATCCTACCCTCTCATGCAGGCTAAGAAGCTGTAGGTCCAAAGGGTTTTGGTCTCGCCATTGTGTGCGTCTGCAGGCGAGCACGTGTGCCCGTGCACGCGCGGAGCATCCAGATTTCTCACCTCCCCCTTTGCACATGTTACACGTGTGTTCGCTACCCAGGGCCTTGCTTCATGGGCACTACTGACGCCATGTTCCCTCTTGTCCTGGGGGCACCTGGGAACTTCTCTCCAGGTGGCACGCACACACATTTCTGCCACTATCTTGGCGTCCGTGCCGTGACCTTCCAGCTCACGCTGTCTCCCGTCTTGGCCGCACCTGACGTGACTGCGTGCCCCTCCCTTTCCGCCCGCAGGTTGCACCTGGGAGTTCGGAGCCATGGTGGCCTACATCAAGAAGACGTACCCCCTGACCCAGCTGGTCGTCGTGGGCTTCAGCCTGGGCGGGAACATCGTGTGCAAATACCTGGGGGAGACTCAAGCGAACCAAGAAAACGTGCTGTGCTGCGTCAGCGTGTGCCAGGGCTACAGCGCGCTGCGGTGAGCGAGCCCCGCCCCCGCCCCCGCTGCCTTCTTCCACGGGCCTTTCCATTCGCGCTGTGTGAGGAGGTGCCCCAGGGGACCCGCCAGGGGCTGCTCCGTGAGACCACGGGGGGTGCTGTGGCAGAGACCAGGCACAAGTTCCTGGGTCATTTGCTTCCACATCGTATGTGAGGTTGTCCTGTCCGACCCCCAGGCCTGCGACATGCAGCTGTATTTTGGGATCAGGTCTGTAGTTGAGTAAACCAAAGCTCCCTTAGAGCTGCCATTTCCCTGCGGAGTCTTTGTGGAAGACTTAACCTGCGTGCGGTCCAGGACTTCTGTCCAACCGTGGGTCCACGCAGGAACACAGGAGACCTCGGGCAAACCAGAGTCTGTCAGTGGGCTTCATGCCCCAGACTCCCCGTGCCTCCGGAAAAGCTGAGTCTCAGAGGGCGTGGGAAGGGTCTGTGGAAGTCATTTAATCTCTGCCCTCACTTTCAAGCACCCACCCCTCTTGGGCGTCCCAGCCCTCACCACCAGGGAGATGACCTCCTGGGTAAAGGTTTATTTTGCCCCTTGGTCTCCTGCCAACCAACCCCCCCAGGATGAGTCACAGGATGCAGCCTGCTCCGCGTCGCCCTTGAGATCGGAGCTGTCCCAGAGCTCTCTCCCCACACACGCGTCTCTCCAAACCCTTCACGTGCACTCCTGTTTTCTCCCGTGCTCGCCCTGCGCTGTGGTGTCTTCGGTGTTGCTAGTGGGTCTGACAGATGAGAGAGGGAGGCAGGAACTGTTACTGTCGTCGTCCCTGTTCACTGAGAAGCGAGCAGCAGTTCCATCCGTGGATCCCAGAGACCCGCCTGGTGAACTAGCGATTGACCGTCTCACCCCATTAAGGTTTACGTGGGGGATCAGGTTAGAAGTAGATTCACCTCCGTGGGCCCCAGCCCTGGAGACTCTGGTTCAGGAATCTGGGCTGTGTGGCCAGGAGTCCGTGCTGGACACATTTCACAGGGATTCCTGGTATTTGGTTGTGTTTAGCCGTCACTGGTCTCACCGAGGTCTCTCCAGCGCTAGCGTGGCGGGACTAGGCTCGCTCCCTTGTCCTCCTGTTGGCGACCCTCCCCTCGCTCCCCTTGGCTCTCCAGAGGGCCCGCTGAAGGGGTGTGCCCCTTTGTCCTGGCTCGACCAGAACTGTGCAGCTGCCGGTGCACTGTCATCATGCACTGTCATCGTGTGCCCAGAGTTAACCCGAGTCCCCTCCTGCCCGGCCCCTGGGGTGACAGAGAGGAGAGCGGAGGGCCCGGCCTGGGGACTTGGCCCGCCCTGACCCAATTTGCAGGCCAGCCTTCCGCAAGCCTTCAGCCATCTGTAACATTGGAACCTCCGGAGTCGCTCCCCAGACCAGGTGCTGTGAAATCACTGTGAACGTTGGCTTCGTGTGCAGAGAGCACCGGGGTTGATAAGCAGGAGGATGTAGGGCGTTTGTTTTCGTTGAGCAGACTTAAGCGACAAGGAGCAGCCTCATTTCCTTTTGCTGCCGTAGCGCCATCTGCTGTTGGCAAGAGCACACGGTCCACCCTTTGGACAGACTGAGGTGCTGGAGAGGCTGAGGACACGGACCGAATCGGCGTCTGCTCGAGGGGAGGAGAGCGGGCAGTGAGCAGGAGAGGTGGGGGATGGCAGGCCCGGCCTCGCAGGCACAGAGCGCGGAAGTCACGAGGGTGTGTCGTGCGGCAGAGGGGTCACGCTCGCTGGACTAGACCCACGGCAGCAGTCACTCGGCCAGGTATATAAATGCCGAACAACTGCTGTAGGCCTGAAATTAGCGTGATAGTGTATGTCACCTATACTTTAAGTTTTTTTAAACAGATGTTTTAAAAAGGAGATAGGGAACTACCACCTGTGAGATGCCATGCATTCTGCAGACGTGGTCCACACCACCCCTCCTTGAGGCCGCAAAGATCTTCGTGCTCAGGATCACGTAAGAGTCACCTGAGCGTCTTGCCAGGAGGAGGCAGGCAGGCAGGCAGCTTTGTCCTCGCAGCACAGAGCCCAAAGCCGTGCTAAGGTCCTGTGCAGGTCCGGGAGCCGCCCCCGCCCTGTCTGTGCGGCTGCTGCCCGGTCCCCGGTCCCCCCAACACTTGCACGAGGACCGCTCGCCGAAGGGCAGGCAGTGCCTTGCTTCATACCAGCGAAGCCCTTCTGTCCCGCCGAGGCTTGAGGGCGATGCGGCCCTTGGCAGCCCCGCTTCCCGCACGCCGAGGTGGGGCCGGGAGGACTCGCCTGCTCCCGCCGGGGCCAGGCACGGGGTCTGGCTTCCGGCGAATCTCTCCCGGTTGAGTCCACAGCGCCGCTCGCCCATCCTCCCTCCCCCACCTCTGGCTTCTCCCGGCAGCGTCTCCCCCGAGCCAGAGCCAGTCCACGGCCCAGACGCCAGCACCGCATCACTTGCCGTCGTCGGCAAGGGCTGGCTGCTGCCCCCAGACAGGCTCACGTTGGCGGCATGCTGCGCCGCGAAGGCGGGGCGTCGCTGCCCTGGCGCCGTGAGGTACCGCTGACGGGACACGTTCCCTCAGCACCGACAGCTGCCTGCCGGCCCTGGTCGCGTGTGTGGTCAGACTCAGGCCAGCCCTCCGGTTTAGTTCGCCATTTGAAACTGTTATTAAGGCTGAGGCCAGAAAGCAGACTCAGTCTTAACCCCACTAGTTGGCCGGGCACCCCGGCCTGCAGAATTCCCTGCCTGCAGAATCCCACCCACCATCAGCAGGAGCAACGAAGACACCACCGAGGTCCCCCGGGGGCCTCCGCCAGGGAACTGTCTGGGTACCTCGGCCCTGGAGCAGTTGGGGTGTGGAAACAGATTCTCTGGAGCAACCCTCAGACATGATAGATGCGGAAACTGAGTCTTGGAGAGAAGTGTCTAGTCACATCAGATGGGCTATAGTTCAAGTTCCCGCTCTAATTCAGTCCCACCACGGCGGCTGCGCCAGGGCTTACACCAAACAGCAAATAAAGTTTCTTTGGGTCTCTCCCCGCACTGAACCTCCCCACAGCCACCCACACCTTACGCACTCCAGGTATTCAGCCAGAAAATCGTGTCTGCACGGTAGGAAGCCAAATAAAGGGTTCAGTCGGAGCGGACTTTGGAACCGGCAGGTTCCGTGACTGCGAGGAGGCCAAGGCACTGGGAGCGGGTGTTGGGAGTGTCCCTGGCAGCGCCTGTGTCCCTGCAGAGGGGTCTCCCTGGGGTCTCGGGTCCAGCAGCACTGTTCTGGCGTCTCCAAAGGTTTCTGTGCAGATAGTGTGAGTGCCGTTGGGCCCCGTCCCCCCGGAGGGCGCCCGCGCTCTCCCCGCAAGCACGTCTGTCACAAACGCCGCCGCCGCCCCCCACTGCTCCACGGGGCCCTCCGCAGGAGGCGGCCAGCCCCTCACTCTCCTGTGCTCCTTCCAGGGCCCAGGAGACCTTCATGCAGTGGGACCACTGCCGGCGCTTCTACAACTTCCTCATGGCCGACAACATGAAGAAGATCATCCTCTCCCACAGGTGCGTCGCCTTCCACCCTCTCGGGAGACGGGCTGCCCTTTCGTGGCTGAGTTTGGAGCCGCTGGGAGCCAGGGCGCTGGTTTCTCAGGGGAAATGCAGGGGCAGGGGTGGTGCAGGTGCTCTGCCGACTGCTTTGTGACTTAGGAGCAAGTCTGTCCCCAGCCCTGGCTGAGTCACTCAGTTGGCTCGAGCGTCGTCCCCATAGGCCAAGGTTGTGGGTTCAATCCCCGGTCAGGGCACATACAAGAATCCACCAATGAATGCTTCAAGAAGTGGACAACAAATCAATTTCCCTCTCTCTCTTTCTCTGAAAATCAACATACACAATTTTTTTTTAAAAAGAAGCGAGCCCCCAAATTCACCAGATCGCTTTTGCCTTTTGTCGGTCCCAGTCAAACCCAAGAGGAGAAAACGCTTCGACACCATCCTTCCCCAAACTCAGTGTCCTGAGGTGGCTGGTGCTTGTTTGGGGACCTTCTCCTCACTGTGCTGTGCTGTCTGGGGGTCCTGGGGCTCTGCCTGGGCAGCGGTGTGACCAGAGTCCAGCTCCTGGTGCAGAGCGTGGTGTCCTCAGACCGCCCTGGGCCCCCTGCCCCTCCCCTGCTCAGAATCCTCGCTGGGCCAGCCCCCGACCAGCGCTCAGAGTGGGGGCCTGGCATGCAATGGCTCTCAGCAGATCTTAGCAGTGACCCATCACGATTATCATCAGTACCGTCTGCCCATCCTCCTGCCTGTCCAGCCCCCGCACCCTCTGGCCTCTGGGCCTGGGGAGAGAGCCCTTCCCGTCATCTCTGCTTGTCCAGTTTGTGCAGCTGCCCCTGAGAAGGAAAACTGGGCCTTGACATCCTCCTTCTGCAGCTACTTACGAGTCAGCAGTGCCAGCTCTCCCTTGGAGACGTTCCGAGGTCCGAGGGCATCCGTTCCTCGCACCCCTGGTCACACTGCCCCCGGCTGGCCCCTGGGCCGGAAGCAGGCTCGGCTGCGCTTATTGTCTGCGTTAGAATTTCTTTAATGAAAATTTGTTTTCCAGCTGTGCCGAGGCACCACTGACACACAAAACGGAAAGGTGTTCCGGGTGTGCCGTGTGATGATTTGTGTGGTTTCTCACCTGCGTTTGTTCTCCGTTTGCGTCTGTGTCTCGGTCCAGGCAAGCCCTCTTCGGAGACCACGTGAAGAAGCCGCGGAGCCTGGAGGACTCAGACCTGAGCCGCCTATACACAGCCACGTCCCTGATGCAGATCGACGACAACGTGATGAGGTACGAGGCCACGCGGGGGGCCGCCCGGCGAGGGGTTCCCTCTGCCCCCTTCCGTGTCCCTGGCTCTCCCCCTCTGGACACGTGTCCGGTGTTCAAAAACCACAGACAGTGGGGTTCCCAGTTTCTGTTGGAAAATGGGAAGCGGATCTGCCCCCTCGTTCTGCGTCCCTGCGTGGCAGGACTGAGCCTGAGCTGGGGCTGGCGGTCCACAGCCCCCTCCCCACTGTGTGCACAGGGATCTCGGCACGTGCCCCCCCCCCCCCAACAGAGCGGGGCTGATAGTCTGTCTCGCTCTGGCTCTCTGGGCCCTTCCCAGGCGGAGAGGCGTCCGCATCCTGGTGCTGGAAGAGACCCACAGCTTCAGGGAGGGGGGTCTCTTGTTGAAGACCCCAGTCAGAATAGAAAGGCCAGAGGCCCTAATCCGTGTCAGAAAGAAAAGAGGTTTTCAGAGAGCCTCTGGCCAGGGGTGGACTCGGCCTGCTGGTGTCAGAGCTCCAGGCTGCTCGGAGCTCAGGCAGGGCTCAGTGAAGTTTCCGTCCACTGTCATTTCTCTCTGACCACTGCCCCTCAGCTGGACAGAGTGACTGACCTGAGCCCCTCGTTTCTCCTACTTATCTTCAGTCACAGTGGTCGGGATCACTGTGCCAGGAACTTTCTTTTGTAAAGAAAGTTCTAGTAAATGCCTTTGAACTTGATTCCTTAGTGTGTGTAGAGATATCTGACTTTATACTGTCTTGAAAGACGTCACATCTGCCAATAATTAACTATAGGTAACACTTAGTGAGTGATTGCTCTGGGGGGGTGGCCACACTAGGACGCACTTCGACATCGTAAATCTCACAGCACCTTAAGGAAAGCCCTGTCCTTCGCTTCATTTTACGGACGAGAAGCTCTGGAGACCCCTTGCCTAACAAAGGCCACACAAGCCAGTAGGTGGCAGTGTCAGGATTCGAACCCCATGCCGAGGCCGGTGCTCTCAACCCTAACTCTGGTGCCTGCGTGCAGCCCGCCGACGCGACCAGTCAGCATAGGGACTGGAGCGGAACCAGACGCACTCAGCGCTCCCGTCTCATGACCAATATCGCTTTGTCCCTCTCCTTTTCGGGCGCCCAGGAAGTTCCATGGCTACCGGTCCCTGAAGGAGTACTACGAAGAAGAGAGCTGCATGCGGTACCTGCACAGGGTGAGTGGCAGCCCGGCCGGCAGGGCCTCGGCCTCACACGCTGGTCCCGAGCACCCCTCCCGGACCTCCCCGTCGGGGGCCCAGCCGGGGTCTGGCTCACAGCGCTCCGGCCGTTCCCCTGGGTTTATCACGGAACCCAGCCCTGGCCCTCCGGGCCTCCGTGTGCAGATCCCAGAGCCGCCCAGCCCTTAGCGCGGTGCAGGACCAGGCTGCTCCTGTGTCTGCACAGCAGCCCTTCCAGCGCCCGTTGTCCCCGAGTCGCCCCGTGGCAATGGGCCCCTGCCTGGCCCTGCCGTGGTTCCTCGCAGGCAGTCCGTCGATTCCTCCTAGTCCTGGGCCCTTTTTTTGGCCACGGTGTACTTCATTAGTGCTAGTAAGTGCCTTTTTTTTTCCCCACTAACTGGGCCCTATTTACTAACTCGGACCGAATTCAAGAGTCCAGCCGTGATCGGGCGATCGCAGTAGAATAGGCACGTTCGTGTCCCCACTGAGGAGGGGCACGTGTGTTGGCGAGGGGACTGCTGTGCACCAGTGCGGTTTCTGGCAGCTGTGATGAGCTTCATGGACACCAGAGTCCGTTTGTGGCCAGCATAACCTCCGTGTATTCTTTGCCTGAGCCCCCACCAGCTGGCCTGTCCCGTTCTCTCTGTACAGTCGCTCGTTTTACTCAAACACGGGGCTTCCCCTTTACCCCCGCCCGTGCCCGCCTGCCGGCCGGGCCCACATGCCCAGCTGACACAGGTGCTCGAGGGCTGCAGCTCGGCCACCGGCCATGTCGTCCACCTGTCCCCGGTCAGCATCCGCACCCGGGCTCTGGGGCCCTCGCTGACACCGTCCCAGCACCGTGGAGCTGTCCAGAGCCAAGGCCAGAGACCCCAGCAGAGCACGGGATGGTCTGACCCTCCCTGGCCAGGCTGTCCGGGAGTGTCGGCGTGCCCCCACCGGCACACGCCTGCCAGGGCTGGGGCCGCAGCAGTAACTGGCAGGGCTGTCACTGCCGGGGACCCAGGCTGTCCTCAGTCCCCCCGGTCAGCGTGCCTCGTGGTGGCCCCCTTCCCTCTGCCACAGACACACATCTGGTCATGCACTTCAGCCTTGACTCTACGGGGTCTGCAAAACAGAAGCGGTCACTTAATTCTCTGTGTGTTCTTGGCCCAGATTTATGTGCCTCTCATGCTGGTGAACGCAGCTGACGACCCGCTGGTGCACGAGAGTCTGCTGACCATTCCAAAGTCTCTCTCCGGTGAGTGTCTGCCCCTGCCGCCCCCTCAGCCTCTCAGCAGACGGCCGCAGTTACTCTGTCACTGTCCCCGCGCTGTCCCCTCCCCGCTGTGCTTTCACTCAGCCTGGCCTGGGAGCCCTGGGGCTGCGGTGGGGGCTGGGCAGGGCCTTCTCACGCCCCGTCCTGGTGCAGGGGGCAGGCCCGTCATCCGTAGCCCTAGACAGGGGCACAGCCAGTCCCCCGGTGCTTGTGAAATTCTTGTCTCAGGGGTCTAGTTCCCTTAAGTCGGAGAGTTTAACTTAAAGAGATAGTTACACTTAAGACTTGACCTGAAGAGCAAAAAAAAAAGGAAAGAAAGAAGCCAGTTGTGCTGCCTCGTGACAGCCTCTCCATCTGCTTTGAGGGTAAAAATATAAGCAACGGAGCAAGCTGCCTGTGGCTCACGGGAGTGGCACTGCGTGTCCAGCCAGCCCAGCCTCGCCCAGCCTCGGCCACGCCGGACGGGAGCCGAAGGGGAGACTAGACAGAGGGTGGCAGCAGGAAACCTGAGGGGGGGTTCCCGGGACCTCCCCCACTCCCTCCACGTCCTCTGTGACATTTCCTCCGAGTACCCCGCGTTCCCCGGGCGGCAGAGGGATGCTCGTGGTTCTCTCGCGGCCCCGAGCTGGAGGAGGAGTAGACGATGCAGCAGACGGAGGACCCGCGCCGGGCTGGCTGCCAGAGAGCTCTGGCGCCCACCGCCGGGCACACGCTGCGCGTGGGGTGGGAGCGGGGCGCTCTCCTGTCACCCCCACCAGCCACGCCTGGGCTCCCCGCACAGACGCCGCCCACGCAGCTGCGCATGGGCGGCCGACAAGGCAGGCCGAAGCGTGTACTTCCCCCCCCCCCCCACGCCCGCCGCCTCCAGCCGTAGCCCCGCCTCCAGCCATAGCCCCCTCCATCACACAGAAACATGTGCGGTGGCGACTGGGAGGAGAAGAGGGAGAGGGGTCGGGCGAGAAGAGAGCCCTGGACCCACGGGTGAGCCAGGAAGCGCCACCGCGAGGGCCCGGAGCAGCTAGCAAGGGCCCCGTCGGCCCTTCCCCCGGGACCGCAGCTGCTCCCATTCTGTGCCGGCTGCCCACTCGGGTGGCCTTTGCCGCACTCGCGACCAGCCTCACCCGTGCAGTCTGGCACCCCGTCAGTCACTCACGGAGTCGCTCTCAGGGCGGCCGCAGGAGTGTGGGCGCCTTTTAGCACCACCAGCAGCTTTATGTCTCGGCCTTAAAAGATAAATGTCTGTCGTGAAAAGCCACGGGCTCCATTGAGGTCCCCTGGTTCTCCCGTGAATAACAGTATAAACTCGGGGCAGTGCGCCCCCCCTCGGCTCCCCCTCAGCACCCCCTCAGCACCCCCCAGGCAGCACCAGCGTCGCCTGGGGGCCTCGCAGAATTGCAGAACCTCTGCTCCTTCCCCAGGCTCTGCCTGCCAGAGCAGAGCCTGCATTTCAAGGTGCTGTCCCGGGGGTGTCCCAAGGTGGCCGCACCAAGCTGCGGAGCTCTTGGCAGTAAATCGAGTCCCCTGGGGAGCTTGAGCAGCATCAGTGCCTAGGCACCCCTCTGACCCCACCCCCGCAGAGGCCCTGCTGAGACTGGTCTGGGTGCTGCGTGGGGGTCCTTACAAGCCCCGCAGGTTGGAATGTGCAGCCGTGTGGGAGAACCACTTAGACTTCCAAGGGTCTCTCAGGCTGGTGCCCGTGCTGCCCCAAGGCCCGGCGGCTATTCCCACGCCTGCCAGGTCCCAGTGTCCTGTCTGCCCCACGCACCTCCCTCCCACGCTGGTGAACGGGGCAGAGGGGGGGTCGCACGCCCTTGCAGGTGGCCCTCACCGGTGGGGAAGGCCGAGCCGCCCCGACCAGCTGGCGCGCTGCCGCGGAGCCCCGCGGAGTGCAGTGACTCACCTGGCTGCCTTCCCCCCGCAGAGAAACGGGAGAACGTCATGTTTGTGCTGCCTCTGCACGGGGGCCACCTGGGCTTCTTCGAGGGCTCCGTGCTGTTCCCCGAGCCCCTGACGTGGATGGATAAGCTGGTGGTGGAGTACGCCGACGCCATCTGCCAGTGGGAGCGGAGCAAGCTGCAGTGCTCCGACGCCGAGCAGGTGGAGGCCGACCTGGAGTGAGGCCCCCCGGACTCCGGCGCTCCAGCCGCCCTCCTCCGGAGCCCGCGTCCCCCGCCGGCTGCTCCAGGTGCCCCGCTCCCCCCGTGACCCGGACCTGACCTCGCACCATCAGCGGGCGCCACCGGGCACACCTGTCGAGGGGTGGGCGGCCCTCCCTGGGCGCCCAGGCTATTTTTGTGCTTAGTTACTGGTTTTCTCCATTGCATTGTCAGCCGTGGTGACGAGCGACAGGCCTCTCCCCGTCTGTCCCGTTTCGGCATATCACGATTGCTTTCAAGCCAATTACTCCTAGTTTCCCTACGAAACGTGTGTCGGAACAGCCGTTGTGCTTTGCCAGCCAGGCGGCTTGTCCCCGAGGACGGTGAAGGATGCCTGTTGTTTCGTGGTGGTCGGACGTGCCCTTATGCAGCTCTGGAAAAGAGCTCACCAGCCTCGGCCCGCGCTGCAGACGCAGCTCGGCCCGGGCGCCTTGGGGGGCCCCGGGCCCCTGAGGCCACGCTGTGGCCCCTCCCGTGGCAGAGCAAAGTCCCCTGAGTCACAAGCCACACTCGTCCCTCACTGTCTCCCAAGATGGTTTCCCTGCACTTTGCTGGTGACGAGGGTGACCTGGGACACTTATTAAAAATTCAGCCTCCCAGCCCCCTCCCCTGCAGAAGCTGATTCAGTGGGTCTGGGAGGGGGCCTGGGGATTTTAATTTTTGACAAGTGCCCCTGGTGGCTCTCATCACCAGGCAAATTTGGGCAACACTTCTCCGCAAGGCCTTTAAATTAGCAACATTTCGGTTTTGAAACTGTGTTAAAAATCATAGTAGGAGGTGTCGCCCAGCTCCCAGGAGTCCCCGGGAGAGCGAGGTCTGCCCTGCACAGTGGCCCCCCCGTGGGTGCCGGCGTGGGGCCCGGCTGGGCGTGAGGCTCGTGGGCTGCCCCCGACCCTGCTTCTCACTGGCGGCACGACCCTGGGACAGTCCCTCTGGACGCGAGTTTCCCCCCCCGTAAAAGGGGGGGGGGGGGCCGGACCAGGTAACGTGCCAAGATCGCTACCTGTCCTGAAGTTCAATGACAAACGCACTTTCCCGGGGTTTGAAGGTTTGTGAGAACGTCCCTCCCTCCGGGGGGCCTGGGCACTCCCCTCCGTCCGAACTTGCAGAGTCATCTCCGCCTTTCCCGTCTTTGTCCTCGAAGGTTTTGGCTTTTTGTTTTACCACGCCCTCATTTGTGTTTTCATTTTCTTAACCCGGGTCTCTGTAATTCTGGCTTTTGATACCAAACAATTCAAAAGTTGGACCTGCGTGTTTTGGGGAAAGGTCTTTCCAGCTGAAGGGGGTGGGGTTTGAAAGCAGATCTTTATCTTAGTAGCCTGCTGTGACCCGTTGGAGGGGTCTTTCCGGAGGGTGTCTTCTCGAGTGACAGGCTTTCGAGTACTTCCTTCTCCAGTCCTGCGGTGCTTGGGTGTTAAAACCCTGCACTTTGAGAAATCAGCAGCGTCTGTCTGGAACTATGAGCAAAATTGCCTGCATACTTTAAGATTTCTCCCAGCTTCATCTCCTTTGCTCTGGGACAAGCAGGAATAGAAACAGTGGGTCTGGGTGGATGCTTAAGGGGTGCAGGGGGGCCCCCTGGGGGCTTGGATGCTGCCCCTGGTGGCCACAGGTGGTACAGCGTGGGCGGTGGTCCAAGCGACTAGGACAGTACATCTGTAGCCTGAAGAGACCATTCGCTGACAGTCACCAGGTCATCTTAACAGGTCGCATGAAAAACAGCCATTCTCTCCGAAGACAGAGACTGCTGTGGCCTCGGCTTTGCGTTGGCTTACCCGAGCGCACACATCAGACTCACCCTTGTGACTGTCCGCCAGGTAGTTACTGTTTAGTGCTTGTTCCTTTCCATGTTGTTTCGGCACACGGTGGCACTTGACCATCTAACCCTCGGTGTGGGCGCCAGTGCTTCCCCCTTGTCACTTTTCCTCTGCCTGACCATCACAGCAGCAATCTAGAAGGTTCACAGTCCTCTTCCCCACGACGCCCTCTGCCTCTTGCGACTTCCCCTGAAACTAGGTGCACGCAGCCGTGACTGACGGGTTTGCGTGACCGTCCCAGGAAGCGGGTGGCTCCTCTCCATTTGCCTCAGGTTGCACCTCGGACCCGTGCTGAGAAAGGAGTGGCCAGGTCCCAGCTCCATTCAGGAGGGGAGAGGACAGTCCTGTTGTCACTTCCGGGACAACGGAAGTCCTGGGGGCCTGCCCTGCACAGCAGGCTGGGTGGCCCCGTGGAGGAGAGGAGGGGTGGGGGCGTCTCCCGTGCTGCCACACAGCCGGCATTCGCCCCGAGGCACTGGGGGGGCGTGTCCCAGCTGCACCCCCTTCAGCGTGCCCCTGAATGGCGTTCAGTTCTTCGGTCTGGCTCACACAGAGGCCACTGGAGCCCCCTGCTCGGGCCCCAGGCCCTCGGGCATGGAGACGAGGATGGGACCTCGGCTGTTGTCGCACGGGAGAGCGCTCGTGGGCCCCTGCGGGAGAGCACAGGAGCAGGGCACCAACAGACAGGCGCGCTTGCCAAGTAAACAAGGGAGGGGCGTTTACACGGGGCCACTTGGCCTGCCCCCAGCCTTCCTTTGCTTTTCCCCTGAAGTTGTGGATTCCCAGTGGTAACGTGAGTGCTGTTCCTGTTAGTAAGGCCCTGCTCGGGCTGAAACCAGGCTGAATTTTCAGAGGGCGTTGGAGTGCTGCCTTTCAGAATCTGGTTAAGGCTGTAAGTTGCACAGACTGCTCTGCCGCAGGAGCGACACAGTGAAAACCGGGAGGGAGGGAGGCACCCACGCTCACCCCGGTCGGCCTCCCTGCCCCCTAAACAATTTTGAGGCCACTGACAACAAGCAGCTGGTCTGGGTCAAATTCGGATTTTCTGGAAAATGGTGTTGGGTCTCTTTGACGCGTTTATGGCAGAAGAGAGTTTAACAGCCTTGAAGAAAACCTCTTAACTTCCCGCTGTGAGCTTGCGCCAGCGATTCCAGAGCGGAACAGAGAAGGCGGTTGTTTGCAGTCCCTGTAATCTCGCAAGCTCTCGGTGGCATTTCACGCTGACAGGGGCCCCCGGGACAGACTACCTGGTGGCAATGCACCTCTCTCGGCTTGGCATTTGGGAAGCAGGGTCCAGGAGACTGTCCCTCACTCACACTGGGTGGGGGGAGCGATCGCCTCCCCGCTGAGCCCCAGTCACCTTAGACCGTCTGAAACCACCCCCTCTGCTCGCACATCCTGTCCCTGGACATTCCCCCTCGCCCTCCTCAGCTCGTGGGAATGGGCGAGTGCAGGCCCCCGGCTCACCTCCAGGGGGCTTGGAGAGGGAGCCACTGCGTTAGGCCTCGCTGGCGAAGACCCTCCACCTTGCCCCTGCCCTGTCTTCGGCTTGGGGGCCCACTGCCACCAGGCAGATACCCCGTCCTTCCGTGTGACTCAGGCGGAGCCCCGAGAGTTGCCGTGGCAGAAATGTCCCAGCCGCCGTCTTCACTGACGCCGGCTCTGTGGGTGGCCGAGCGCGTGCGCCTGGCATCTGAGTGAGAGCACTCTTTGTCGCCGTGTGACTGGAGACCATTTTGCCAGCCCCAGGGAGACCATGTGCGTGTTCTCGTTTGTGCCGGCCGGGCCAGCAGGTGTCCGAGATGTGAGAGGCTCCCTTTGCTGTGGCGTCGATTCTGGCTCGGAGCTCAGCTGAAGGCCAGAAACATCACGCCGAGTTGAGGGAGCTCGCGGGTGTTCGTCCCCTAGGCAGGACAGGAGCATTACCGAGAAGCCTCCCCCTGCAGCGTCCGCTCACAGTACATCAGGACTCACTTCCTCTGTCCAGAAAGCCTTAACTCAAACATCTCCTGGTGCCACCGTGTCGTGGTGTTGGGATTCCCGTTCTTCTGCCGAGATCATGGGGCGGGGGGGAGCCACGCGCAGAGCCAGGGAATTTCTCCATTCTCTGTGGCCCGTTTGTTCCTTGTCGTGCCAGGCACCCCCACCCTCAGTGACCCGGGGGGCCCAGAACCCACCGACCACCACGTCCCTGACGCCTTTCTTCCTTCTTGGCCTCACTCTGCTGCTCAGAGCCGCTCTGGGTGGCTCGGATGCTTCCGAAACCACGAGAAACGGCCTGTCTGGGGCCCACAGAGGCCCGGCAACGGAGGGAGTCTGCTCCCACCTCCATTCTCTTAGCAGAGGGGAGTGACCCCTCTTTGTGGGGACGGATTGCTTCCACCAAACTATCTGAGGCTGAGGGAAGGGGGAGCGGCCCCTGCTGGCCGCGAGACCGGACTGCTCCCCAAACAAAAGCTGCTCCTCCCGCCTGTGCCGCCCCCGCTGCTGCCCCCGGATGCTGCAGCCGGCACCCTTGGGAGCAGGCCGTGGAGTCCGGCTCACCAGCTGCCCTTTGGCAGAGTTAGCACCCCGCTCCCCGTGTTCTCTGAGCTGTTTGTTTTTCCTGGCAGGTAGGTGGGTGTCTCTAATGAGTGAGAGGACATTACTTCTTATTAACACTGGTGGATTAAGCCTTCTTCTTCTGTCAGTAACGAAATCTATACCTTTTCCCCCTCCCAGTCCCCACAAGCCAAGAAACCTCCTATTGCCATAAGCTGGGGACCGTCCACGTATCGCACCTGCAGACACACCCTTCATCCCGGTGGGCGTCCTCCTCCCCGCCCACCCACGCTGAGCAGCCCACCGTCCCCTAGAGTGTCGCCGGTGCCCGCGGGCCCCAGGCTGTTCGTGTGGGTGTAGAGTTAGGTGTCCTTTGGCGTTCGATTTGGCCTCTTCGGTTTCCCTAGAGCACACGTCCATGTAGAACCCTGTCACCTCTCCCAGCAGTGCAGGTGACCCGGGCCTCTCCCGCCGCCTCAGGAAGACCGTCACTGTACCTGAGCTTCTGACTCCTGCCGCTGCGGCTGCCTTAGCAACACCCGGGGGAGGCGAGGGGGGCGGGGACCCGGCGTGCGTCTCCCCCTTCCTGGCTGGACTCCCCTCAACCACGTTCTTCTGTTGGCAGATCTGCTTCCAGACTGATTTCCGAGAACCGTCACTTTCACATTCCTGATTTCGGTTTTGTTTGCATTTTCTGAAACTTAAAATGCTGCCCTGAAAGTAATGTGTTTCTGAGTCTGTGTTCTGAAAGCCTCCGTGCTGCCGGATTATGGGGAGCAACGCGGGATCCTCCAGCACCGAGGTGTTTAAGATTTGCAACTAGCAATGCAACTTTTTCTAAATATGAGGATATTTACCTTTATTAAGAAATTATACTAAACAATGATGTCCTTGATCATTTTATGTTCTTGTATTAGTTTGGTCCTATTTTGATTTTGTGTGGTGGTAAACAAAGATCATTTACAAACAAAAACTGTAATTTTGTTATCTTTGATTCGATGGGATTTCTTTACTTAAAAAAATTAAAGACTAAAAACGTGGCACGGCTGTGTGTTTTCTGTATAGTGGGGCTTCTCCATCTGAAAGGACGCTCTGCCCCGGCCGGGCAGCTCGGCTGGTCAGAGCACCATCTCAGTACGCCCAGGTTGCAGGTTCGATCCCCATCAGGGCACGTACAAGAAGCAGCCAATGGATGCGCCAGTAAGTGGAACAACAAAATCGATGTTTCTCTCTCTCTCTAAAAAAAAAAAAATCATAAATAAAGGGATTCTTCCTGTGTCTTCACTCAAGTATAAGCTTGAAAAAAACGGGCCAAACACCAAGTTCTCGTCACGACTGATTTTAACTCAGCCTTGCAAACAAATACCGGGGAAATGACCAGCCCACGGCTGTCTTTACAAGCCCATCTCTCCAGGCAAGGGAGCCGAGGCCTGAGATGAGTGAGAAATCACCTTTTAATCTGTAAGGGGAACCGCGTAGACCAGATGGAGATCAGGTAGAGCTGGCAGTGGCCACGGGCAGTCCCGGTGCTTTTCCATTCATGTTCTTTGAACAGACGGGGCGGCCGTTGCTGCAGTTGAGACTGGACTGGGTTGGTTCGGTGGCGGTGGTGTCTGTCCTCCTTGCTGCCTGCTGGAACCCAAGCCAGGGGTCTGCCAGGGCCGAGCGCTGGCCCCGCCGGGAGAGTTACCCATGCTCCCTGCCCGGGAGCCCGCACTCCGAGGAGCCTTCCTCCTCAGCCGCGCCAAAGCCTTGATAAGGTGGGGCGGTGGGGAGGTGGGGGACTGGCTTTGGACGACCTGTGTTAACACAGCCTAAGAATGCCCCGCACCAAGTGGCAAAGTGCACCCCTCTCCGGGAAGCAACTTCCCCCCACCACCGATCCCTCAGGAAATAGCCAGAGTCTGGGTCTGAGAGAACCAGCTCGCAGAGGACACTGCCGATGAAAAGCGCTGCACGGAAGACGCCTCGGGTCCAGGCTGCCGGGTCGATGCCAGCGGCTTGCCAACGTGGTCCGCCCACAGCCGCGTCTCTGCTGTGGATTCATCCTCGGCGACCTTCATCTCCAGTCACCCACTGTCCCAATGGCGCTAACACATCTTTATCATACTTTCTGTTAACCGGCCCCTCAGCGGTAGCCCTCTAGGGAGCACTTGCCCAAGGTAAGGACCAGACACCCACACCTGGATGGCCCGCCGTAGGTACGACAGCCCCCCCCCCCCCCCCATTTCCCTCTTGGGCATTATCCCCCCACCCGAGAAGGGTGGCCTGTCTCGGAATGGCTGGGAAGACCTTACAGGCTGTTTGGCCTTGAACTGCTGAGCCTCCTCCCTCGCTCCTCACGGCGGTTTGTGCCAGAGCTTTCGGCTCTGCACTTGCTGCCGAGTTTGGAATTGCCCCGGCGTCTCTGCTGAAGACTGTCTGGTTTTACTCTCAAGAGTGATCTCCTCCTCTGTCTGATGATACTGGCAAAACTGACCCGGAATATGGGGCGTTCTAATGTCATTGTTCCTCGTTCCCCTCCTACCTCCACCTCCCCCCCCCCCCCAGGAGAAAATAAACGTTGGAGACAGAGCCTGAGTCTGGCAGAGCTGAAAGGGGCTGGGGTCAGAGCTGCTGGGTGAGGGTCGCCTCCTGGCCCCTTCCTCGTCCTTGGGCCCTGAGCATTGAACCTTGAGATTTTGTTTTTGACCTGTAAGATGGGAAAAGTTATAATATGAATGCCTGTCCCTGGATATGATAGGAGAGAGACTGTGTCACTAGCAAGCTCCCAAGTGGGGCAGACGCCTCCCTCCGGGGACACTTGGAGTGGTCTGGCTGCCAGGTGGCCCGTGAACTTCAGGCCCACCACTGACCGTCCAGTTCCCTGCAAGACCCTCTTCAGCTCTCTCCCAGGCCAGTTAGGAGCTGGGCGTCCTCCTTTGGGGAAACTCGGGGCTCTGAGCAGCAGCTGAGCCCAGGCAGAGGCTCCGAAGCTGGTGGCCCACTTCCCCACCGAGACTGCACCCCCACACACACTGACAGACTGCCTCCGTCTGTCTGTGACACTGCGTTCCCCAGAGGGCCGGCAGGAATGCACCACATCAACTTCCCAGCTCTCGTTCCGCTCACTTGACTTGGATGTGGTGGAATCCCTGCCTCGTCCCAGATGTCTCCAGCAAGGAAGCTTTTCTGGGCAGCACATGTTTGTCATTGAAATCAGGTTTTGTTATTCCCGTTCCCATATCAGGTGGCTTTCGAGAGTGTTTTATTGTCCCTCTTCCTCTCGTTAATGTAGTGACGGCCGCTTGTAGGAATCCAGTGTGTAGGCAGCTGGGTTTTTTGTTTGTTTTTGTTTTTGCTTTTTTTGTCAGGGCCTTCTTTTTTTAAAAAAAAATTATTTATCTTTAGAGGGAATGGAGAGAGAAAGAGAAAGAGAGAAGCATTAATGTGCAATGTGCGGTTGCTGGGGGCCGTGGCCTGCAACCCAGGCATGTACCCTGACTGGGAATCGAACCTGCGACACTTTGGTTCGCAGCCTGTGCTCAATCCACTGAGCTACGCCAGCCAGGGCTGCAGCTGGGGTTTTGTGATGTTGAGTGTGTCAGATTTAACAGCAACATGCACGGGCTTGGGACATGTTCCCCCAAAGGCAGCACCACCTTCCTCCCTCACAAGGTCAGGGTCAGCCTCATTGCTGCTCAGTGTGTCTCTGAACATGGAGGAGCAATACCACGTCCAGGCCAGCAGAGGGCAGTGCCAGCTCACAGTCTGTGGGTTCACTGGGTCCAGGCCCTCCAGTTTCTGCCTAGGAAGCCCCTAGACTTTTTCTTAGCCCCAGAAGTTCTAGAAGATCCCTCCAGGCAAGGCTATTGAGCCTCCTTCAGCCAGAGCAGCTCCTCTTTTTAGGCTTAAATACCAGAGTTCCATGTAAGATTCCATTTGGGAAAAGCAGAGCCACACTTTTTAAAGGGTCTGAAGAAATCCTCGCTGGTCAGCCACCCAGGAAAACTTGCTGAGTCCTCCCTCAGCTCCGAAGCCCTAGGTAAACACCACTTCCGCCCGTGGCTTGTCGGCTGTGAGTGCTGCAAAGAAAGGAGTGGCCCGGGGGATGAGCATACACTGCAGACCCCAGAGACGGAAGCGAGAATGTGAGAAATAAACGCACATGGGTGCACACATTCCCGTGTCTGTGTCCCGGTGTGCGGCCATGCTGGAAAACGAGAACTCAGCCGGCCAGAGACGGGCCTGCAGGAGCGAATGCAGGAGGCACTGGATGGAGCCCCCAGCCCAGGAAATGCGGCTGAAGATCCTGTTCCAGAAGGTGGGTGCAGCCCCAGGGGTGCTTCATGCCCACAAAAAGTGGACGCCCCCCAGGCAAGAGCAGAGAAGTCTTGGCATGATGACTGGGGTGCCTCAGTGGGAGTGGCCAGGCCAGCTGACCCCTACCCACCGCCACAGCCCAACAGGGACGCCCGCGGAGCATCGCCTGGCGAAATCTGCAGCACGAAACTTCTGACCATTCAGCTGGTCACAGCACCTCCCTCATACACGGCACACATCTTTTTTCGTGTTTCATTTGCGTTTTTACCTTTTTTGAAGTAATAGAGCTAATATGCCAGAAAAGTTGCTTACTTTCTTCCATCTTCCATATTAAAATGGCTCCACAAAAATTCACCGATTTTGATAGGTTTTTTTAAACACACGCCGACAGGACAGCTGTCACAATACAGTCTAACAAAATTGTTTCGAATGATGTTAAAGACAACAAGGCGCTACTAGAGCCATCTTACGGAAAAACAAAACACTTTCTGGCCCACCCACTCTCTTCCCCCCGGTGCAGAGCTGGACAGTAGGCGTCCATGGCTGTAAAGTGCCGGAGCTGAAGATACAGAAGCACCTTCACTGTGTCCCTCAGGGGCTGAGAGTGCTGAGAAGACACCATCTGTGAAACTGCCCGTGAGGCAGCGGGCCTGGAGGACAGCGCGTCTGGTGGAGAGACCCCACAGACAGAAGGAGGGGACACAGCGCCACCCTGGAAGGAGGCCCAGGGTCCTGGCCATCATCGCTGCACACACATCAGACTGCGCCTGACCTGGGGGGGGCGGGGGGGGAACTGGGCCACCGCAGGATGGAGCTGCCGAGGCACTGGTGCCTGCCAAATCATGTGCTCCTAGGTTCCCTCCTTGCCTGTGCTCACAGACTCTAAGTAGCAAAACCCCGTTAGGAAGGAAATCAAATCACTAAGAGACTTGGGGTCTTTGAAACAACCTCACACAAGCCAGTGTCCTAAAGCCTCAAAATCCGTAGGAATGGAACTGCTCCCGGTTCTTCTGGCTCAAGTGAATTCCCCCGCCTTACTGCCCCCAAACTTAGGAGGAGGGTCCTCCTAAGCCCAGCCAAGCTTAAGGAGGGTCAGGGGAACCTCAGTCACCCCACGCAGCCCTTGTCCAGCTTTCTGGGTCCAGGACAGCCGGGGAGAGGCCCAGGGATGCTGACTGCGGGGTGGGTGGCAGGCGGCGTCCTCAGAAGGCAGTGCTCTCGGCTTGGGCCCGGGGGCCAAAGAGCTGCTCAGCAAGGACCCTGCCGTCGTACTTGGGCAGCGTGCCCCCAAAGTCAGTGGGCAGGATGTCCCTGTCAATCTCCTGGAAGAAGCCGGAGAGGTCATCTCCGTGGACGAAGACCTGCAGGAAAGGAAGGGGGACAGAGCTGAGTAGGGGGGCGGCTCTGAGGAGGAGGGGTCCAGGGGCAGACAAAGATGCAGTGTGTCATGTCTCTGCCTGGTGACACCTTCTGCACAGTCCTCCCCGTTGTGATGTCTGCGGGATCCACGCAGTTAGGGGCTACGCTACGCGTCTCAGGGGGTCTCTGGGGTGGGGGGCCCTCAACCCCCTACCCTCATCCCTCCTGTCTCATGAACCCTTTCCTGCCAGAGCCCCATTCACTCTTGCTCTCGCCAGCCAATCCCTGAGCGCCGCCCCTTCACCAGCCAATCCCTGAGCGCCGCCCCCTCACCAGCCAATCCCTGAGCACCGCCCCTTCACCAGCCAATCCCTGAGCGCCGCCCCCTCGCCAGCCAATCCCTGAGCACCACCCCCTCACCAGCCAATCCCTGAGAGCTGCCCCCTCACCAGCCAATCCCCGAGCACCGCCCCTTCACCAGCCAATCCCTGAGCGCCACCCCTGCGCATGCCAGGCACTCACCCTCTGGAGCATCTTGCTCTTCAAGAAGGGCCGCACCACGTTGTAGGTCGTGGTGAAGTACCACGGCTGGTGGATGAAGTGGATGGCTTTGAACCGGGCTGGGAAGGAATCCTGCGGCGACAGAGAGCGTCCCACCCCGCAGCCCCAGTGACCTCCCACTGCCTCTCCCAGGGGCCCACTGAAGGTTCCAGCCCCAGGCCACCCCCTGGGGGGAGCCCTGGCTTCCCTGTGGAGCTCCAAACAGCGGGAGGCCACGCAGCCCAACCCTCTCCCTCTCCCAGCGGGTGTGTGAAATCGTGCGCTTCAGTGGAGTGAGGAAATGAACTGGCAGCCTTGCTTGGTTTGAAGGAGGCTGCGTTTTTCAAACCCACTTACCCGCTGAGTAGACTGCAAACTGCTGTGGACTGCAGGGACACCACTGTCGCGCCTCGTTGCCCTTCACCCCCTCCCGCGGCCCTGGCCTCCCCTCCCCCACACTCTCCCAGGTGCACTTAAGGCCGACTCAAGGTGAGCTCCAACTCAAGGTGAGCTCCGAGGGGGACGACTTCTGACCTAAGAGGAGTGAGCTGTTGGGAGTCAGCGATCCCCTTTCCCAGGACAAACTCACTCCAGAGAGAGGCGGCGTGACAAATGTGGGCAGGGAACGGGATTTCGGGCCCCTGCCTCCCTGCCTCTGTACAGTTTTGTGACCTCGAGAAGTCACGCAAATCTCTGAGCCTCAGTTTGTAGGTCTTTGAAATGAAGCAGGAAGCCACGAGAACGCTCTCTCGGGGTAAATCGATCAGTCAGTGTGCGCACTTGGCACAGTGCTGATCACCGAGCGTTTGTGGCTGTCACTGCTCTTTGTGGGACCAGGTGGTGGCATCATCCAACCAGGACCCCCGGGCCGGCCCCCCAGCCTCCCGCCCTGTGAGCGACCCTTGGGGCAGTGTTCCAGGGCCCCACCTGGAGCATGTCCACCATCTTCCTGAGGTCTGCAGCCCGCAGCCCGGCAGCCTGCTGCACGGTGAAGCCCTTGAAGTTCTCCACAATGCAGAAGCCGTTAATCTGAGTCTCCTCGTTCTCCAGCAGCTTCTCCAGGATGAAACAATAGGCCTGCAAGATCTTGGGCAGGGAGTAAGCAGGCTGCCAGACCCAGCCCACAAAGATCAAGGGCCCGAGGGGAAAGCGAACTGGTCCACTCCTGTCAGAGGTTAAGTTGTCACAGGCTGAGAGCTGGGGCATATTTCCCTCGTGAAAGTGTCCCATGGAAATGACCTTGCATGGCACGTCCATGGTTAGATGCCAGAGCATTGATCCCCGACCCTTGTAACGCCCCAAATTAAGGGACTGGTGAAATGATGGTGCATTCGTGCTGTAGACTACTCTAGAGCAGTTAAAAACCGTGTCTAAGACTATAATGTACAGGAAAATGTTCACTCTGTGGTATATTATTGTAGGGTATGACCCCAAATTTACGAGAAAACATGTGTTTGTGTGGACACGGGGCAGCTCCCTCAAGGGCCTGCTGGGGGACATTGCCTACATACACGTGCAGAAGGGTCGGGCCAGCCATGACTTCTGCTGAACAGGTTGGAGCCCGGGCTCTCCCTGTTCTCTGCGTCACTCAGCTTTCAGCAGTGGGCAGTGCTGACCCCAGCCCGTGGCCCACAGCAGCCACCCCCCACTTGGCAGGGACAGCAGGGGGCAGCCGTGTTTTGGCCAGTGGGCCCCACCTGCAAAGCGGCTGGGTTTGCCAGCCGCCCCAGCACACCCTAGGAATCCTGCCCTGCCTGGAAGGGGCCTGGTGGCACTGGCCACCTGCTACCCTCTCCCACAGGTGTCGCCTCCTAGGGAGCCAGGGGTGAGAGAGCCCAGGAGAGGCCAGGGCTGGGGGAGGGGCCAGCCCAGAGGGTGGGAGGGAGCCAGGACAGCCCCCTACCACCACCGACCTCGTCAAAGGTGATCTCTTCGCAGTCCCAGTTCTCGATGTTGAAGAGCATGACCACTCGGCCGTACTTGTCCCGACTGGACAGGACCCCGGGGTAGCCGGCCTCAATGGTGCAGCGGACCGCCTCCAGGGATAGGCCGTCGAAGAGCTCAGGGTGCTGCCGCCGGAAGTGCACGTAGCCTGGTGCAGTGGGGGGGGGGGCACACAGAGGAGCCCTCAGGGAGTCAGCCCACCCTGGAGTGGGACCCAGGTACCCGTGTGTGACTAAGCAGGACATGCCACCTTCCAAGGATAACTGTCTCGGTAATCAGACGAGATTCTAGGCATGAGCATGTTAAGTGGCCGATGCGTGAGGTGTATGTAACCCAGAACGTAAGGACAACAGTTACTTGTCCTTTTTCTCTCCTGTGGGCAGAGGCGCAGGTTTCTCAGGGGGCGAGGGGTGAGAGCTGAGGGGGGAGCGTTGGAATGAAGTCCAAACCCCAGGCAGGACTCAGGCCCTTCTGGGGAGCAGCATTTGCACCACCTCCACCCCCACGCCATCGTGGCCCGTCCTGGCCAGGTCCCCGCCGCTCTGCCGCTGTGTCCACCACCCCCCTGGCGGGGCCAGGCCTGAGCAGGTGGTCGGGAGCGTCTGCCAAGGGAATGCCACCAGCCTCCTGCACCGCTCCAGGTCCCCCATCACCTGGCCTCGGTCCTGCCCCCACCTCTGTCCCACCGCTCTGCCCGCCCCCCCCCCCCCCACATCTCATTTCCTTCGGGCGTTTCTTCAAAACTCCCCTTCGTACCAAGGCCTTCCACTTTACCTAAAACTTCAACCCCCCAATGCTCTATCTCTGCCTCCCTTACTTTTTCTCGTTATCCTCTCTTCCTATCTAACACTCTATAGACTTCGGTTTAATCCGCTTTACTCCTTCCACCGTTAGAATACACGGTCCCTGAGGGCAGGCAGCTCTTGCCTGCTTTATTCTCTGCGGCACCCTTTGGCCGGAAACAGCAGATGGCACACAGGGAAGTGAATGGACATTTGGGGAAGGGAGGGAGGGAGGGAGGGGAGGAAGGGAGGGAGGAGGGAGGGAAGAAAGGAAGGAAGGGAAGGAAGGAAGGAAGGAAGGAAAGGAAGGAAGGTAGGGAAGGAAGGAAGGAAGGGAAGGAAGGAAGGTAGGGAAGGAAGGAAGGAAGGGAAGGAAGGAAGGTAGGTAAGGAAGGAAGGTAGGTAAGGAAGGAAGGGAGGGAGGGAGGGAGGGAAGGAGTGGGGGAGGAAGGGAGAGAGGGACGGGCAAGAAAAAGCCACCGGTTGGCCTGCAGAGGGCGTGCCCAGACCCCGCCCCCCCGCCAGCACCAAGGACCCGTTGCCGGAGGGACCCTGTCTCCCTGCGCCCAGTCTGCAGGGCCAGTCCCAGGCTCCTTCCCAGGACTGGCTCCATCCTCATCTCCGCTCTCTGCATGAGGCTCGGGTGCCTGCTCGGAGCCAGTCACCACAAGCCCCCCTTCCCTGCAGTGCTCCAGAGCCAAAGCCTAGCCTTGGGGTGGGGGCTGACAGGTGGGAGCAGAGGTGTCCTCCCCTCCTTGGGCACCCAATTTGGGTGACTCCGTTTTACTCATTGAACCCTAAGTCTGAGAGAAAGAGGGGGGCCCAAACTCTGGGAATCTGGTCCAACGCCCCTCATTCATTCACTGCAGGAGCTGAGCGGGATCCCCCAGGCCAGTCTCACAGGTCAGGACGCGGGGGGGGGGGGGCTCAAAGCCCTGCGCAGGGCAGGGAGTGGGAGGGACATGGAGGGGTCGGTCTAGTCGGTGGCTACCAGCGTGAGGGTCCGCACCGTCCTCATAACCCCGCTCCCCCACCCCACACCCTTCCCAGGGCCCTTTCCCCAGCGCGGGCCTCACCTCTGAGCAGCTCGTAGGCGCGCCCCACGTCAAACTTCCGCGCGCGGATGAAGCGCAGGAAGAAGGCGCTGTCCCGGCCTTGCACCTTCTCCGCCACCGCGCAGGCCAGCTCCTGCCCCGAGGCCGCCTGCTGCCGCACCAGCTCCCGCAGCTCGCGCACCGCCTCCTCCCTAGACTCCTCCCTCTCGTTCAGCTCGTCCTTGGCCTGGAGTTAGGTGGAAGCAGGAAGTCACAGGTGTCGCGAGGGGTGGGGCCGGAGCTGGGCGGACGCTGCCCCGCCCACTGGGCCGCGTTTGCGTTGGAGAAAACTAGGTCCAACTGCGTTCGCTCGCAGGCGATAGCCAAAGGTGCGAATGTTTCTCATCGTAACCGCTACACTTACCGGAGCCCCTGGTTAGCGCCCTGCCCAACCCTTTAAATGCGCTGTGTTTTTCCTTCTTTGCCACAGTCCATCTCCCTAAGGCCGGTATTCTTCTGCCCATGTCTCAGGATGAGCAGACCGAGGTTCCGGAGTGAAGCTATCCTTGCCCAAGGTCAGCCCGATGGAAAGGAGCGGAGTTGGGAATTAATGAAAAGCCCTGCTCAGGCTGGGCTTTTAACCACTTTGCTCTGCTGCCTCCCGTGCTTCATTCTGATCTTTTAAAAAACGAAGATACGGGCCATAGAGCAGCCTGCGCTGCCCCCAGAGCTTCACACGCCCCCTGGGGGGCTGGGGCTGGAGAACTCAGCATGTCCCCAGCAGCCCTCCCCTTGGGGGGGGGGGGGGGACGTGAGGAGAGAAGCCAAAGCAGGGGCCTCAGGTCTGGGGGGAGCTCAGAGCACCGGCCCCTTGGGCTGCCCAGGGAAGCAGAGATGGAAGCCAGAAGCCCAGCTCAGCTCAGCCCAGACAGCTCTGCCAGTCCCGACAGAGCGCAGTCTGATCGCTTCTGAGCTGGTCCGACAACCTTTTGTTTATAGATTTGGAAGACAAGACCCAGAGAGGGAAAGCCATTTGCTCAAGGTCACACAGCAAGTTGGAAGTAGATCCGAGTCTCGAACTCGGGCCTCTTGCCTGTCCAGTGAGGGCAGCGTTTGGACCCTGTTCCCCAGGGCCACGTGCAGGCAGCACTCCTACTCTCAGAGTCTAGGAGGATCCCCGGTCAGGGGCCCCAAGACCCCGTTGGTGCTGTAGTTTTGGATCAGGTGGCCTTGCTGTCTAGTCAGCTAGGTGCTGCCGTGGCCGTGACCTCCAGGACAGCCCCTCGAACGGGCCAGTCCTTCAAGTTCGGGATGACCTGGAGAGCTGGGGCCCACCTCCCCCTGCAGCCCCGGGGCCGCCTCACCTTCTGCAAGGTGTGGGGGGGCAGCTCGCTGCACGGGCCAAAGACAGGCCCGTGGTCCTTGGTTGTAAGCCGCTCCAGCCGGCCCCGGAGCTCCTGCTCCTCTTCAGGGACCACGCGGAAGGTGCCCGCCTGGCAGAGAGGGGTCGGGAAAAAGCAGTGACCGGTTCCCATAGGCCTGAGCAAGCCAAGCACGTGGCCTGCTCAGACCCTATACTAGTGCTTTCGCTCAAGGTGGCTGTTAGGCCTCCTCCCTTTGCGTGGGGTCCAGGACCACAGAGCGGTTGTAGGGATGAGTTCCAGTGACTGTGGGAAGACCAGGGAGGGAGGGAGGGAAGGGGGAAGGAGCACAGCCCCAGGATGCAGGGGTACTCACCCCCTCGGACATGCTGCTCTAGGAGACCGAGTCCTTGTCCTTGGAGAAAGCAGGCCCCCCTCCTCGGTCCTGGCCTGTTCAGGCGTCCCCTTCCCCCAGAGAGGAAGTCAGGGCTGCAGCAGTGTAGGGGGCTCCCGATGCCGTCTCAGAGCAATGGGTCTCAAACTCTCTCGGGCACCGCAGTCGCCCGGGGAGTCTGCTGGAAACCCGCAGGCCGGGGCCCTGCACCCTGCAAGCTGACGATGCTGACGAGGAGGCGGGGCTCTGAGGGCGCAGCCCAGGCCGCTCTGAAGAAGAGGGAGGATTCTCGGGTTACACTTTGAGAAACACTCCTCTTAGGAGGAATCCACGCAAAAACCCCTCAGCAACCTCAGTTCTTAAGACGCAGGACAAGGCATTCCCTCTTCCACCTGTGGCCTCCTGCCCCAGCCCAAAGTGGGGGGGATGGTGAGGGGCTCAGGAACTCCTCAGCCTCCTGGGGGCCCCTGGCCCAGCACCTGCCCCTCAGGAGGGCTGGTGGCCAGTTGCGTGATCATCACACTATGTGTGTGCTCTGTGCTCTGTGACACACGAGTATCTTCAAGACCACTATCTCAGAGCCTGGGCTGGTATTACAATTCCCATCTCATGCAGGAGGGAACAGGCCCAGGAGAATACGTGTTGGTCCGAGGTTACACCCCCAGGAATAGCCAGGGATCGGGAGCCCAAGTGGCGACTTCCCCTCAGCACCCAGAGGCAGCGCAGCTGTGGCATAAGTCAGACCTGGGTTTAGCGTCTGTCTCTTCACTTTCAGGCTGTGTGATGTAACCGGAGTCTGGGTCGTCTCTGAAAGGGAGACGGGCGGGTTTGGGAGATGAATTAAATAATGGACACAGAGGTACTGCGGGCCCCCAGAGCGCATTTCTGCCCTGCTCACCCATGGAGTCCTTTTGGAGACAACTTTGTGTTTCTGGATTTTCCCCTCTCCCACCTGACTATCCCCAGGGCCCTCAGGGACCACCCTGGCGCCACGGAGAAGTGGCAGAGGTGGGACTTGACCCGTTGTCTGTCTGGCACCAGAACTGCTTGGACTCCTGGAGCCGAAACATCCCCAGGCAAGCTCCCCGGGTGAGCTGAGCTGGCTGCACAGAAAGCCCTTCCGGGTCAGAGACACCTGGGTCTGAATCAGGCTTTGTCACTCATCACCTGTGTGACCTTAGGCACGCTATTTAACCTTTCCGAGCCTCAGTTTCCTCATCTGCCATGCGGGGATAATAACCGTACCTACCGAACAGAGCTGTGAGGAAGACCGACCACAGGATTTCCATGAGGCACCCGCACGGTGTTCTGCTCTGACCCACAGCGCCCCCTCCCTTTCCTGACATCACACGGACCACTACCCAGGTCTGACAGCCAGGAATATCTGAGGGTCTCCACTCTCCTGCCTCTCTCACTCCTCGCAGCCCCAGCCAGGACAGGGACATTTTGAGAGCCCTCACCCACCCACGGGAACCAAAGTTAAACCCCTTCACTGGCGAGCAGACCCCCAGACCTGCAGCACGGGGGCAGACAGACAAAGTACAGCCATGCTCCCACTTGGGTTTTCGAGAACAGACGTGGAGAGGCCGAGAGCAGTACCTCGGGAGCTCACGCAGCAGGCAGGGCAGCCAGACAGCCCCAGCGGGTGGCGGATCAGCCGGACAAGCGCCCAGGTCCCAGGAACAGAGAGTGACACTCAGTGCAGTAATAACACTTCTTAAAGTAGGCCCAATCTATTAATGCTGATTTTTTTAAAGCCCTGATTTATGAGCCGTATACAGTGAAAACGTACCCCTGCTGTCTGGGGTTGCCGGATAACATGCAAAATGCACAATGACAGGGGAAGTTTGGATGCACGACAAACATTTTGCAAGTGTAAGTAGGTCCCCAATGTTGCACGAGGCAGACTGATACTTCAAAAGTATTTGTTCATCTGAAATGTCAAATTTACATTCACATGCACGTTCAGTTCACATTTATTTGCTAAATCTGCCATCAGATGGGTCTGGTTCATCCTGGAAAGTAGCCCGTTGGTTTCCGTGATACAGGTGTCTGGGCTGTGGCCCCCTTCCACCCCAGACTCCTCACCCCAGTCCTGGGCTTCCCTGGCCCAGCCAGGCCCCCCGGTACTGACTTACCTGCTGGGTGGGCAGCTCCTCCTTGGGGCCCCTGGGTACCCGAGTCCTCCGGGAGCCCTGGAGTTTGCCTCCACAAGGGGCGTGGTCCAGTCTGCAGGCTGGGATTAGTGTGTCACAAGGAACTTCTCAGGGCCCAGGTTTCCGGCTAAATCGGGCTCCTGGGAGGCCCAGACTGGGGCAAGCAAAGCACGGAAGGGGAGAGGGGATCAGCCCGGGCCTGGCTGGGGCTGCCTCAAAGCCCTCCTTTGTGTGTGCTCTGCTCCGAGTTCCTGCTCAGCCAAGTGGAAGCCGGGCTTTGGGGGGTGGGATCTGGGCCAGCCCCATCCCCTCCTCCCTGCCCCCTCCCTGAGAGCAGCGGGCTCTGGCGGTCACCCCCCAGGATGAGACAGGCGGGAGGCATGGGGAAAGTGTGTTTGGAACAACTTACGTGTGCAATTCTACTTTCCCAACTGGAAATCTTGTGATCACGTATTTCTGATGAGAGTCCCAAGTGAGACATGCTGTACGAGTAATTATAAACTACCGACTAGACTTTGAAGACTTAGTGCAAAGGAAAGAGTAAAATTTTTCATCGATGAGCTTTATATGGCTTAATGTTCTGAAATGATAACGTTCTGAATATATTGGGTTAAAAATATGTTAGCATTCATTTCACGTGTTTTCTTGTGACTTTTGGGGGGGACAGGGAGGGCTATTAGAAAAATGTAAATTTTTCCAATTTCGGTTTAATTTTAATGGCTCCCGGTATATTCCTAACGGACAGGGCTGCTCTTGACCTTGCTGTTCCTTGAAGTGTGGCCCTTAGACCCCGGCCCCCAGAACCGCCTGGCTGAGCGTGCAGACTGAAGAGAAAGGAGGACAGAGAGGGAGGGTTTGCGGACCTGATTCCAGGCCCGGCCCTGCCTGCTACAGCTGTGCACGCCCCCGGGCCTCAGTCTCCACACCTGGAAAATGGTGTTATCTGCCTAACTGTGCCACCCCCACAAAAAAAAAAAAAAAACCTCATGTATTAAAGTCCTATCCCCTAGTACCTCCGAATGTGACCGTATTTGGAGATAGGGTCTTTAAAGGTAATGAAGGCACGTGACCTCAATTCAGGTCATCGGGGTGACCCTAATCCAATATGACCGGTGTCCTTGTAAGAAGCAAAGATCTCAGAGATGCACAGAGGAAAGACGGTGTGAAGACACAGGAAGGAGATGGCTGCCTGCAAGCCAAGGAGAGAGGGAGGCCTCGGGAGAAAGCAGCCCTGCTGACACCTTGATCTTGGGCTTCTAGCCTCCAGGACTGTGAGAAGTGAGTGCCCGTTGCTGAAGCCCCTCAGGCTGTAGTGCTTTGTTATAACAGGGTTAGCAGACTAACAGAGGTGGAATATTGCATCCCCCCCCAACGTACTTCGCAGGGAGATAATTAGGGTGGGGGGCGGGGGGCAGTTGGAGAGCTCAGCCTGCCCCACGGGAAGGAAGCATGGAGGCTCCGGAAGAGTCTCTATTAAAGCCGGGCGAGGGGCTCTGGCACCAAGAAGAACGCTCCTGTGCACTGAGAACACTTCTGAGTTCACGCCACAGCCCTGACCGGAGCAGGCTGTGCAGAGCTTTTCAGGGTGCTCACAGGCCACAAGGCCCTTTACAGGAAGCAGGGCTCACGGCCCTTCTCCTGCCTCTGCCCTGCCCTCCACTGCCCTCCCCCACCCCCGCACCCCAAGAGTCACGTTCCGTGTCTGGCTCCTCTGACTGGAACAATAGTGCCACTGTGTGAGAGACGCTGCCCTCATTGGCCCGGACACCTGTGCTGGCCCCGTTGGCAGGCAGCCGTGGGCTCCCAGGCGCGCTCTGCCAGGCTAGAGGCAGGGGAGGAGGGCGCCTGGATTCGCCGCGCCTGCACTCTATACGTGTCAAGGGCCTTATCAGCATCATTGCATCCAGTCCTTCCAGATGTGAGGCAGAGAGGATGATCCCCCCTTTTACAGAAGGGGGGACTGAGCTTAAAGCCACACAGCTGGTAAGGAGTAGAGAGCTGGTCACTCTAAAGCCCTCCCATTATTCAGCACCCACGGCTGCTCCCTGGTCTGGAAGCGAGAGCCACACAGGTGGGACTGCCCAGGGAAGTCTCAGCTGTCCCTGGCTCCTGGGGAAGGTGACACCACCTCACTTTCCTGAGAGCAGCCCCAGGGGGCAGGAGTCTGGCCACTGCCTTTGAGGGATGACCATAGGGAATGTCCAGGCCTCAGCCCCTCCTTTGAGATTTGGGAAAACCCAGGTCCACGGGCATTTTGCACCTTCCTTAACATTACATGGTGGTAAGGAGAGCATCCTGTCCTGTACGGGCTAGCTGCCCACTGCCTCTCTCTCCAAAGCTCCAGTTCCTCTGGGAAGCACGCTGGTTCCGCAAGGGAGGCAGGTCTGCCCTGGGACAGGTCTGGGTTGGCGGCTGCCAGAGGTTCTAGCGATGAGGCACAGAACAAGCAAATCGATCAGCATGCTTCTTCAAAGAGTAGTTGCAAGTTAAATGTCCGTAAGGTCCTCGCTGAGAAGATGGAAGAGGGGGACCCAGTGGTCCTGGGCCTGGACACCCGAACCTCGTCCTATGGCTCCGGGAAGCGGAAGGAAAGAATCGGTGCTGATAACGGTGACCTCACAGATTTGGTGGGAAAGCTGAGGTCCTCTGTCGAGAGTTACGGAGAAGACAGAAGAACCTGAAATCATCCTCATGAAGACAGGAATAGACGAGAGACTCTCGGCCCCACTGTTGTTCATATAACACATACTGAGCCCGCACTGCTTTCCCACGCTATGCACTGAACACGGGGGTTTCTCACGGGGAACAACAAAAAGCCCCGGCCCCGCGCAGCTTATAGCAAAGCGGTTACAGGCACCTCGGATGGCACCAGGAGCAGGACATCGGCCTCCGCCCTCCAAGCCCTTCCAGTGTGAAGACCCGCGGGGGCCAGGCCACACTGCGCATGCTCGCTCTGCGGACCCGCACTCGAGTTCTCAAGCCGCGCCTCCCCCCGCCCCCGACTGTGAGTGGGGACGTCCGGCGTCTCCCGACGGCTCTCCCACCCCCTCTGCCTTCATGGTACAGCCCACCGCGAGCGCCCGGCGGCGGCGGAAGCGAGGCGCGGGGGCGGGGCCTGTTGTTCCGAGCGACGGAAGTGCGGGGGCGTGGATTGCGCGGGAGTTTTGGAAGGTGGCGGCGGTGGCAGGGAGGTCAAGGTAACGGAGCAGACAGGCTTCACGCGCGGCTGGGGCGGTGCGGTTCAGCCCCGGGGACGAGGGCGCGGGTCTGTGAGGGCGGAGGGGCCCGTTCCGCGGTGGTGTCCGGTACTTTCTGTGGCCTGGAAGGTCTCCGTGCGCTGCGTCCCCGGGCTTTCGCGGCTCCCTCCCCTCGGGGCGTGTGACACTCAGGCGCTCGCATTCAGTTCTCCCCCCGCCCTCCCCACTCGAGGATCTGCGTTTACCCCGAGACATTTCCCTGAACCCTAATTCGGGCCGCTGTCGCTGCCACCAAAATAGCCCCGGGACCTCCTAGTCTCGGCTCCTTTCGCGTGGGTGCGGTTCAGTTTCTTCAAATGCTGTCTCGAGCTTGTCAGGTTCTCTTTGGCCCCAAAAGTTTTTGCTGGAACCAAAAGAGCCTCTGTTATTTGCAGAATAAAATCCAAATTCCTTAGCCTGGTATTTTAACATCTTTCCCAGTTTATTCCCAACCTATCTTTATAGCCTTCCTCCTCCATACTCCCCTCCTTGAACTCTCTCCCTCTGGCAGTCTTTTTTTCCCCAAATAAGTTTTTCTATGAATGCCTTTGTTGATGATACTCGCCTTCCCAATAGGGGATAATGAACACCAGTGTTTAACTTGACTGTGTAGATTTAGCCTCTAGCACCAGCTTTCCTCTGCAGGGAAGATTTGAACACATTTATCCCTTTAACCTTTTTATGCCATTGTGTTAGCCTTTGCATTTACAGTGTTGTTTATTTATCAAATATCACTTTATGCTTATCATACATGTTTTTGTTTATATATTATAGTAATTATATACTTGACATACTGTTAAGTGATAGCTTTGTTCTAGGCAGTGTTCTGGGTAGGTGCTAAAAAATTATGAATCCACTTGATTAGAATAAGTTTTTAACAAGGATGTTCCAGGGAATTCTTGAGATGATTTTGTTTGGACAAGAATCACCCATTCATACTATATAGCAGTCCTTAGCCTATGAGTACCCACTGTGTATGTTGTCCATGATACCTGTGAAATACTCAGGTAACAGGCATGGAAGGAAAAAAAAATCTTGTTTATTTCCGCAAGTCTCATCAGCTCTTGACTTTTTGCCTTTCAGTGCCTTGGTATGTGCAACGATGGAGCAGGAAATTCTGTCTCTTGCAGCGGAAAAAGCAACAGACAGGCTGCGGGAATTTCTTCAAACCCTGGGGGAAGACGATGTGAGTACCGGGAAGCCTGTTGTGCTGAAAGCAAATGTCAAGCGCGACAGCACATTCAAAGGTCACAGAACAGTTATTCCGCCGCGTCCACTACTCCCCACCTCCCTCGGGAGACAAGGACTTCAGTGCTGACAGTTCACAGATGTAAAGAAGGGAGGACGAGAAGTGGACCACTTAGGGACGTTTGTGTACATGTATACAACTGTATAACCTTTAAATAATATTTCTACAGCTGTATGCACGTGAGCACATGAGTGTGCTTTTATGGTCCTTAGAGCAGCCCTGTTCGGAGATAATATCCAGACCACAGGCACTGAGACATTAGATTTGCCTATTGGTGCCCCTTCCTTCCTTCCTTCCTTCCTTCCTTCCATTTCCCCTCAAGAAAATAAATTTATAAGCAGTAAAATCTTTGAAATTACTAGAAAGAGAATACCGACCTGTCTTCACTGGAAGTATGTGATTATGAAATGGGACAATAATAATTGATCTTAGCTCATTCAGATCCCAGCATGGAGAAGAATCCTTCCTTGAGGTTTACCCAGTTGAGCTGAAATTCTCTCTCCCTTTCCGCAGTTATCGTCTGTCTGAGCCTTTATTACAGATAATTGTTTTCTCGATTTTTTTTCTGTCGCCGTTTCCCTTCCCGCTCTGCTGTAAACTCTCTGAGTCATACAGGCATGTTCATCTTGTTCGTCCCGTATGCCTGGAGCCAAGGAAAAAGAACATGCCCTAAATATTTGTTGAGTGAATGGCCCGGGAACATTGCTCAATACCTCGTGCTGGTTCAGTATTCTATAAATGCTTGTCGTCTGAATACATTTCAGTCTCGACAGCCCAGTGTCATGTTACCATCTACCCTGGTCGATCTAAATAAATAATCGTTTCTAATCCCTGCAGTCTGTGAAGGGTGTGAACCTGACGAGTCTTGTTCACATGGGGAGTTTAGGTCATTGGGGTAAAGAGATTGTTGCCAGAGACTTGCAGTGTTTTTGCTTCTTTGCAGCTGGCGAAGCTCCTCCGGAAGGAGGCGGTGAGGGGCAGAGCTGCGGGAGCCCTGCTGAGGGCCCTCTTCAGAGGTAATCAGAGTGAGAGAGTGGGGGGGGTGGTTCATTGGTAGACTCGTTTACTTCTGGCGCATGCTGCCTGAATCACTTTTCCAAAACTCCCGAACAGTTCTGTCCTAAACACCATGGTCATCAGGCTTTCCATCGTTCTGTTTCTGTGTGAAACGACACAGCCGGATGTTTGCCCTATTTATTTACCCGTCAGCCCTGTGAGACTTTTTCCTTTTCGTTTCTGTATCCCTCCTCAAAACCATAAGGTTCCCCCTGCTCTGAGGAAGCGGGAGCTCACAGACGACTAAAGATATACGTTTGTTGTATCCAGTTGGTGGAGTCTGGGGATTTGCAGAAGGAAGTGGCATCTGAGATCATAGGGCTGCTGATGCTGGAGGTGAGGTGGGGGACAAGACTGGTTTCGGGGTAGATTGGGGGGGGTTTGTCATTTGCTGAGAAAGGGAAACCAAATGGGCCGAGCCGAGCCCAGCACAGTTCCTGTGTGTGGCTAGAAGGCCGCTAACCACCTAGATGTCTCCACTGTGTTTCTGGCGTCAGGGACGTGTATCCCGTTGAGGAGCTGCTATGTTTGAACACGTGGGGGCACTGGGGGAGGTCTCTGGCCTTCGCAGTCCTTTCTGGTTATGAGTTTGTACCAGAGCAGAATGGTACCCTGACTCCCTTAGGGGATCAGTTCCACTTTCATTGCGAGTTCTAGTAATTCCGTGAAAAACTCTTGCTCGCAAAGAGCAAACGTTTACATTTCTGCTTAATATTTTCTTTATCCCCATGGAATTGCAGGCTCACGCTTTTCCAGGACCCTCCCTAGTCGCGTTAGCCAACGAGTTTGTTGGCGCAATCAGAAAGGGCAGCCTGGCGAATGGGAAGTCTTTGGAGCTACTGCCCATCGTTCTCGCCGCCCTCGTCACCAAAAAGGAAAGTCTGGCTTATGGAAAAGGTAACTTTCTTCCCACTTCAGTGGCGTTTTGTCTACTCACATAATTAAATTCATTTCTCAGTGTCTTTTGCGTTTCCAGATGAACTGAGCGGGGAAGAATGCAAGACACAGCTGATTAACGCCCTCTGCTCTGCCAGGTGAGTCTCTCTGGGTAACGTGTAGGACTTTCTCAGGACCCCACGTGTCCAAGGGAAAGAATTCTCACTTGTGTCAGAACTTCATGTCACTGAAGTTTTTTAAGTTCATTTATAATGTGCTACTTGTATAAAACCACGTAGTCTGGGATGGATTTTTGAGAGGTCATCCACTGTGTTCTTTGTTCTAATATTAGACCTGTAATTTCGACTCATCCGACTCATCCGGTCTGTCTTGACACAGCAGTTCAGTCTCCATCATGTTTGAGTCCTGAGGTCCTCAGGGCTGGGAAGTCACCCTGCGGCTGCAGCTCTTACGTTTTTCTGAGGGAGTCGAATATATAAGTGATGTTTGTATCTTTAAACCAGAACCGTGGGAATTATCGTAAGAAAAGAGTGCAACATAAAAGAAAATTCTCATACGTGAACTTATTCAGCACAGGAATTTGTGACCAACTTAAGCATACAATAATAGAGACACGAAATTCATACCCATTAAAGATGAAGTGTGTAAAGACGTACCTCGAAAATAAAAAACGTTACTCCATGGTCAGTGAAAAAGAAAGCGAATACCACATGGTGTAATCCCATGGGGACACACGAGCGCATTACAGAGATCCAGGAGGGCGTACCCAAGACTGTCTGAACCAGGGGTGGCCGCTGTTACGGCTCCTTACGTGATACCTTTTTGTAAATAATTTTAGGCACGTAGCAGCGTGTGTGTGTTTATCCATCGATTCGTTTGTTTTTAGTGACACAAAGGAGCCTCTTCAGCACGTACCGTAACGTACCTTGCGTTTTTCCTTTAACACTGCTGTTCATGTCAGTGTGTGCGCCTCTGCACCATCCGGGAAACAGTTCCATGGTGGTCTGTCACTCGGCCAATATCCCATTGTTACGTTACTTTCTCTCCCCAACAAGTAACATTTGGCTTTTTTGCTGTTCTAAAGTGTTGCAGTGAACATACATGTGTCTGGGTGACTTCCTGTGCGCATGTACACGGGATGTGTTTCTAATAGCAGGCGGGTGGGTCTGTGGTTCTGCGCATCTTTAAAGTTGGTAGGTATGGTCAGCGTGTCCTCCCAGAACGGTGGTGCCGGCGTACACTCCCTGGCACGGTTCCCAAAATCTCCCCAGCGTTGGACATCATCAGTGTTGGATTTTTGCCAGACTGATAGGTTAAAAACCACTTAGTTCATTGTTTCAAATGTTATTCCTGTGATCTTGTTTCCCAGTGGTACCAAGGCAAACTTGAAATGGCCCTACTTTTTTTTTATCATAACTCATTTTATAAAGCAATATGTAAATGAGCGGAAATGAGATAGACTTACATATTCTTGGTCATTCTCTTTAACCAGGTGGGATCAGCAGTATGTGATCCAGCTCACCGCCATGTTCAGGTGAGCGTGTCCTGGTTCCCTTTCTCCTCCCGTCCTGCTCCGAGCACCGCCCTGCCAGACGCCGGAAGGTCGGGGGTGCAGCCCACTTTAATATCTCCCAAGTCAGGCGCCGGCGTAACCCGGCCCTGGCCTTCCGAATCTCTGCCCCACAGGGACGTGCCTCTGACCGCAGAGGAGGCGGAAGTTGTGACGCAGAAAGTGCTGAAGATGCTCTCCAAGTTGAATCTTCAGGAGATACCGCCTTTAGTCTATCAGCTTTTGATCCTCTCTTCAAAGGTATGATGAATAAAATATCTCTGTTTTGGTTTTCTTCAGCTCTGGTGGAATGACCGGCCAGGGCCGTTCAGCTTATTTGTGCTCTTGGCTCACATGCGAGGGAGTGGTTGCTGTCGTTGCACGTTTGATGGTTCCATCTGGTCAGAAGCTCGTGCTCTCAGACAAGGCTGCACTCTGTCTTGCACTGACCACCACGTCTTTTGTGTGTGCGATAAAAAGAGTAAAGATCTCACACAGGGTGGGCTGTGAGCCCCTCAAAGTCTGGCATAAAGATGTATTTTAAACCAAAGGTTTTTTTTTTAAGATTTTATTTATTTTTAAAGATGGGAAGGGAAAGAAGGAGAGAGAAAGAAGGAGAGAAATATCAATGTGTGGTTGCCTCTGGAGCACCCCTTACTGGCGACCTGGCCCACAACCCAGGCATGTGCCCTGACTGGGAATCGAACCAGTGACCCTTTGCTTCACAGGCCAGCACTCGGTCCACTGAGCCACACCAGCCAGGATTTAACCCGTAACGTGAAATTGTCCTGTAAATTCTTACTGTGACTCTAGGTTGTAATTTGTTTACTTAAATTCACACTTGAGAAGCTTTGAAGCTGAAAAGTTCCACTTGCTGGTCTTGCCCTTTTGGTGGAGACCTTACCTGCTTTGTGTTTTTCAGGGAAGCAGAAAGAGGGTTTTGGAAGGAATCATAGCTTTCTTCAACGAGCTGGATAAGCAGCACAAGGAGGAGCAGAGTGGTGATGAGTGAGTAACACAGACACAAAATCACTTTTGCACGTCAATCGCGTTAGGTGTTTTAGTTACTTCACTGTTACCTAGGCGTTCGGCCGCCCCTGCCCCTCCCAGCACAGAACTCACGAGTCCTCTCCTAGCTGCTCGGTCAGACAGTGAAAAGAGTGGTGTGTCCTCCCCAACTCTTTCGTCTGCGCCTTCCTGGGAAAACGGCAGTAATCGTCCTGGAAGTTGTCCGGTTTGAAACAGTGTGTTCTTAAGTGTCTGCTGTGCGCCAGGCACGGTGCGGCCCCGGGTCTGCAGCGGGGAGTCAGTCAGCCAGACCAGGCCCCTGCTCTCGTGGAGCATCAACTGTAGTGAGGAGAGAGCAGAAATACGTAACAAGACTCATACTAGAGTGGGGAGTGCTCTGTAGGTAACTCCAGTGGGTGACGTGATGACGTGGCGGCACAGCTCCCTCGGACCGGGTGGCCGGGGCGCCCTCCCCAGGAAGGTGCTGTTCTCGCTGGAGGCCCAGTGGTAGGAGCAGCGCTGTGCGGACCAGGAGGAAGAACGTTTCAAGTTAGAGGAGCGGTTAGTGCAGGGCAGGAGGCGGTGTGGCCCGGGAGTGCTCCATCTGTGCCAGTGCTGTGCTCGCCCGGTAAACCTCACGGCAGCCTTATTTTGTCTTCAGTCTGGGATGCAGAAACCAAGGCAACGAGACGCTAAGGGGTTTCCCTAGATCGTACAGCCATAGCGCGGTGGGGCTGGGTTTTGAACCGGGCAGTTTGGCTGCAGAATTCACACTGAATCCTGTTGCAGCTGCTGCTGCTCTAGGATGACTTTCGGTTGCTGGGCTGAGCAGTTGACTAGAAGGTGATCTTGTCCACCTAGGAAGGACGGCTGGGGAAGTAAGACTGGGGGGAAGTAAGCTCCATTTGGACCATGTTCAGTTTGAGGTGCGTGTCGGCATCCCATATGGAGGTGTGGAGCAGATGGTCTGCGTTGCAGGGGAGGTCAGGACAGGGTACAGATTGGAAGGGCCAGATGGGTCACCTAGGCAGGTGTGAGGATAGGATGGAGAGACCCAAGGCCAAGCTCAGAGGCATCCTGCCGTTTAAAAGGAGGATGAACCAGCAAAAAAAAAAAAAAAAAGAGAGGGAGAGAGAGACCAGTGACGATGCCCCAGGAGCTAAGAGAAGAAAGTATGTCAAAAAAGGAGTGGTCAGCTGGGTGGCATTTGCTGGGGTGTTAAAATGGGGCTGACTCTTGCCTTTGGTGACCCAGAGGTGGGTGTAACCCTTGCAGTAATAGTCAGTGGCATCGCGTGCATGTGTTGGGCGGGGACAGAAGCCTTACTGAATTGGATTTAACTAAAGAAGTGGCAACGAGGACCACAGACACTCCTTCCCAGAAGTTTGGCTGTAAGAGGCAGCGGGGGATGAGGCGGCGGTGGCGGCGGCACCTGTGCTCGCTGCCTCCCTCCCGCCCTGCGCTGCAGGGCCCTGCACTCAGCCCGAGCCGTCTGCTTGCTCACGTGAGCACCTGCACCGCTTTCTTGCTCACACGCTTCTGTTGGGTCGATCAGGCTCCTGGACCTCGTCACCGTGCCGTCGGGCGAGCTCCGGCACGTGGAAGGCACCACCATCCTGCACGTTGTGTTTGCCGTCCAGCTGGACTGCGAGCTGGGCAGGGAGCTGCTGAAACACCTGAAGGTAACGCCAGGCTCTCGGGGCACCATACTCTCGGGACCCCCAGGGAACAGGGGTGTTCGGACTGGAGCCTCTCGTGTGCCGGTCAGTGGCAGGGAGCAGGGGAGACGAGACGCTGTGGGGGGCCCTGGGTCTCAGGGTGCTCGTCTGACTCCGAAAGTGGGGACCGTGTGATGCCCCGCATTCTTGAGCAGGTTCCACTCTAAAGCCGTGCCGTGAATGTTCTGGTTTTTAAAGAGAGGAGAACCGCTCAGCAGGAAACTGGAAACTCGATCTTAGCCCCATTATTGCATTGTGTGAGCTTCCACCCTGGCCTGTCCCCCGTTTATGAATTGGGGTACCGCCCGTTTCTAGGACGTTTCGGGGTTTTGTGAAATTCATCAAATATTTGTGAAGTACTAAGGTGAAAAAAGTCAGGAGTGGTTCGGAATCTTTAAGGACATCTTTTCTTCCGGCCTCATGTTTTGAAGTTTTTAACCCACAGAAGAGCTGAAGTGCTTTCGCAGGATGAACATCTGCCGTACCGTTCACCTGGACTCGCCGCGTCCCCCCATCGCACTGTCCCTCTCGCACACGATGTGCCTCTGGGCCAGTTGAGGGAGGGAGTCACGACGCTCCGGGGCCTGGGCCCCCTGCGTCTCCTGAGAACGAGCCTCAGCATCCTTTCGGTTTAGCGAGGCGTCCAGCCTAACTTTCTGGCGTCTCACGTCCTGGGGTTGGTCTGGTGCGTTTCCTTGCGTTTGGAGTCAAGTCAGACGTTGTCAGCGAGGACGTGCCGTGAGGGAGGCCGGGCACTCTCCGGAGGGGCTGGGTGCTGCGTCCGGCCGCTTGGCCCTCCCACTGCAGCAGGGAGGCAGCCAGACAAGTCCGTTCGACTTATGCACCAAATGTGTTTCCAGGCGGTAGCTTGTCTTTTCATTTTCTCAGAGGTGTCTTTTGAAGCACAAAAAGTTTCATTTCTGATCATGGGCAGTTTATTCATTTTTTCTTCTATAAGGTTTGCTATTAACACTGTGTATGAGAAAAATCTTTGCCCGATCCAAAGTCTTGAAGATTTTCTGCTACGTTTTCTTCCAAAAGTTTTACAGTTTTAGCTCTGACATAGTAGGCTTCCGACCCGTGGAAGGACCTTTTGTTTATAGGCCGTGTTGCAGGTCTGAGAGGTAAGCAATGGCTGTGTGGTTGTCCGTCTGTTCCAGGCCGGACAGCAGGGGGACTGTGCTGCCGTGTGTCCCTTCGGCGTGGCCCTGCTGCTCTCCGCCACGAGGATACAGAGGTTTCGGGAACAGGTATTGCCTGCCTGCGGGCCTCCTTCCGAGCTCTGCCAGGTGGACCAGAGCCGGTTTGCTCTGTTCTGTTCTGTTCTGTGTTATCCTTCCCTAAACCGTCCGACCGCGCCCCCGCCAGCAGCAGAGTCTTCTGGGAGACAGAGAGCAGGCCCACACCGCTGTCGGGGGCTGCCCGGAGCCTGCGTCAGGTACTCAGTACCTGGTCAGCCCTCTGTTTCCTGTAGTTTGTCAAGCCAGGGGTGACATGGGAGTAGGGATGGAAACCTCGCACAGTACAAGTTGCAAGAAGGGGGGGTTTAGCTGAGCCTTCACCAGCAGTTTTACTGTGTTGTAGCTTTTCAAGAAATTGTCCCTGTTTCAGTTGAAATTAATGTCACCAGCTAAGTTGCAGGGATGACAAGATAAAACCCTATGCCCCTTCCTCTCGTGTGTTCCTTCCTTGTGGGTGATATCAGGGTTGGTTTTAGCCCCTTTTCTTTCTCAGGTAAGGCCTGTCCTCCACTCAGTCCCCAGGGAAGAGTCAGTGTTTGTGTGACACTGCTCTAGGGAGACAGCTGTCCTGGGGCTGTGCGTGTGGCAGCAAGCAGGAACGGGCGCAGGGATACCACTTTCTGCTTCGTTTTTTTATGTCTTTCATTGTGTTAGGTGTTTGACCTTTTAAAGGCTTTGGTGTTTAAAAGCTTTAAGGATCTTCAGCTTCTCCAAGGCTCAAAATTTCTTCAGAATCTAGTCCCTCATCGACCTTGTGTTTCAGCCATGATCTTGGATGTGGTCAAGAACAGGTGAGTTCATGAACCATACGCCAGGGGGTGCCCGAGGGATTGTGTTAGAAGGTGTACTGTGTTGGGGGGAGGCTGGTGTAAGGGGACTCAAAGGAATGTAAACAAAAAAATGCAATTAAAAAAAAAAGAAGTCTGGTGCCACACCCACGGCCCATCAGAGAAAACTGCTGACCACAGCTGCTGACATCACGTGTCAAGGCTTCGTCCCTTGCGATGGTCAGGCAAGCTTCTCCTGGTGGAAAGGTCCTCGCACCCTGAGGCCACCCCTGTAGAAAGAGCACGAATGCGCATTCTCGCCCTCACTCCTCTCACGGAGTCACAGCTCTGTGTGGTAGCGAGTGAATGCGCTAACGGTTCTGTTTACCTTGCTGACGTTGGGGCTAGTGGATGGAACAGAAGGAGCGGCTTCAGACAGCTGATCAGCAGTTTCAGGCAGACCCGTTTCACACTGAGTTGAAAAGACTGCTCAGCTTACTGGCCGTTACTTGAATTCCAGGATCTACGTTAGCTGCCGTAACAACCTTCAGCGAGCCTTGCCGTGTAATATTCTTATTCCTTCGAGGGTATTCATTACACTTCTAAAGCCTCCTGTGTGTTCCGTTAACCCGCTCCTTCAGATGTCAGTTCTCTGTGTTGAGCTCGGTGCTTCTCTTCCAGGGCGGGGTTTTTTTTTTGGTTTGGTTTGGTTTGGTATCGTTGGTCACTGGGTGTCTCCCTGTTGCTCCTGGCGGCCCCTGTTAGTCTGAGAGGGCCGCCTCTGCCTGCCTCGGTCTGTCCCTGGTGTGAGGACGGCGTGGGCGAGCCGAGGGCTCATCTCCCAGCTGCGGGGCCTCCCACCTCCGGCGAGTCGCCATCCTCACCGAGTGCTGCTCAGCCCGGGCCCGGGGTCCTCTACTCCCACGTCCCAGCTCGGGGCCGGCCTCACTGTTGCTCCCTTCTCGGCATGAGCCGGGGAGCTGGTGGGTCTTGGAGAAGAAGCAGAGGAGGAAGTTGGATGCTGTAAAGATGCATGAGCAGAACAGGCTCACGGGAAGAGTGTTGGTCGTCCGGGTCGAGTGTGGGAAATGTGCAGCGTGGCAGAGGAGACCAGGGTGAGGTGTTTGAGCTTTTCCTTCCCACTCAGCTGTGTTTCCTTGCAGCGTTCACAGTTGGGATCATGTGACTCAGGGCCTGGTTGAACTTGGCTTCATTCTAATGGATTCCTATGGGCCCAAGAAGATTGTCGATGGCAGAGCTGTTGTGGCCAGCTCGGGTCCTTCTAGAACACCGAACCAGCAGGCATGCCAGCTGGGAGCTAACATCCTGCTGGAGACTTTCAAGGTGAGGCACGAGTTTGGCCGCCGCTTCCCAATTTTGTTAAGTCAGATCACACATCGGGCACGGTGTTTGCTGGGAGTCTGGGGACATGGACATGTGGGTCCTGGGACCAGAGACTGGGATGATAAGTGAAGCGCCGCAGTTCCAGGTCAACGGAGCTCTCTCTGTCCTTTCATTCGTACGTAGCAGTGTCTCCACGGGACGTCTAGGGGGCTCGTGGACACGGTGGTGCCTCCTGCTGGTGCCTGGGCTGTGCACAGGCCGAGGGCGGGGCCGAGTGCTCCTGTCGCTCCAGGGGCTCCTCCTCGTGTCAGTCTTGGAAAGAAATGCTGGAGTTTCCTGCGTGTCAGAACTGCTCTTCGTTCTGTGTAACACGCACTGACGCACTGTAAGCTGGAAGTCACCGAGGAACGTTCTGTGGGTTCTTCTGTCCTTTTCAGATCCATGAGGTGATCAGACAGGAGATCCTGGAGCAGGTCCTCAGCAGGGTTGTCGCCAGAGCGTCCTCGCCCATCAGCCATTTCTTAGGTATCGAACTGGGGAAGGGCGGCTCACATTCTCAGCTGTGTTTTCGTTTAAGCGCCATAATGTTTTGCTCATGGAAAACAAAGTTCAGCGCAGCCATTTCCCGCCGGCGGCCCGCGGCTCACTGGTGTGCTCACTGCAAGGGTTTCTGGAGCTCGCGGTCCCTGGCACACAGTTCAGCCGGGGGGCTCTTCCCGCAGCCCTGGGCTCGCGTTCCTGCCGTGTTCCCCTGCGGTGTCTGTTTTCGTTTCTGTCTCAGGTGCAGGGCAGCTTCCTTCAGACAGATTCCCCTCTTTACCCTCTCAGTTTCTACGAGCTGAAGCCTGCCTCTCCGAGTCCCAGGGCCGGAATTCCTTTTCGTCTTCTCAGATGCAGTCGGTATCTGCATTCTCCCATGCTCTCCCTCCCACTGTTCCTTTTCCCTCCTTTCTTATCCCCACCCCTCCACACAGTCCCACTGCCGAGCCCCTACCCTACAGCCTGGCACTTAGGCTGCTGCCGCGGCTTCCTCTCCTGTCCGTGGCAGTCCATCCGAGTATCGCCTCCAGACGAGGGTTCCAGAGCACCGCCCCGGCACTCGGGGGCCCTCGTCCTCCGGTGATAACCTGTCAGCTCCTCTCGTGGCACTTAGGATCCCTGACAGTTTGATCCACCGTTACATTCAGTGATTCATTCTGGTCCCTCACCCCAAGCCCATGATGTCGCCCCGTCCACTCTCCGTTGCTGCTCCCACACTCCTGCTTTCCCGTGTGCGCAGCAGCTCCCGTGGCCTGTCCTGCAGAGCCTGGCTGGGTGTCCTCCCCTCTCCGCTCTGCTGCAGCATGCCCACCGGTGATCCTTCTTTCAATTCCTGTGCGGCCTCCTTTTCTGCGGTTTGCTAAACTGTAGTCTAGTAACAGTAAACTGTCAGGGATTAGTAGGCATTTGGTATTGCTTTGTTATTTACCTCTTTTGTTCTTTTAAAATATACTCGGCTTCCAACTTCGTTAAAATTCTTGAAGGGAGAAAGACCACGTTTTATGCCTTTGTGTGTTCCGTGTGGGGCCGTCACACTTTCAGTCGCACATGTGCACGTGTGTACCTGCTTCGCCTGGAAAGATAAAGGCGCCGTGTGCCGCTTGTCTGGGCAGTGCAGAGGGCTTCTGTCTTTTGGGCGGATCAGTTTTTGCCGTCTTACACTATCGCAGGAGAGAGTTAAGTATCCTGGTTACAGCTGCCGTAGAAAAATGGATAGGGTCAGCAAGAAGTTGTTTATATTGCATTGTATTTAACCCCAGAAATGAAATAAACTTTTTACCATGTCTTTCCCCATTTTTTTCTTTTTCTTTGAAATTGGTTATTTCTGGCAACTCATTGTAGATTCTGTTTTTCAGAACTGCTTTCAGATATCATCACGCATTCACCCTTGGTTCTCCAGAGTTGTTCTTCCAAAGTCACCGAAAGCTTTGACTACCTGTCCTTCCTGCCCCTTCCGACTGTGCAAGGGCTGCTGAAGGCCGTGCAGGTGAGTCTCCCGCGGAGCTCGTGGGGCGGGCGTGGAGTGGAGCGGAAGTCGGGTGTGCTTCCGCGTGAGTGTGTGTCACTGAGAAATCCCGCTTCTCTTGATTCTGAAACTGGGCTGTGTATTGAGGACAGCAGACTTGAAGGCAGGCACAGCTAGCTCCTGTTTAGCATTTCCTATTTAGTAAGGGTGCTGCTCTCCTCACTGCTCAGGGTGCCACGCACTGAAAGGTGTGTGTAAAACGGACCCAGAGTGCCCTGAGTAAGCCAGACGACAGGATGGGGCAGAAAGGGGCTGAGGCTGGCAGACGAGCTTCCTCTGGTCTCAGCCACTGCTGCCTCCCCTTGCAGCCCCTTCTCAAAGTGAGCATGTCAATGAGGGACTCCCTGATCCTCGTGCTCCGGAAGGCTATGTTCGCCAGGTAAGTCGCGCCCATGAGACTCTGGGGTGTGGTGCCGGCCACTGTGGAGAAAGTCCTCCGCCCCCATCCTTGTAAATTCAGTTTCTGTAGCTCTCTGCTTCACTGTTGTCCCATCGTGCATCTCCGTACAACACTAACTGGGGTTTTTTGACCCGGAAAGCCCTTGCTGTGAAATCAGCACGGTTAATGGTTTCTCTGTCTGTCCCTGAGCCAGGCAGCTGGACGCCCGGAAGTCCGCGGTGGCTGGCTTCCTGCTGCTCCTGCAGAACTTCAGAGTCTTGGGCAGCCTGTCGTCCTCCCAGTGCAGCCAGCCCGCCAGCCTCAGCCAGGTGAGGGCCGGCCCCTGTTCATTGTGGGCGCACGGCTCGGGTTCCCTCCCCCGGGTTCCCTCTCCCGGGTTCCGGGTGCGCAGACAGTGGTGGAGCGGGGTCAGGACCACGGTGATGGGGACGGTGTCATCACTGCCGTGATCAGTGTCATTTAATCATCACTGAGGGCAGACCTGCGGCCAGCTGAACGGCTCTGCGCTGTGGCAGCCGCCAGCTCGGTGCGGACCCTTGAGCTGCGGCCAGTCCCAGTGGAGTCGTGCCGCACGTGTGAAATGCACGCTGGGTTTTAAAGACACAGTGCGGAATTTATGGATGTGGACTCTGGTTTTCATGGTGAACCTGTGTGGAGGTAACATTGTGGATATGTCGGGTTGAATAAAACGGAGGTAATCCCATCAGCTTCTTTTAAACAGGTCACTAGTAGGTTTTAAGTTACGCGTGTGCGAGGTGTTTGTGGTTCGTTGTGCTGGACGCCGTGCTAAGTGCTCTGGGTCCCTTAGTCTTCACGGCAGTTCTCGGAGGCCGTGCGTGTGTTGTAGCGCCTCCTCCTCAGTCGTGTCCTTACTTTGCACACGAGCATCTGTTAAATGCCGTGATTGGAGAAAATGAAACTTTTTACAATAACCTGGCAATGTGGGCTTTGGAACAGTAAAAACGTCTAGTTTAAACTACCTGCTATACGATTGCACACAACGGCCATCAACATCCCAGTTTCACCGGGACCCTTTCCTGCTGTAGCGCAGCTGGGCAGGGCTCTGGCCTGCGGTGCAGACCAAACATCAGGAGCCCTGGGCATCCTTCTGTGTCATCGTCATCTCCTTCGTAACCATGGGAAAACTGAAGCCGGGAGGGGCAGTAACTGGCCCGAGGCGGTACCACCTGGAAAGGCTGGAGCTGGAGCTGGACCTCCGTCGGCCCTCACGGCCCTGCTCAAATGCCAGGGGTCAGGGTCAGGAGTTACTGCTCTGTAGCTGCTGAGTGTTTCACGTAAATGAAACAAGGGGAGTTATCGTCGTGCTCACTTCCAAAGTAAAAGCTAGTCAGCTCTAACCCTTTCGGGATTTTGTGGAAGCAAAAGGCTGGATTCTTCCAGCTACTGAGGACAGTTAAGGACGGCTTTTAGGCCTTGTGAGTGAAGTGGAGTGTGTTAGGGACGACTGGCCCGCAGAGGCGGGAAGTACTCCATGTGCCTCCCTGGGCAGCCGCCACTGCCGAGAAGCACCGCGGCAGCGGGAGGCTTCATCGAGTTAAAATGCCTGGAACTTCCCTCATCCCAAAGCAGGATCAGTTGGCCCTCGTCCCAGCCTGGTGGTGACGGGGACACCTGCCGCCGTCCGGGCTGTGGCATCTGGGGAACACCGAGCACCGAGGCTCGCCTCGCCCCCCTTCCGGGTGTCCCTTCCAGGTCCACGTGGACGTGCATGGCCGCTACAGCTCCGCCGCCAACGAGGCCTTCTGCCTGGAGATCATGGACAGCCTGCGGAGGTGCCTGGGCCAGCAGGCGGACGTCCGGCTCCTGCTGTACGAGGTGAGCCGCGGCGCGGCGCCATCTCCCGCCGGCCTCCCTCACTTCCCGGTTCTTTCCCGATCGTGAAAGCACGGCACACACACGGGCTCACCGGTCTCTGCTCGGTCCCTCCCAGGGGTTCTACGACGTCCTCCGGAGGAACTCGCAGCTGGCCAGCTCCGTCATGCAGACGCTGCTGTCGCAGGTGCGACCAGCCTCCGCGGGTGCGGAAGACGGGCGGGGGCACGGGGCCTGAAGCAGGGGCGGAGGGGGTGGGTGCGAGGAGCGGTAGAAACTCCCCTGCGTCCTTTGGACCCCGGAACTGAGTCCTAGAAGGTGTCGCGCGTGAAGCGTGCCATGAGCTCGACCGGCCACCGAAGTGGCAGGCAGGCGTGAGCCACGGTGTCTGTCCCCCTGGCCTCCTGCAGCTGAAGCAGTTCTACGAGCCACAGGCCGACGTGCTGCCCCCCCTGAGGCTGGAAGCCTGCATTCTGACCCGAGGGGATGAGATCTGTCTGCAGGAGCCACTGGTGAGACCTCATTCCTCCCGAAACCGCCCCTTTTACCGCGGAGTGTCAACCCCGTGGTCGGGGCTGGTCTTCACAAGGAGGTGCTTTTCCCTGTGAGACTCTCTGTGCCGCTCCCGGTGAGGTTCCGCCCTGATGTCCTCCCGGCTGCTCTTTTCCGAGCCGTCCCCGCCGCCAGGTGCCTGCTGGCGCGGCGTCTCTGTGTCAGCATGTCATCATGGGGCACCCGCTCCCCGCCCCCTGCCCCCCACCCCGGGCAGTTTGTCTCCCGTTTGCGGCCCTTCGATGCCGCTGCTAAATAAACGTACTTTAGAAAGGGGGTGGGGGTCACCGAGGAGCAGATGAACCCAGGGGTCGGCTTCATTTCTCTGGAGGGCGCCCGTGGTCCTGGCTGAGCTGGAACTGGCGGTCCGTCGGCCCTTCAGCAGAACCGGAGCAGGCGGGTTTTCCGCTCTCGCTCTGGAGTCTCGGAAGGACGGGAGGAGAAGATCAAATTGAAACTCTCCCCCCACCCCCTCCCCATGATTTGGAACTCGAGCTCACAGAGTTGTCGTGTTCTGCCCTCATACTTGCACCTTCTCTGCCAGGAGATGCCGCGGTGTCTCCCAGAGGTTCCCTCAGCACAAACCCCCAGGGAGGGTCCGGCTGCGCAGCCCGGCTCCCCGGTGTCCGCGCCGGGTCAGAGGCAGCGCGCCAGGTGCTGCTGTCGGTGGGGCAGCTGCTTGTGAAGCCAGTTCCTCGGGGAGAGGCCGGAAACCGTGCCTCTGTATACTCTGTACATTCGGGTTTTTTCCAGTCGTGTTCATCCGTGTTGAGTTACGTGGTGGTGCTAGCGAATGCCTCCCTTGCAGGCAAGACACACTTGTTGATGGGCGTCGGCTCCACCAGTCAGCCCTGAGCGCTCGCGAGCGCTTCATTAGCACTCCCTCCCGCAGGACCATCTGCTGTGCTGTGTTCAGCACTGCCTGGCCTGGTACAAGAGCAGGGTGATGCCCCTGCAGCAGGAGGAGGAGGAGGAGGAGGGATTCTACCAAGAGCTGGACGACCTGCTGGAGTCTGTCACGAACAGAATGATCAAGAGCGAGCTGGAGGACTTCGAGCTGGTAGTGGCCGGGGCTCGGGTCTGGTGCGCGACGGAGGCTCTGTGCAGCCCGTTAGCGTTCGCTGCTGTGTCTTCCAGGACAAGTCAGCGGACTTTTCTCAGAGCTCTGGTGTCGGCGTCAGGAATACCATCTGCGCTTCTCTCGTGATGGGAGTCTGTGAGGTTCTCATGGAGTATAACTTCTCCACCAGCAACTTCAGGTAAGGAATCGCTGTGGCTCTAGCAGCAGTTTCCCGGGACTCCGTTTGATGGGACTGGGGTTTTGTTCTGGTGTTTCCTTTGAGCTCCAACAGTGGGCTAGGTATCGAACTGATTCCAGAGCGTGGCCCCATCTCTGGAATCGACACCTAGCCCGAGAGCAGACACTGTTTGTCCGGCCAGAGAACTCCCAGGCCTGTCTACGCCCGGCAGGCTGGTGAACGCCGTGCCCCCGGCAGGCTGCCCCCTGCAGACTTCATTCGGAGTTCCCCAGACCCGGACTCGAGCACTCCGCGTCGTCAGAGGGGCCTTTTGATTGGTGGCGGTGGCGGGCTTCGTGCTCTCTGTTGGCCGGTCCAGAGAAGGCAGGGAAGAATAACCCGGGCCGAGCGGCACGGCTGGGAGTCCCCTGTCCGTGGTGAAGGCCCGTGCACGTGCAACGTCGTGTCTGAGCTGCTGGAGCACTGTGACTTCCCTATGACCGGCCGTGTGTGACAGGGAGCCGCAGCGTCCTGACACTTGGCCTTGGCCTCTCTCCCTTCGCCCAGTAAGAACAAGTTCGAGGACGTCCTGAGCTTGTTTACGTGTTACAAGAGACTCTCTGACATCCTTCAAGAGAAAGCTGGTAAAGGCAAAACCAAAACGGCCAGCAAAACCACTGACAGTTTCTTGTCCCTGAAGTTCGTGTCCGATCTTCTCACCGCCCTCTTCAGGTAAGGCCCCCCAGGGCGCCGGAGGGAGCCGCACAGCGAGGGCGCGCTTGCGGACCTGCGTGGGCATCGTCACCTGGCTGGGGTTCATGATTCTTGCTGCACACGTGTGTTTCTGAGTCTTGTGAGAGCCGTTTTAGCAGCTACATGGAGCCCCAGGAAGGGGCCGTGGGAGCCTCTGACTGACAGCCGGTCGGTCAGAAGTGCAGATAACAGCCGGGACTCACAAGTAGCCTTTTGATTGGGCGTCTTTGGAACTGCCCATCTGCAGCCGATGGTCTTCCTGAACCTCTGGGACACGGCTGGGGTGCTGCCTGGCCTGGCAGCTGGTGCCTGAGGTGGGGGGTGAGGGGAGGCTGGCAGGACCGACCCGGAACCTGTGGGGTCTCTGCACTCTGCAGCTGGGCAGTGTCGGGACAGAGCTGACCGCCCGGACACCCTGCTGGTGCCTGAGAGTTGGCCTGGTGGTGTGGGGCAGAAGTCACCCCCCACACACACACTGGGGAGGGGGTCTGGGGAAGGTAATTTGTGCAGCCATGGCATGGGCTTGGGCCTGGGGTCCAGTCCGCGGAGCCCACTGGGTGCTGCAGCGCTGGGCAGTCCCTGGAGAGCCCAGTTCCAGGTCCCAGGAACAGTGGGGGACCGTCTCTCTTTCCCTCCCTCCCGCCTCTCCCCCCTCTCCTCCTCCCTTCCCCCTCCCCCTCCCCAGGGACAGTGCCCAAAGCCATGAGGAGAGCCTGTCTGTGCTCAGGTCCAACGGTGAGTTCATGCGCTATGCGGTCGGCGTGGCCCTGCGGAAGGCGCAGCAGCTCAAGGAGACGGGGCGCGTGAGCGGCCCCGACGGCCAGAACGCAGACAAGATCTTCCAGAACCTCTGCGACATAGCTCGGTAAGGCGCCCCCCCCCCCCCCCCGCCCCACCCCGCCGAGGCCTGGCCCTCGGGCTGTGGGCCCTCCCAGGAGGAGTGACCAGGGCAAGTCTGAAGTCAGGGAACGGAGAGGACTCACGCTCCAGGTGTCAGGGCTTCCTCGTACGGGTGCTGCGTCCGAGACGGCGTGGAACGGGCAGAGTCGGGAGCAGAGTGGACAGTTCAGAAATAACACACTTTATGGTCACCTGGGTTACCTGACCCAACAAGCCTGCCCAGGTGATCTAACGGGGAAAGAAGGTCTTCTCTACAGATGGTTTTGGAGCAAGTATTCATATGCAAAAAACCCCCAAACTTTTATCCATGCCTCAAGCCATATGCAAAATTTTAACCTGAAATTGACCAGAGACATAAATGCAAAGCAGAGAAAAATCTTTTTGGTCTTGTTTTAGGTAAAGATTTCTTAGGTGTAACACCAGAAGCAGTCTTTTTTTTTTTTTTTTTTAAGTAACTGTGCCCTTTGAAAAACACTCAGGGAAATTACGAGATAAGCCCCCGATTGAGAGAAAACATTTGCAAATCACCTCTGGTGAAGGGATGGTCATCAGAGCCCAGAAAGAAGCCTTTTTTTCCAATTAAAAAAAAAAAAGGCCAAGTCGAAAAGTGGGTGAAAGGTTGAACACCTTACCGGAGAAGAGACCTAGACGGCCGCCACACGAGGACAGAAAAGGGTGCACGTAGCTCTCCAGTGCGGACATGCGGATGAAGGGCGCAGGGACCCAGGCGCCGCATGTCTGTCGGGGCACCTGAACATGGAGAGGCCCACTGGGCCTCGTGCTGCCCTGGGTGGGGAGGGGCCGGAGCGCGTGCACTGTTGCCGGGGCCGGGACGGGCCCTGCCACGTGGCCTGCACGTGCCGCTCCTCAGCGTCTTCCCGGGAGACCCGAGAGCGCAGACCCACGTCGGGGGGCCTGCCTGCGGCAGCTGCCCCTGCAGTGGCAGAACACGGGAGCAGCCCACGTGCCCGCCGGGGGACAGTTGACAGGGCGGGTGGCTGTGGCACATCCACGCCTCGGGGTGACTTGGGACGAGCTGCCGACACGTGCAGCCGCACAGGTGACTCTCAGAAACGAGCACTCAGTAACAGAGCCCGGCTCCAAAGGCTGTGCACTCCGTGGTGCCCTTTCACGGAACGCTTCGTCGGTAAAACTGTGGGGACAGGGACGAAGGGAGCGGTGGTCCCTCGGGGACCCAGGGAGAGAGGACCGACCACAGGGGAGCGCGAAGGAGCTTTCCGGGTGGCTGCAGTGTCTCGAGTGCGGGGTGATCGCACACGTCAGGGTTGTTGAATTTCACAGAGCTGTGCGCCCATCTGCGGGGTGTGAGGTTGACTGTGTGGGACTTGCACCTCAGGGAGGCTGACTGTAACCATAACAACCCCCTTTGCCCGTGCAGGGTCCTGCTCTGGAGGTACACGTCCGTCCCCACCTGCGTGGAAGAGTCGGGGCGGAAGGAGAGAGGGAAGAGCATCTCGCTGCTGTGCCTGGAGGGCGTGCAGAGGATCCTGAGCGCTGTGCAGCAGTTCTTCCCGCCCCGGGTGCCCCTGTTCCTCCGCGCGCTGGGTGGGCCTCCCATTCTCCTCCTTAACCCAGCCTCTGGACCCTGTTTATTAACCCGTCAGAGGTCATGGGAGGACAGTCCTGCTGTTGCTGGTGGGTGACCGTGGGTTCGGAATCGGCATTCACTGGATCCCACGTAACTACAAATAGTGTCTGGAACACGGAATGTGGTGAAAATGAGGAAATGGCAGAATTTCTCTTCTGAATATATTTAAATCTGCCTCTGGACTTCCAACTTTCTAAAATTTTAGCTGTTAAAGCGAAAAAGCACAGTAAGTCTGTTTCAGAGAAGGTGAGCTCTTTCCCTTCCCTAGACGTCCCGGACAACGAGGGCGAGGAGGCGGACGTTGGCCTCACCCAGCGGGCTGCGTTCCAGATCCGGCAGTTCCAGGTGGGCGGCCTGGGCGGCCTGGCCCGGGGTGGGGTGGGGTGCGGCAGAGGGCCTGTCCATGGGGCCGGCTGGTGAGAACAGCCGACAGGGAACAGGTAGGACAGGAACAAGTCATCATCCGAGCAAGAGGACGGAGCTCTTAGAATGGAGGGTCCGAGTTTAAGAGGGGGCTGGGCGTGTGTGTGGGAAGCCGGCCCACCCTGTCGCGGTCGGTGCTTCCAGGGCCCACTCTTGGGGTTGGCACGTGGAGACAGCAGGAGCCTGGGAGGGGTGGGGTTTGTCTTGTGTCCCTGGTGTCCCTGGGGTGTGTCAGATGTGCAGAAAGACGGGACAGCGAAGCCTGTTAGTTTCTAACCATGAGGTCCGTGGCCACAATTCCAGGGTCTTTTTGAGGTTCCCACTTCAGAGTGTCCCAGGGACTGTGCAGGTGCCGGGGATCACACCTCAGAACAGGACTCACCCTGGGGTGGGGAAGAGATGCACCGAGTGCAGAGCGTTTCAGGCGGTTCGAGGGGAGGAGGAGGGGCAGGCGGAGGGTGTGAGGGGAGTGCTGGGGCCAGCTGGTGGGCTTGGGGGGCGTTGAACCCCCCAGGCCTGGGCACACAGCTGTTCCTGACGTGCGTGGGACGGGGCGGGGGGTCCGGCCGTAGTTTTAAGGAAACACTCACGTTGGTGGTGGAAAACAGGGCAGGAAACGAGCTGTGGGTTGAGTTTAGGTTCTGATTCTGTCCTCTCGGAACCTGGGTGGTTCTGAATGCTCCGTGTCCCAGCCCGGGGACTCTCTGGCTAGACACTGCTTCTCCCGGGCACGGACGTGTCTGCCGACACGGCTCTCTGTGCTTTCCTCCCTCAGAGGGCCTTGTTGAACTTGCTCAGCAACCAAGAGGAAGACTTCAACAGCAAAGAGGCCTCCCTCCTCGTCAGCATCCTCTCCGGCCTGTCCAGGCTGCTGGAGCCCGCCTCCCCTCAGGTGCGTGCGTGCCCCGCTCCCCCCCGCCCCCCCGAGGCCGGGGGCACTGCGTCTGGAAGGAACACGTCCGAGTGTCCGCTCCACGTCCAGTTTATTTTAACTGTCATTCTGAGCTGTGCTCCCGAGTTACCGTGCGATCTGGGAGGCGTACCCGCTCCTGCGTGGTGCGTCTGCCGTGACGTAGGTGCCCGCGGCCGACAGGGCCGGAGCGCGGCTGCCGTCCAGGCCCACGGTGAGCACCGCGGGAGAACGCCTTCGCTTGGGCGCCTCCCCCTTCCATACCTGTGTTTTCACTCCCTCTTCCTGTTTCCTCTTTTTCAAGTTGGAAACATGTCAGTTACTTAGAGAGGAGGGGGCGTTCAGCAGCTGCCTTCCTCGGCAGGGTCAGCTGGTGCTGATTTGGGGACAGGTCCAGCAGGGTCATTGAGCCAGGGAGTGTGGTGAGGACCCAGGAGCAGAGCGGCCCTGCTGGGGTGAGCTGTGTGGGTCAGTGTGCGGGGTGTGCGGCTGTGTCAGCGTGTCGGTGTGGGGTGTGCGAGAGCGCTCACACCCAGAGGAAGCAGAGCAGGGCCGCGTGCTGGGGCTCAGCTGCCCTCGGGAGTGATCTCCCAACGGCCTGACGGAGAGAATCCTCGAGCGCCCGGGGCCCACCCCGTGCTTCTCCCGCATCACTTCCTGACCCGGTGGGGAGCCTCGCTGGAGCCCTGGGCACGGGCGCCCCGGTGGGCCCCTGCTTCAGGGGGGCGGGCCTTTGGGAGACGGAGGCCGGGGTGTCGGGTGCGAGAGCTGGAGAGCGGGCCTGATTATGCCACCCTCTGAGCTCAGATGGCCGGGGGAGCGCCTGGCAGGCTCACCCCCACTCACTCTCCGTCCCATCGTCCTGCTCCTGCCTCGGAGCGCAGAGGACTGGGAAGGATGTGCGGTGCCGGGGAGTGAGGCGGGGCCTCGGGGGTGGGAGACGAATGGGTCTGGGAGGGCCGACGTACACAGGAAACGTTGTTTTAAAATTCGTCACCTCCCAGCCCCAGTCCTTTTGGGGGTCTTGTTTGGATTTTATTTTAAATAGGTCGTAAGGTCCCAGTATTTAGAAACCAGAGATTATAAAAATATTCCTAGTACGTGGTCTCCTTTCTACCCTGTCCCTGCCGCCCACCTGGTCAGCTGCTCCTCCCCCCAAATGAGCAGATACCTTCCAGGAAGACGACGAGGCCTTCCAGGGCTTCTGTGTTCCTGCAGAAGCAAGTAGGAGCAGAGGCCCTTCTGCCTGCCCCTGCCCTTCACACAGAGGAGTGTTCCTCCTCCTCCTCCTCCTCCTCCTCCTGGTCACGTGTCACACTCTGCCTGGGGACCTTTCAATACCGGTTCACAGAGAGCTCCCAGGGCTAGGCTGTGGATTGACTGTGCCCCGGAGACCAAGAGTGAGTCCCCCGCTGCCTGGCACTGCAGGGTCCCCGTGGCTGAAGGCCTGTGGGAGGCGCTGCTGGAGCAGACGGCTCCGGCCACGCAGCCTCCTCCTCCGCCTGGGGAAACTGTGTGGGTTTTGCCTCTTTCTCTCTTTCTTCTCCCACTCCCTTCTAGCCGCCTCTAGCCTCTGGGCTCTTAAAGACCAATTGTACTGTTTCTATGGCCAGGATCTTCTCCCTACACCTCTCCACTGACCTGATGTCCTTAAAGACGCCTCCAGACAGTGGGGCGTGGGAAGGAGCACGGGCACTGCGGCCTCAGGCGTGGCTGTGGGGGGGCGGAGTGCAGGGGTGAGCACGCAGACCCGACCCCGGGGGTCGGGCCCTTTCTGAGGGCGCTGGCCTGCGAGTCTCGTGCGCTGCAGTGCGAGGAGAGCCCGAGTGACGCTCCTGACTGCGGGCGGACTTCCTGCTCGTCCCAGTGGGAGCACGTCAGACCCAGACACGAGTGTGTGAGGAGGGCGGCTGGGATCGGACGGGTCCAGGGCTCGTCCAGGCCCACCTCCGGGAGGGTTTGCTAACATCCAAATGGTCTCCAGTTTGTGCAGATGCTGTCCTGGACGACCAAGATTTGCAAGGAGAACAGCCGGGGTGAGTCTCCCCCCACGTTCCTGCTTTCGGGCTTTGTTTGGAGTCGTCCTCTCCAAACAGCACGCACCCACACGGCCGAGTGGCCAGTCCCACTGATGCCGAGTCGGGTCAGTGCGACTGGCCACTGGACGGTGTGGAACGGCCGGGCCACTCGCTCACGGCTGGCGGGGCCACTGACGGCCGCGCTCACGTGTGCTTGTGGCCGGCTGACTGTTCCCGCCGCAGCACCCCCTCGGTGAGCAGACCAGCCCAGGTGGTCTTCGGGGTGGGTGCAGAGGGGCTGTGGTCAAAACCACACGCTGCTAGATGTGAGGTCGGAGGTCAGGGGAGCCGATTCCTCCAAGGGGCAGTGAGGCACAGGGCCTCAGGAGTGCTGGTTCCATGGTGGTCGGTCAGGGCTGCCTCGTAAGGGGGACATCTCCCTCCCCCGGGCCGTGGAGGGACGTGCGAGTCAGTGGGTGGGGGACTGGGGCGCTGTGCCCGGCAGGACGAGTGCAGGCTCCGCCCGCGTCACCGCCCCGGAGCCCTGACTGCACTCTGGCCCGCGGTGCTTCTCTCCTTCCCGCCCCAGAGGACGCCCTGTTCTGCAAGGGCCTGATGACCCTGCTGCTCAGCCTCCACGCTGCATGCAAGAGCCCCGTGGCCCTGCTGCGCGACCTGTCCCAGGACGTGCACGGGCACCTGGGAGACATAGACGAGGTGCTGTGGCGAGCCCCCCGCGCAGCCCCTGGGCCAGGGTGGGGGCGGGCCGCGGGCCCCCCTCACGGTGCGCTTCTCCGTCCCGCCCCAGGACGTGGAGGTGGAGAAAACCGACCACTTTGCGATGGTGAATTTCAGGACAGCGGCCCCTACCGTCTGTGTGAGTCATCACCCCGGAGCCCCGGGAAACAGCCTTGTGCTCTTGCCCTTCTGTGTCTCGGGAGGGCCCGTCACACTGGCCTCCGCCCTGAGGCCTGGGACCCACCGCGGGGGCCGTGGTCATGCTGTGACGCCAGCAGCTGGGTGCGGTCAGCCGTGGCAGGCGTTCTTTTCTTTCACAGCTGCTGATTCTGAGTCAGGCTGAGAAGGTTCTAGAAGAAGTGGACTGGCTAATCACCAAGCTCAAGGGACAAGCGAGCCAAGAGACCTCGTCAGGTAAGGTTCGCACCAGGGTGGGGTTTGGGAATCGTGACGAGAGCGAAGGCACCCAGACCCCGACTGGGCCCACGCACGACTGTCCGAGCTGACCGTGGACAGCACTGTGGCTCGTGGCCGCTGCTGTCCACTCGCTCTGCGTGGCCGGTCTCAGGCCCACCGCCCTGCACGCTCCCTAGCTCACTCCCCGGGTGGGAGTGGATTTCTGAACCTCCCTCGCTCCCACCAGAGGAGAAGGCCGGTTGGGCTTGAATGTGGCGATTTCGTTTCCCTGCAGAAGCAGCCTCTTCCCAGGCGACCCTTCCCCACCACCCCGGGGAGAAGGCCGTGGTCCTGCAGCTGGGCACTCTGCTGACGCTCTTCCACGAGCTGGTGCAGACGGCCCTGCCCTCGGGCGGCTGCGTGGACGCCCTGCTGAGGGCCCTCTGCAAGATGTACACCGTGCTCACGGCCCTCGTCCGATACGTGAGTGACCGGGAGCAGCTGGGTCACCCCCACGGGGCCCAGCCGGGCCAGAGGCCGGGCCGCGTCCTGCTGTGGTCTCCACAGGCCAGGAAACAGTGGTTCACGGCCCAGTTTTGAACCTGCCCTCAGAGGCCTTTGTCCCCTCGGCCTGTGCGGGTGCGACTCCTGTTGAAGAGTGAATGCCCCTTCCACTGCCTCCGCGGGCTGAGCCTAACCTGTAGCTGTAGAACTCAGCCGGGTTCCCCGCTGCACAAACAAGCTGCAGTATTTCGGCCAGTCTGGGCACTAACAGAGGTGTTCTCGCCTTTAACAGGTAGACAGGTGTTCAGCGCTTTACAAGTCAGGTAGTGGGGTGGGCAGGAAGTTCATTTTTTAAAATCAGAAGGCATGCTCTCCGTGGAGTTGAAGTTAATGCGTGTTTGTATCTGTTAGCAAAAACCGTATCCTTGCACGTGAACGTTGTGGTCCTCCGCTGACGGACCCGCAGAGAGCGGTGGCCTGCCCTGCACACGGAGGCACGGACAGGCTGGCGAGGCCGCAGGCCGGCCCCCAGCAGCACCCCTGCAGCAGCACCGCTGGCTCCGAGGGCCAGCGGCTCTGGCTGCGCTGCGGGGGCCGCTGAGCTTCTGCAGTGGAAACGCTGGGCCCTTCTCTTCACCGGCGTTTTTTAAAGGAAGAGTAGCCGGTCGTTTTTTCCCCTAGATGGAGGGTTTTTAAGCAGGGAGCTGGACAAACGAGAAGCAGAAAGCCCCCCTTGCCTGTTGTCGGCGCAGCTCGGGGGCTTGGAGGGGGGGGCGACGGAGCCATGGGTCTGGGGTGCTCGGTGACGGCCCGCCCCGGTCAGAGCGCCCAGTCATGCTCCGTTGGCCGTGGTCTCGTGGGACGTTTACATGGGGCGGGATGCTATACCCAGAGATCCCCTGTTAGTATCTCCAGGTGTGTCAGAGCTCCAGCGGGATCCCCAAAATCATGGAGAAGCTGGTGAGTAGAGAGTGCCTCTCTCAGGGGCGGGGGAGTGTCGTTCCTGCCGGCGTGTCAGCCACCTCCTCCTTCGCTGCAGGTGAAGCTGTCGGGCTCGCACCTGACCCCTCTGTGCTACTCCTTCATCTCCTACGTGCAGGTGAGCGGCTCCGGGTACGCACCGCGGTAGGCCTCCGAGTGCCGAGGCCTCCGCACGGTCGCAGGGTGTGCTGGGTCACCCGAGCTGGGTGCGGGCAAAGCTGCTCCCTCGCCGTGAGCCGGAGGTGCCTGTTTGAGACTAAACCAAGGCTTCAGATCTTTGCAGCAGGGAAACTTGTAGTCACACGCACAGGAAAAGGTCCTATGTAACGTGGAGGGAGAGTCACCGGTGTGCTCACATTGAGAGCGGGAAGAACGAGCGGGTGAGGGCCGAGACCGGCTGCACTGTGGGATTCCAAGTCTGTGCCGGTGGGTGCGCTGTGGGGGAGTGAGTCGGGCAGCGGCGGGCGCCGGAGAAGGGCCGGGTCAGGGGCTGAGGGTCGGGAGGGTGGCCGCACTGCCAGCGGGGGAGGGACTTCAGCTGCCGCCACCACTTGAGTCACATGCGCGATGGGCTCTTAGGGGTTTGGGGACACTCTGAATATCGTCTGGTCCCAAATGCCAACGGATTCCTGCATTCCCCGAGCCCCCATTGCTGTTGGCCCAGACTAGGGTTTTTCAGCCTCTGCACGGCTCACGTTGTGGGCCAGGTAACTCCTTGTCGTGGGGCCTGCCCTTGCGCTTTGGGACACGGAACAGCATCTCTGCCGACAGCAGCCCCCAGTTGTGACAGCCAGAACGCCTCCAGAAATTGCCAGGTGTCCTTAAGGTGCAGAATCAGCTCCTGTCCCCCCAGGCCCCTTAGTCTCAGCAGTCGGAGTGCGGCCGGGCTGTTCCCGAGGGGGAACCTGAGGACGTCTGGGGCGGGTCCGGCGCAGCCGGCCTTCTGGACGCTGTCGGGGCCGAAGTGGCCGTCGCCTGGTCTGGCGGAAGGCACTCTCCGTAGTCCGACGAGAGGTGTCCCCCCGCCTCTGTGTCTCTGTGCCGGCTCTGTGACCTGGGCCGAGAGAGAAGCAGCCGTCCTCTGTCCGGGCAGGTGGCCTGCAGCCCTTCCTCGTCAGGCCGTTACTTCTGGCCCCGTCCTGCCTCGCCCAGGCCCCGGCAGGCGTGTTTTCTCTCGCGTAAGCTTCCCCGTTTAAATCTCCTTGTGAGTCCCCACCTCCAAGTGTTAACCGAGACGCCCGCAGAGGGCCCCACCGCGCCGGGCGTGCTGTGCCGACTGAGACAGCCCTCCGGAAGAGGGGTTCTGGGAGAGATTCTCGGGCGTGTTTCTCCTCTGTCAGGGGCTGTAGGCACATTCAAGTTTCCAGCAGGCGGGGCAATAGTAATACACGTTCAGCCGTCACTCTCAGTCCTGTTCGAGAACTTCTGTCGCAAGCAGCAGCAGCCCTGTTGGGCAGACCGGAGCACTTCACAGTGGGGAGCTTGGGGACGCTGCTGGAAGGCCGTGTCCGCTGGGTTGGCCCAGCCGGCGTCCGCGGGGCCCTCTCGCCTCCCCTCCTCCCCACGCCGTGTGGCCGGCAGCTGCCCCGCGTGAGTCACGAGAGGAGGTCAGGGGGCTGCACGCCAGTGCAGAGGGAGCCGAGGTGTGAGCCCGGGTCGTCGGTCTCTGTGACGGGCCGGCAGCTCCTCTGCCGAGGGCCGGGTAGCAAGCGTTTGGGGTTCTTTGGGCTGTGCCCTCTGTCGCCACTGGCCAGGCCTTCCCGTGTTGCATCCGAGCAGCCAGACGGTGTGCAAGTGAAAGAGCGTGGCTGGTGCCCAGTGGAACGTTTTCTGAAACAAGCAGCGGGCAGGTTTTGTCGGCCTGTGGCTGTCGTCCGCCGGCCCCTGCTCTGGAGTCACGTGGTCCTCGCGGACGCGGACGCTGCCGGGGGGTGTGGGGCTTGGGCCGGAGCATTCATTTCCTTCTGCGAGTCGGCTAGCCCCCGGGCTGCGTCTCTCTCTCTCCCCATGCACCACAGGAAAACGGGTTTGCGTGTCCCCCGCACTCTCGCCAGTGGTTTCCCTCTGTCTCTTCAGACTCTTCTGCCTCGTCTGGGTCCTGTGCTTCCAGTTAGTTCCCTGATCAGTTCTTACTGTCTCCAGGAGCTCCTTGTCCTCCCACTGTCTGCCACCTAGCAAGGTGGTCTGTGACCTTCAATCCCCCTGAGCACGTAACCAGCCACAGGGCTTGTAAGACATCGGGCGGTGGCCTCTGAGCAGAAGCCCACAGGCCCGGGAACAGCCTCTCCAGCCTCCTCCCAAGTCTCCAGACTTGGGCCCCCCAGCAGCCCTGCGCTCGGCTGTGATCGCCTTCCTAGGGAACCACCACCATGCTGCCGCAGCCTTCAGGAATGAGAGTTTGTTTCTGTTTCTCCAGAACAAGAAGAGCAGGAGCCCCAAACGCGCGGGAGGGAAGAAAAAGGCCACGTCAGCTGTCGCCGTGGCCATGGTAAGCCACGGCCCACACTCACGGCAGGGTGGCTGCTGCTGGACGAGGCCAGTCGCGGGAGCTGTGCAGATGAGCGGTTGCCTAGAGCTGGGGGTCCACTGCAGAGACGGGGGGGGGGGGTGCCTGCTAAGGGGGTACAGCCTTTATCTGCGGGCGTGAAGGTGCTCTAAATCTTCGGTACGAAAACCACGGAACTGCGGCACACGGGCAGACGGTGTGGTGCGTGAATTACATCTCAGCAGCCGCTACCAACACGTGTGTGGGGCCGGACAAGCGTGTGCGGCTGCTGCTCAGCCAGTGGGTTTTATTGTCAATGGGCATCTTTTGTCCCTCTGAGCCAAAGAGCACATGCTTCCTGCAGGAAGCACCAGAGGACCTGGAGCTCGCTCTTTAGAAACGGAAGTAAGTGAGGATACCGACTGGGAAGGATTCTCTCAGGAAGGGGTAGTGGGCGCAGGGGTGCCCCCTCGAGTGCGGGTGAGAGCCGCTCTGGGTGCAGAGAAGCGGGGACCCCGGGGACTCCGGAGCGCGCCTCCCAGGGGCAGCGCGCAGCAGCTGCTGAGTGAGTTCTGGGGGGCCCGGACCCGCGGGCATCCACGTGGTCGGTGGGCCTGTGGGAGCTGTGTCAGGGCTGCAGGATGCCGTGCAGACATGAAAGATGCAGAACTACCTCCCAGAACGTCCTCCTTAGGAGGAAAAAAACAAGAAGTGTCCTTGTTTGTGGGCAGGGCGGGGGGGTAAATACACACAAGTGTGAGAACTTGCCGAAGGCTCTGTAAGCTGTGCTTGAGACTGGAGAGGGAGACTGTGGCCTCGGTGAGAAGTCCGCGTGCAGACCGGGGAGCAGCAGAGCCCGGGCAGAGCGAGCCCGGCTGCTTGTTTGAGGACGGCTGAGCCCGCGAGGCAGCCGCCGCCCGCAGGTGGCCTTCCCCTCTGCCAGCCTCTAGGGGACGCCGAGGGCGTGGGAGTTGCGGTAAAGGAGAGGGTCGTGTGATCTCCAGCGACGTCCAAGTCCTTTGGTGAGACCGACCCGACCAGAGCTGGTGCCGAATGAAAACCGCGTGTGACTGGAAGGCAGCCCAGCCCCCCGGCAGGGCCGTGAGCGGGTCTCCTGGCGGCCTCAGGGGACAGGCTCAGAAGCCCTGGACCCTGAAACGGGGGTCTTTTCTTCTCTGCCCTGTAGGCCAAAGTTCTTCGGGAAACCAAGCCAATCCCAAATCTCATCTTCGCCATTGAACAGTATGAGAAGTTTCTCATCTTCCTTTCCAAGAGGTCCAAGGTAGACATACTCTGTTATTTTCTACCGTTTCATTTACCCCGCCTGACGGGGGGGGGGGGGGGGGGGGGGGAGGGGACCTGGCACACGGAAGCAGCCAGGCCGCAGCAGGGAAGCACTGCGGCCTGTCCCTGTTTCCGACCTTATGGCCCGACTGCAACCGTCGTCATGGGGGGGTGGGGCGGCGGACGGAGAAACAGGCCCAGGGGCTGTGTCTGAGGGGCAGCAGAAACCGGGGGCCGGGCGGCAGGGCCAGAGCCCACGGTCACGCCCACGCCCTGCCCCAGGTGAACCTGATGCAGCACATGAAGCTCAGCACGTCCAGGGACTTCAAGATCAGAGGAAACATCCTGGATATGCTCCTCCGAGAGGAGGACGAGGAGGACAAGGAGGACAGTGGGGAGGTCAGTGCCTGTTTCCTGTTTCCCGGCGGGCTGCCGGCCGCCAGCCTGGGAGCAGCCAGAGGAGGGGCTAAAAGGGTCCGGCACACGAAACTAAGAACTCACAAGAAGGTCTGTGGGCACTGAGCCACACCGAGGCACCCAAACTAGTACACATCTTGGGGACACCGCTCCAGAAACAAGGCCGAAGTGTGGGCGAACTATGGGAGAAGGACGAGCCCCAGCATTCGGGCCCAGGACCCAGTGTACCTCCTGCTGTCCCCTCCCCCTGGGGTCCGCCCCGCCCTCTGGTCTTAGCAGGCAAACTGCAGGCCTGAGCCTGCGGAGCAGAGCCCAGTGTTGGAGGCATAATGTGAAACACCCTCATCTGTGGCTTCTGAAAAAGCCCGCCCCTCCATTGTTCAGACTGTCAGGCCCCACCCCTCCCTGTACCAACTCGTTCTGTACCATTTTGACCTTCCTCTGTCATCTGGTCCCGTGACTCTCCCTGGGTCGACAGAAGTCCAAAGGGAAGGCATCCAACCCCCTTAACTGGACTCAGAATCCCCCCTTCTTCAGGGCCAGTGAGTAGGTCCCCCCAACCCTTCAGGGCCAGGGAGTGGGGAGGGGAGAGAGCGCGAGCACACAGACTCCGAGAGAAGAGAAGGTTCCATTTATTTCCAGTGGCTCTGAGCAGGTGGGCTGCACTAAAGCCCGGCCCCTCCCCTTCCAGGACGCGGCACCGGAGCCCAGGGAGCAGAGCAGAGAGCCAGCCAAGAAGAGAAGGAAGAAAGAATGAAATGCCTGAGTTACTGCGAACTTTGGGGCTTCTGCTGTCTTCTCACCCAACAAGCCACACCCCCCCAGTCCCCCAGCCTGCACCGAGGCCGGCATCTTGGTTCGGAGCCCACTGAGGTCAGCTGCGCCCACAGCCGCAGGCGGCCGCTCCTGGCGGGTCCTGCTGCCAAGCAGAGCACAGCCGAGGGCCTGAGGGTGGGCGCCCGGCGGGCAGAGCTCCACGGGAGCCGACTCGGGGCCTGCGGGCGGCTACGGCCCCGGCTGGCCCCGCTTCACCAGGGAGCCTCTGGTGAGGTCGATGACCTGGTAGATGTCCAGCGCTTCCCCTGGAAGAGAGTGCAGACCGGTGGTGCTGCTTGCTCTGGCGCTCAGGAGCGGGGGGGGACTGTACTGTGGGGGTCAAAGGGGCGTGGGGGGGGGCAGAGTAATCGCCACGTTACATCGGGAGGGTCCGTGTCCTTTGTGCGTAAAACGTTTGCCTTACAAGCTGTATACAGAAACAAGCTCTCGAGTGGCATTCAAAGCACGTTTTTTACCTAAGAATGCACTTTTGCTTTACACAATAAAGCTTTAAACCAGAGCTTCCAATGTCCCTCCCTTCCCTCCCTCCGAACTCGTGGCAGAAACACAGCCCTTGGTGACGTGAACCCACCACAGGGACCTCGGGGGCGTGGGGCTCACCCTGGGGAATCCCGTATCTCCTCTCCATCCCGGTGGGGTTGGAAGGGGTCTCACAATCCATGGTCACTTCTTTCCTGAGGCAGCGGTCCACGTCGACCGCACTGAAGAAGGCCACCGACTGGGGCAGGTCGTTGAGGCCCAGCTTGTAGGCGAACATGCACCTGGGGGAGAGCCGGCCTCCGCTCAGCCCCACGGGGAGCGCCCGTGTCCCTGAGAGCGGGCAGCACGGACTCTGCCCTGCCCCCCGGCAGGGAGACAGAGACAGGCCCGACTCAGAACACGGCCTTCGCCCGCCTGCGCGCACATGAGCACTTCCTCAAGATGATGCACGCACACAGGACTTTGTGTTCACCTGCGAGCACAGCCCCCAGGACACGGTGGAGACAGCGCTGATGACCGCGAGCACCCTCGTTTCCTGAGCCTTTGGGGCCAACCGCGGCTCCCAGACCGGCTCTGCCTGGCAGGCCGACAGGCAGCCACAGCACCATGTACTTCCACCCCACGGACTACACTTCACCACGAGGAGACACGAGCCAGCGTGTGAGCTACTTCGAAGCCACGTTTGAACTTCCTTCCTCCTTAGCCGTGTGTTCCGTTAGCAGTCAGAGCAACAAACTTCTGGCACTTAGGAAACATTTGCAGGTTTTAAAAATCTCAACTTCCTATGAACCGAGAAAAGCCCCCCGTCCGGCAGAAAGGGGTTCCCGTGCCCAGGGGAGCAGAGCCTGCAGACTGCTGCCCGGAACACGTCCCCTGACCCGCCGCGTCTGTGGTCCGGTCTCGGGCCGCCACACTTCCAATCCAAGGAACCTTTTTCCAGAGTCGAAGGCCAGCCCCAGACTCCCACAGTTTTTTTTTTAAAGCTAGAGAGAGCAGCTGAAACATTCACCTCCGGGGAGATGAAAGCTCACACACGGGTCCCGCTCCGCCGGGTGCAGAGCCCAGCGCGTGGCCGGGCCGCAGCAGGCGCGCCTACCTGGTCAGCAGGTTGGCGATCTGCAGGGCCAGGGCGGCGCGGTAGCGGTCCTCCTCCTGCACCAGGTAGCGGACCTCGTCGTGGATGCTGATGCAGAAGCGCCCGTCGATGGCAAACTCCTCGAGCAGCCACTTCATGGCCACGAGCATGAGGTGCAGGTAGTCCACCGCCGAGCTCTGCACCACCCAGTTCACGCGGCTGGTCATGAACTGGGGGGTGGGGGGGGGGGGGCGCAGGCACAGGTGAGGGGCGCTGCCCCACCCCAGCTCCGGGGGGAGGAGCCCACCCGCCCGCCCCGTGAGCTGCCATGCCCCCAGGGTGCGCCGTACCTCCCCCTGGGCCACCGAGGGCTCCAGGGCCCGGCTGATGCGGCAGCCCAGCACGGGCGTCCGGGGCTCGTCTGACGTGGCGATGCTCTCCAGCTTGTTGAACATCTCCGACTCCGTGCCCCCCGTCCACGCACGTTCCGCGACCACCTTCCAGGTCTTCCTGCGGGACCTGGGGGCCCAGGGGCAGGCAGACAGGGCACGCTTAGCCCGTTAGTGTCGCAGCTCGAAACAGAGCACCCCAGCTCTCCGGGGGCCGGCCGGGACCCTCCCCGCACCCCAGACACACAGAGGGGCCTCACTTCCTCGAAGCTTCCCTCTGGACCCTGCGCAGGTCCTGCAGGGACACGAAGCCGTCCTCGGTCCTCTCCACGGGGATGCGCAGCTGCCTCACCAGCCACTCGCCCTCGTCCGACAGCCGGTACCTGGGGGCGGTGTCGGCGCTGTCAGTCCCGCGTGAGCGCCTCCTCCGGGCGGGAGAGGCCTCCCAGCACCTTACTCCACTTCCACGACCACTGCGGGGCCCCGCCAACCCCTGCCGGCTCCGTCCCGGGGGAGGACAGGCACAGAGGGGCCGGCCCGCCGGGGTCCCGCAGCCGAGAAGACGCAGAGCCCAGACGGGAGCCCGAGCTCTGGGTCACGCACGCTGTGGCAGCCCACCAGAGGGCGCCACCCCCGGAGCTGTCCCTGTCTCGCGTCTTAGACCCCGCACTGCCAGTGACCCACAGGCCCAGCCCCGTGAGGACACCCGTCGAAGGCCCACCGCTAAGCGAGCGTTGCAGCCCCCACACAAGCCGCCCTGGAGCCCGTGAGCATGCACAGGTCTGAGGAGAGGGGCCCGGTGAGGGCGCAGGTGACGGGAAAGGCGGCGACGAGGGGCAGCGACGCAGGCCTGGGGCGGGGGGCGGGGGCCGGGAGGGACCCTCACCGGCGCAGGCCCTTGGTGACGGCGTACATGTGCTGGGCCTTCTCGGCGGCCTCCTGGCGCGTGAGCCGGTGGTTGAACTGCATGAGCAGGCGCTCGGCGAAGGGCTGCCCGGCCCCATAGATGCGGCCGTAGTTGAAGACCTTGGCGTGCTCCCGGCTGATGCCCACCGTGGAGGCCGTCTTGCTGTGCAGGTCGGTGCCCCTGCTCTTCCGCCCCTGCAGGGTCATCCACCCGAAGGCCGTGCAGCCTGCGGGGCGGGGCACACTGAGGCCGCAGCCCAGAGACCCCCGCCCCCGCCCCCGGCCTCCCGGCCTGGGCCTCAGCCCCGGCCACCAGCCCCGGCCCCCGCTCACCGTGCATGCCGGCGAAGTGGGCGTCCCCGAGCACCGCCGCGATCCACAGCTCCTGCGAGTCCACGTCCGCGCCCACCAGGACGTAGCCGGGCGGGGCCTGCACCATGGCCTTCAGCTCGCTGCCCACGCGGTCCCGCTGCAGGGAGAGGGAGGTCGGGCCCTGCCCAGGCACCCGAGGCGCTTCCCACCCCCGCCCAGCCCCCGGATGGCAGCCCAGCAGTGGCGGGGCGGACAGGTGAAGGGACGCCCACGCAGTGTCTGGCCAGCCCCTGCCATCATGGCCAGCGGCGGGAGCCCAGCCCGTGTGTGCCGAACGGCGATGAGTGAGGCCGGACTTGAACCTGAGTCCTGCTGGACCAGATCTCGGGTTCCGTTCTGTGCTGCCCCCGGAAGGCCCTCTGCAGCCCGCTTCGAGAGACGGCAGGGAGGAAGGGAGGGACCAGGGAGGCAGCGGATGCGTACCCGGGCGTTGCTGGCAGTGAGCCAGGTGGGCTCCACGGCCCGGCGGGTGATGGTGCCAGCAGTCACCACCTGCGGCAGGATGGCCCCGTAGCGGCCTTCCTCATCGTAATCTGGGTGCCTGCGGGGCGGGGAGGGGAGAGCTCATACCTCAGCTGGCGTTGGTCCAGGGACCCCCTACTGCTGTCCCCACGACCCCCTGGCAGGTCCTACCTGGTCACGGCACGGGGCAGAACGGACCGGGGCAGCCACACCACCATCTGGGAGCTGTGGGGACAAACGACATGACCAGGGGGGCGGAATCCGACCCCTCCTTGACCCCTCCCCACCCTCCCTGCCCAGCCCGCCGCTGCTGCCCGATGCACTAACCGCTCCCGGCCTAAAGGACCCAGCTCCCAGGGGCCTGGTGGTCACGCCAAGAGGTCCTTTTAGGGCTGGGAGCGGCCACCAGGGTCCTCCATATGGACCCCCCCTTGACACACACACTGGGAAACTGAGGCCGGCCTGGGGGGGAGGGGGCTGGCCGGTGCTCACCAGCCCGGGACCCCGGGGTCCAGCCTCCAGACTGCAGCTGGGCGTCCGCCACAGCACAGGCCGAGTGGGGGCCCCTGGGGCGAGGCGGGGGACGGCAGCCCCAGGGCCGTTCCCAGAAACCCGGCCAGGGGCACAGATGGGCGGCTCTCGGCACCCCCGCGATGGCCCACCTGATGCGCTTGTGGGCGTTCCTCCAGAAAGAGATCATTTTGTTGATCTCCAGGGCACGGGTCCCGCTGGCACCTCCGGGGCCGGCCTGCAGGGTGCCGTCCTCCATCTTGGGCAGGAAGTCCTTGGCGAAGGGGCTGCCCACGTTGCAGCTGTTCCCGTCCTGGGGAGGCCAGCGGAGGCGGGGGCTGCAGGCCCGTGCACCGGGGCCCCGCCCAGAGCCTCCTCGGGCAGAGCAGTGTGGGGCACACCGCGCCCCGACAGCTGCTCGCCCAGGCAGGCTCACGGCAGGCACACACCAACCCGGCCCCCCTGCCGGTGACACCTCTGGCCCACAGACCCCGCCACACAGCAGTTCAGGTGCCCGACACCTGCCCTTCCCCCACCCAGCCGTCGGAGGGGAAACAGGGTCAGAGATGGTGCCGTCTGCCATGAGGCCGTGCCCTGCCCTGCAGCTGCCACCGCCGTTCCTGCAGAGGGGGCTACCACCCGGAGGCCGCTGTGAGCCCGGGCACAGCGAGGGCCCGAGGGACGGCACCGGAGCCAGGACACACACCTTGTGAGGCAGCTTGAAGAACCAGCAGCCGGGGATGTCCACGTCATTGTAAGGCCCGTTGCCGTGGTGATAGGCTGGCTGGCTGCCCCTGGGGCCGCTGGCACCCGTCTGTGGGGCCGCACGCCGAGGTCAGGCCCCGCTCCGGCGCCTGCTTTCGGCACGGGCCAAAGGGCGGGGGGCCTGACACGCAGAGCCGGGAGACAACAGGACAGCCACCAGGTCTCGGCTTCCTCCTCGGTAGCCCAGCGAGGGCGGAGCCACCAAAGGCAGGACAGAGCCCCCCACCCCAGGACCTCGGGAACCCAGCGGAAAGCTGCTCCTTGGGCGTGAGAAGGGCTGCCCGCCCAGCACCCACCCGGGGAACCTGAGAGCACGCCCTGCTCACCGGGGCTGGGGGTTGGGCCGCCACGGCCGACTCCACAGGCTCCACCTTGGTCTCAGCCTCCGCCTCTAAGCAGCCCAGCTCTTCCACCTGGATGGGCCCGGCACCAAGGGGGTGAAGCAGGAGGCCGGGTTGGCCGGAACCCACCAGCCCCTCCCTGAGGCACGCAGACAGCCCCAGCCAGCCGGGGGTGAGAACCGGGCGTGCCCGAGCCCCGCCCCCTGCCCCCTTCCCCAGCGCCCACCCCAGCCCAGGAGCCCAACCCCAGCCCAGGCCGGCGGGTGCCCTCACCATCTGCCACTCCTCGGCCAGCAGGAAGTCCTCGGCCAGGCCCGCCCCCTGCGGCTCCGGCTGCCGCTTCCCCTGCTCCAGGCAGTGCTTGCGGTACAGGGACTCGATGGCTCTGGGCAGAGAACAGCGGCAGCGGCCTCTGGTTATGGGCGCCCCTCCGGGCCGGGCAGCTGGCTGGGGGCCTCCGCCGCGCCCCGGTCTAGTGCTCAGAACCCGCTCTGAGGCAGAAGCAGGCAGCGCTCTCCCTGGTTTTCAGACAGCGGGCAACAAACCGAACGTGACACGGCGCCCCGGTGCAGGCCGGGCTCGAGGCCTGGTCTGACGCGGGTCCAAGCCCCACTGGCGCCACAGAGCTGCCACCGCCCCAGCCAATGCTCTGGGGCAGAGCGGTGGGAAGTCAGGCCCTGGCCCCGCCCCTGGCTGGCTCCTCAGCCCCCAACTCCATGCCCTCAGCCCCCCCCTCCCCCGGGCTCTGCAACCCCCGGGGAGGGGAGGCTGTGGCAAAGACCCGGAGCCCACAGTCCCAGCCCCCAGCTCTCCCCAGCAGCCTGAGCTGGGCTCGGCTTCCCCAGCAAGGAGAAGGGTCCCTTAGATGCCCGGCCCTTCCTCCCCTGGGCCGGGGCCTCACCTGTAGGGGCAGGTCACCCCAGTCGAAGCTGGGGTGGTGCCCTCGGGCACCTCGGCCAGGTTGTCCCGCCGCCCGGGCACCAGGTAGCCCCAGCCGTGCCTCTCGGAGAAGTGCAGGGGGAAGCCGTCCCAGGTCAGCGCCATGAGCTTGGGCGTGACCCGCATCTGCAGGCTGAGGAGGCTGGGGCCCGGGGCCCACGCAGGGTCGTCCAGCCGCGGACAGAGCTTCCGGTACCACCTGGGCACCCCCCCGGGAAGAGAGCGGTGTCACAGTGGTGACATGCTCCACCGCCCTCCAAGGCCCCAGGGCCTGTTTCTGGTGACCTCGGCCTACGGTCACCATCCTCTCTCTCTGGGATGTGGCCCAGACCCCCATGGAGTCCCCAGAACAACTCAAAAATCCTGAAGAAAAGACCCCCAGTCAGGCCCACTGAACAGGTCAGAAGCCGGCCCTCGGGATGGCCCGGGGCAGGGCTCCTTCCCACACTCCACTTCCCGTGGGGTAACTGGCCAGGGGAGCCAGCCGATCTGCTCTCCCACCACGGCTCCGGTCCCCGTCCCTCCTGTGCCATCCCCCAGGGCCGACTCGAGGGTGAGGCCAGCAGGGCACCCAGGGCACAAAACTGAGGCTCCAGTGAAGGGTCAACTCCTTGGGGAAGCCCCCTGACCCCTCCCCCGAGCCATCCTGGAGAGAAACACCAGCGGCACCGGCTGGTCTGCGTGCCCGGCCCCTCCTAGGGTGCAGGAGCTCCTGGGAGGGAGCTGGGCTCCCACGCGTGCCCCCGTGGCCACCAGAGGCCAGCATGCAGCAGGTGTGCAGGGTACTTGTGATGGGTGAGCTGGGGTCAGGGCACCCACTGGGAGCAGGAACGAAGGGCGGCACCCAGAGGTGGGGGTGAGAGCAGACTCCAAACGCGTCAGGGGCACAGGGCTCACCCGGGGTGTCCAGGGAGGTGCTGGGGCCGCTTGGGCAGGAGCCCTGTGGTCCCCTTCAGCTGCTCCAGGCAGGTGCGGGCCGTGAGGGCTCGCTGAGACTCCTCCTCCTCGCCGGGCGGGCCGGGGTCTGCAGGAGGTCGCGAGGGTGACCAGAGAGGCCTGCCCAGCCCATTAGCCCCAAGGCTGGAGCAACAGGTTCCCAGGGCCGCGCCCCTCTGCCCACCGGCCACGCACGGTCCCCACCTTCCTGATCCCCAGGGGCTCCAGGGGCCTCAGCCCCCTTGACGGGCAAGGGGCTGGCAGCCTCCACCTCCGGCTCCTTCCTCTTCACCTTCTTTGCCTTCTTCTGCTTAAACTCTTGCAGGTCCCACTCCAGGTCCCAGAGCCAGGGGTCTTCTTTGTACCTGCACAGCAAGTCCACCAGGGCAGGGCTGAGGCCGGGCCCCCCGCCTGCCCGCCCCCTGCTGGGGTCCGCCCGCCCGCGGCCGGGCTACCTCTCCCCCGACAGCAGCTGGCAGGCGTCGTTGGCCAGGTCCATCAGCGACTTCTTCATCTCCCGCTGCAGCTCCTCGTAGGTGCTCTGTGCCTCTGCCAGGTAACGCTCCCAGTTCTGGTTGACGGGCAGGTAGGAGACCCCCATCTCCAGCATGCCGGCCAGGGTCACTGGGTGGGGACACCTTGGGGGCAAACACCCGGGCGCCATCAGTGACCACACGAGGCGAGGCCCGGGCCCCGGACCCGGCTGCCCACACCGCACAGCTCCACGGTCAGACAGACGGCGCTGACCCCAGGCTGACCGCCGCCTGCCCGGAGGAGACCCTGGGAATCCCCTGCAGCTCTCTGCGCACTGGGGGCGCAGCCACGCGCCACCCGACAACCAGGACGTGTTCTGAGAAACGCACAGGGAGCCGACCCTGCCGCGGTGTGACCACCACAGCGTGCCAACACCACCGAGACGGCACAGCCCGCCGCGCTCCCAGGCTCTGCGGCACAGCCGGCAGCTGCCGGGCCACACACCGGGTAGCAGGTACCCGCACAGACCGCGGGAGGCAGCTCGGTGCGTCTAAACGAGGGAAGGGCGCGGTGAAACCACAGTGTGAGGGCGGCAGCGTGTGTCTGTGTGCCGCCGCCGACGTGACGCGGTGCAGAGAGAGCCCCGGAGAGGCCGCCAAACGGCCACCAGAGCTGACGGGCGCGCTCAGTGGCGCAGGGGGACACGAGGCTGTTCAGAGGCCGGTGCATCTCTCTGCACCGATAACAAACCACAGGAGAAACAGCGGGGACAGTCGCACGCACTGCCATGCGGAACGACCAAACAAGACCATGTGGGAACACGGGAGGGGAGAGACCCGCTCGCAGAAACTCGGACGACGGGAGGAAGGAGGGAGAGGAAGGTGCGGGGGGGGGGGGGGGAGGGGAGTGGAAAGCCCGGCCGGCGTCACCATGTCTCCATGTCTGCGCCGCCCAGCGCGGTGCCCAGGGCCAGCGCAGTCCCCGCCCGAACACCGATGGCTCCCCCTGGAGCTGGGACGAACAGCCCGACTGCTGACACGGACCGGGGCTGTCCAGGGAACCCCGGAACTTCACCAACTGAGGCCCAGAGAAACCGAAGAACGCGCCCACAGGCAAGCGAGCAGGTGCCAACCGCCGCCAAGACCGGAGCCGCGTCCGGCCGACGCTTCTGATGCTGAGCCTGCCCTGGGTCTGACTCCCAGGCTGGCACAGCCGGAATGCAGGGGGCCCCGAGCTCTGGCCCTGGGCGCAGGGTGGGTGCCGAACAAGCTGGGACCAGGCCCAGGAGACTCCGGCGTGGCCCTCGGCGCCCCCTGCAGGACCTCCGCAGAAGCCCGGGGCCCCAGACAGAGGGGCCCCACCCCCGCCGGTGACCGTGGCCCAGGCTCCCCCAGGGGCCCCGCCTCACCTCTCCAAGAAGAGTGGCAGCTGCTGCTGGAAGACCTGGTAGGTGGCCCACACGTCCTGGGCGCAGTACTGCATCAGGTCCTGGCACGGGCGACAGGAAGGCGCTGGGCGGGCGGCCGTCCCACTACCGCCGCCGGGCCCGGGGTCAGGGCTGGCGGCCATGTGGCCCGGACACCGCCCCAGAGCCCCCCGGAGCCCCCAAGGCACTGTACCTGGAAGTTCTCCCGGACGTCCCTCATGCTGCCCTTGACGAACAGCTCCCGGGGCTCCTTCCGGAGGGGGGGCCCGCCCACGTACAGGCTGTGCACATCCGCCAGGTTGTTGACACTGCTGATGTCCAGCCAGTCCCAGGAGGAGATCTGAGGGGCCGGGGTGAGGGGCACGGCCGGTCAGTGCAGCCCCAGGGCCAGATGGGCGGGCCGGCGGGGGGTTGTCGTCACTCCCATGGGGTACTCACCGTGGGGCCGTTGGCTTTGTGCCGGGGCTTCTGGTGGCGCTGGGTGTCGAGCAGGGCCTTGCGCTTGCCCTGCCTGGCAGCCATCCACAGGCTGCGCTGGAAGCTGCTGAGCCCCGAGATGGCCATGTGCATGCTCATGGTGTCCAGGAAGCGCGTGGGGGAGCCCTGCGCACAGGCTGCCGCTGAGGGGCCAGCGCCCGGGCCCCGCACACGGCCCCCCTCCCCACCACTCCGCTCCGCTGCTGAGGACGGCGTGCCTCCGTGCTCGCTCACGCTCGTTCCTTGACCCGAGGGGGACCCGCCCTCCTGAACTCTAGCCACCCTCGACGCCGCAGACCAGGCTCGATCCCAGCACCCACGTCCTTCCTTGGGTCTGGCAACTGCTCGGAGGGGCACAGAGTCCTCAAAACAAGGCCTCCCGAGCTACCGGGCTCGGCCCCCAGCGCCGCCACTCACAAGCAATAGACTAAGGCCGCTCCCCCCGCTGCCTGTCCCCCAGGGCTGCCGCAGAAGGCCACAACAGAGCACCTTCCACAAGACGGGGAACCGCCTCAACGGGACAGCAGGCACGGTCCCGGGGGCCTCACGTGCACCCAGGTCGGGCCCTGCGCAGAACCCCGGGGGAGCTGCTCTTCTCTTGTCGCGAGAACAGGGACATTGAGGCTCAGGGTGCCGAGGTGCTCACGGCGCTTATCCACGGCTGGGCCAGGGCGGACGCCCAGGCTGTGTGGCCCGGAGCCTCCACAGACCCGCGCTGAGCTCGAACGGGCCACACGGAGGGAGGGGCCACGCGTCCTGTGGCACCTCAGGCTCTGTAGCGGGCAGGCCCTGGGGACAGAGCAGCGGGGCACGGGAGCCAAGGGCAGGTCCCGCCCCATCACAGAGGGCAGAGGGCAGCGGGCCCCGGGACCCTCACCTGGACCAGGTACTGCTCCCTGATGTGGGCTCGGTCGAAGGACACGTTGTGCCCCACCACTAGCTGCTCCTGCCCACCCCGCTGGCCGGGGCCGCTGGCCCGGGCAGGGGCCTCCAGGGGGATGAGGTCAGCCGGCGACAGCTGGCTGGTCCAGGAGTAGCGCTCTTCCACCAGCCGCCGGCTGCACCAGGAATACCTGAGGGAGGCGAGAGACAGGCAGGCTCAGCCCAGGGGCACGGAGCTTCCGCCCCGCAACGCCCACCGCGTGCCTGCCACTGCGTGCCCGGCCACACTGGCGGCTGGGGACCCCAGTGGGTGCCCCTAGCCCTCACAGAGCTAGAGGTCAGGTAGAGCTATGAGTCAGGAGTCGTGCCAAAAGCTTCCTTACTTCCACAGGTAAAGACAGCGCAAAGCGGCCCCGCTCAGGGTGCCCCGCACTCAGCCTGCGCGCCCGCCGCCCAGGTGCTCGCCGAGTCCGGGCTGGCCCCGCGGGGCTGCGTAAAGGCACCCGACCCCTCACGCCTATAGACGCAGAGCAGCTCAGTGCTCCAAGTGCTGGTACATGAGAGAGGCAATTATAATAGAATTCGAGGTGGAAGTTGTTTTTTTTTTTTTTTTTCTTAATTGAAGGTGGCAGGAAAAAAGAACAAAAAAAGACCCACGCGGCACCCATGTGCGTGATGAGTCACCTGGGGGCGGGGCAGACGCTAAACAAGTCACACACTGGGAGGGTCTGCGCAGCCGCACTCAGGGGGCCAGAAATGTACCAGGACGGACAGAGGAGACACCCCCCCCACCCATCGCACGGGCGGGGGTGGGGGGACGGGGCCGGGGGCCACCTGCGGAGCGCCTGGCAGGGACCAGAGAGGGCCGGCGTCTGACAGGCTGAGCGTGGGGACTGGCGCTGAGGGAAACTGTGCCTCAGGGTCAAGGCCGGTCAGCATCGCAGTGAGTGACGCGGCCACCTGGGCAGCCACCACAGCTGAACGGAGCTCCCTGAGACCCTTATGGGGGGGAGGGTTATCTGCCACCAGTTTCAACAAACACAAAACTAGGTTTTGTTGGGGGTGGGCGGTCTGGCCAGGGAGGGTGGGGGGGAGCAGACAGAGGTTCCCAGTTTGACAGCTGGTAAAATCCAGCTGGCCCCCCGAGGGTGGAAAGGCGTTCGGGGACCCCCCTGCCATTTGGCACGGGAAAGCCCGTGACAACGCACCCCCAGAGGGATGGGCTGAAGGGGGTCAATGGTCGGAGGCTGCGGTGATGGCAGAAACCTGGGTCGCACTGGTGACAAGGGGCAGGTGTGCAGCTGTGCATGACAGCTGTGTGAGCACAGACTGATGGGGGATTAGAACAAGAAAAAAAGCCCAAACACAACTGCCTTTCTCTGGTAAACGGAAGGTGAGTCAGAACCAACGCCATTAATGCTCGTCTTCCCCGAGAATCTCAGGTGGACGCTGACGGCCGGCGCCCTGCCCAGCGGGCCTTTGGGAGACTGCCCTAAAGGCTTCCCCTCCCACTGGACACTGAGGGCCGGTCAGGCACGTGATGTTTCGCAACCACGTGGCAGGGATGTGTCCAGGTTGAAAGGGGACTGCTACGGTGGCCCCGTCACACCCTCCCCCCCCCACAATCACCGTGAACCCGGGTGTCTGCACCCGGCACCACCAGCTAGAATAGAACGGGAATGAGGGGATGGACCTGCCGACCGACCAGGCGAGAGAGGCCACCAGTCAGGAGAGGGAGTGAAAGGGGGACTTCAGTTAGACTGCCCGAAAGCCGCCAAGAGATCAAAAAGCAAGTCATCCTTGTCGGTTTCCCAGTCGTCTTCCGGCCGCCACGGCCTCCTTTACTAAACCTCTCCATCCCCTGACCGGAGCTAACCCGAGGAGGAGGCATCCAGGTTCGCCCTTCCAGCCACTGCTGCCCACCTCACCCACTCAGCCCTGTTCCCGCAGTTTTCAGCGGCACAAGTAACATTTCGCAGGTTTCCCTGCGAAGATGGAGTCTCCCGGAGGGATAAAAAGAACCGCCACCTTTTTGGCTGGCCATGCCTGAGAGCATTAAGGTTGTAGAAAGTATCTGAACCCTGGAATGAAGACTCGGAAAGGGCGGAAATGAGGCTGCCCTCCTTGCTTCAGAGACTTGGGTAGCACTTAGAAAGTTACTCAAGCCCTGGTTGGCGTAGCTCAGTGGATTGAGTGCGGGCTGGGAACCAAAGCATCGCAGGTTCGATTCCCAGCCAGGGTACATGCCTGGGTTGCAGGCCACAACCCCCAGCAACCGCACATTGATGTTTCTCTGTCTCTCTCTCTGTCTCCCTCCCTTCCCTCTCTAAAAAATAAATAAATAAATAAATAATCTTTAAATTAAAAAAAAAAAAGAGTTCCTCAAAAAGAAAAAAGGAGGCTGAGTATTTGGGGACCACCATGCCTGTTTGGGAGGCTGGGGGAAGGAAGCAGGGATTCTCAGCTGCCCCGGTCAGGGGGATGCTACCACTTGGAGATGCAAAAGGGGGGTGGTCTGGCATTTAAGGGAGCAGCAGACATGCTAATGTCTTTTCTGGCCTAGGACAGTCCCCCAAAAAGGGAGACTTCTCCTGCCCAAAATACCCAACAGCACCCCCAGAGAGAAACTACTGCCCAACGGTCCTGGACTAACTTGTCCGGAAGCTGTTTAGCACCAGATCAAGGCATTCACCGGGGGTCTCCGGGGGCGCCTCCAGTACAAGGGTCTCCTGGGACCTAACCCCTGTCCCCACCCAACATCTGCCTGGGAGTTTGTTTCCCGCCCGGACCTTCTATCCATGAGCGCTGGGGCCCCGCCTGTTTGAGCTCAGGGGGACACCCATCCGCAGGCGCACCCACAGGGCACACAGTGGGAGCTCAGAAAACGTTCACTGAACCGGGTGCTAGGCTGGGCCCCCCAACACGCCATCAAGTCCCCGACCCCGACCCGCGCTCACCAGGCCGAGGGGGATATGGCCACCGCCAGCGTGGGGCACGTTCCCTCTGCCAAGCAGACCTCCACGTCGAACACCAGGGCCCGCTCCTCGGGGGTGGCCACGGGTTCGGCCTCCCCCGCGGGGCCGTACCGGGTCCAGCCCTCCGCCCACGCCCAGCTCGGCGGCCTGGGGGGCAGCTGGGCCTGCAAGAGCGCGTTGGCCGCCTCCAGGTAGGGCAGGCTCTGCTTCTGGGCCAGGAGGCGGAAGTGCTGGTCCAGGTCGCCCCCGTAGAGCGGCGGCAGGCGCAGTTCCACGTCGGGCAAGGGCGCGTCCGGCTGCCCCCAGAGCCCGTGCTTCTGCAGGTGCTCGACGCTGCGGCGCACCGCGGCCTCGCTGGGCGTCTCCCCGCCGCGCCCGAAGATTTGCTCGTGAAGCCCTCTCGACAGCATCTGGATGTGCAAGGGGTTGTACCGCAGCTGCCCGCCCTCCGAGGACGGCAGTTGCGGCTGCGGCGGCGGCTGCCCGTCGCTGGAAACGGGGACGGAGGCGGAGCTGGAGGCCCAGCGCCTCGGAGCTGGAACCGGCCCGGGCCCGACGACGGTGGAGCCGGCCACTTTCTTCCAAAGCAGGCGGTTCATGGTTGGTGCAGGGAGCCCCCCGCTGGGATTCAGGACACCTGGCTTTGGGCTCCAGCTTGGCTGCTTTTACTGGCTGAAAGACGTGGAGAGAGACACGTCTTGCCTCGGTTTTCCTGTCAGTGAAACGGGCCTGACCATGCCTGCCTTCCACCCACAATCCTAAAGGAGACAGACGACATGAAGTGTTATTACGTTCGCGTCACCTGTTGCATTAGAAGCCATCATTCCTTGCGCGCTTATTGCGTCCCAGGCAACGTGCCAGGCACTTTGGGGTACATTTTCTCAGTTAGGCCTCGGACGACCTGGGGAAATAGCAACACCCCTGCTGAGTAAAGCGAGGTCCACGCTGGTTCATCAGTGAACTTGAGGACGGTGAAGGCACACGTGCTGGTTAACAGCCCGGGTCTGGAGTAGGACGACGGGGGTTTGAATCCCGGTCCTGGCTCTCGGGAGCTGCGTGACCTTGGGCAAGCTCCTTAGGCCCTCTCTACGTGGGGTGAAGGACTCCGTCGTACAGGGCTGTTGTGTGGGGGGCAAAGGAGACCAGGTCGCACGGCCCGGCCCTCGGCAAATGTGGCTGCGGTGATCGCGACCGCCACGGCCTGGGAGCCTAGCGCCAAGAGGTGACAGCGCCCGGATTCGAACCCTCCGGGCGGGCCGGCGTGCCCTGGGCCCCCACCCAGGCGGCCGCCCGCTGGTGCCCGGCGGCGGCGGCGCCGCGGTGCGCCCTGGGACCAGCCTCCGCCCCGCTCCCGGGCCCCGCTCCCAGATTGCAGAGGGAGGGGCCGCGCCGCCGTTCCACGACCCGGCCTCCCCGGCTCCGAACCCGCCAGAAACCTCCGTCCGCCTAGTGCCTCCAGGTCTGCCGCTCCCGACCCCCGCCCAGCGACGCGGCGTCTCCCTCCGCGGGGCCTACGCAGCCTCGGGGTGGCGTGTAGCCTCTGCCCGACTAGATCGCCTCGGTGGCAGCTGCAACTTCCCGTCTGCGCCGTGCTGGGTCCAGCGACTTACCCGACACGCAAGCGGGGAGACTCCCCGTGCGGCCAATCGCAGGGCCGCAAGTGGACCGGTCCTCACGCGGGGGAAGAAGGGGACTTCCGGGTGGTCCCTCCCAGCGAGACTCCGAGAACTAGGGTCCAATCCCCCCTGCTCAAGAACCAGGTGGACCGGTCCCCGGGAAAAAAACCGGCAGGCGGTAAAGAGACTTTTTAGCTCATCCGGAACACACCAGCTACTGGGCGGCCGCGTGGCCTAATGGATAAGGCGTCTGACTTCGGATCAGAAGATTGCAGGTTCGAGTCCTGCCGCGGTCGTAGGGGTGCGGTCATACTTTTTCCCTTCTTCCCACTTCAGGGATGAAATACTCGGACCGCCCGGCACACGGTGCCAATCACCACCCCACATTAAAGCCAGGGAACGCCCGGTAACGGCTCCCACACAGCGAGCTCGGCACGTCCCTGTGAAATTGCTCGCCTACGTGTCTCCGGTGGGGAGGGGCACAGCTCAGAAGCGAACCAGCCGCGCGTGCCCCACCGCGATGGGAGGAGACTGGAGAGCAAGCGCGCCGTTTGCGGAAACCCCGATGTAAATTCAACTGATACAGAGGAATGGCAGGAGTTCGCGACTCACGGGAGTCCCCCCTCTGCTAGCTTGGCCCGTGCCGCCTCCCCTAACCCCGGGCAGTTCTAACGGGGGAAAACAACGCTGCGTTTTGTTGTGTTTAAGCCCAATTTGCCCTCTTGTTGTGAACACCTCCCCATCCGCCTAAGCGCGCCCTGCTCCCTCCAGTCTGGGGAGCAGCCCAGAGGGTGCGGTTCGTCGCGGTCTCTGCATCCCCCTCCCTCCTGTTGCTCCAGGTGCCTCAGCAGCTGGGCGCTCCGCGCTCCGCGGTTGGTTGATAAACCGTAGAATAGGGCGCAGAATGAAGCCCGTGTGGACAACGGGAGCCTGGACACCCAGCTGCGCCGAGGAGGAAGCGCGAGGCTCGGACAGACAACACGACTGACTGGGGACAAAAGGCAGGCCTCACCCCACCTCCCAGCCCGTGCGTGTGCCAGGACACCGTGATCTGACGGGGGGGGGGGGGGGCGGCACCTGAACATCGGTGTTTTTCAGTAGGCTGCGGGGATAGCCAGGGACACACACACCCCTCCGCCAGCCCGCCCCTCTTGCAGCCCTGAGAGGCAGAGAAAAGAGCCCTACTGCTCTGGGCGTATTTAACATACACACAAATGTTTTCTTGTTTGTTTTTTTTTTTTTCTTTTGGCAAAAAGATCCAATCAACAGAAAATTCACCATTTTTTAATCCGTTCCCCCCCCACACACACACCTAACCGTGCACTGTGGACATTTTTACAAAACACCCAGAGGGGAGACTCCGGGTGTACATCAGGGAGCCCCTGAGTGAGGAACCTGTTTTCATGACTTACTCCTACTAAAATTCAGCATTTCCATCGATGATGAGGCTAGGCAACCGGCCACAGTGGTGTCGGCAGTAGTACCTGAGACCATTCGTGGATATTTTCCTAATACATTGCAATTGCCGCAGATTTTTCAATGTGTTGTTTCCACTAATATATATATATATATATATATATATATATATTATATCAGCTATTCTTTCTACTATTTCATTATCTTTGCTTTCCTGTGTAAGCATCTGTGTTTTGTGCAAAGACGTTCTAAGAAGGAGTCTACGGCAGGAAGAGGCCAAGAACCCTTGGCCTATCTGAGTGTCACTTCCAAGGGACGCTGTCTCGGGGCCTGCCTGGTGTCCACCGGGAGGACAACCCAGGACCAGGCAATGTCCATCAAGATGCATGCCCCTCTCACAAGGCAACCTCAGGCCAGGCAGGGGTCCTGCCCTTGAAATGAGACTCCCCAGCAAGGGCAAGAAACAGCAGACACCGGTCCCTGCTGGGGGACATGAGCCCTTCCTGCCTAGCTGCACTGTTTCCAGGGTTCTGAGCCCAGCCGCTCCACCTCCCCTCCTCCCCTTTCTGGGAGCTCCCCCAAGTCCTCCCAGGGAAGTCCGTCCCTGCTGGTAATGCGCGAGAGAGCGGATACATCGCCCCCTCTTCCCTGGACCTCTCTCCTTCCACCGTAGCAAGAGACAAAGTTCATTAGGAACTTTCTTGCAAAGCGTGTATCTCAATTGTAACAAATGCTGGGTTTCGGGGGTTTTTTTGTTTTTGTTTTGTTTTGTGTTTTAATCTCCCCTGCCACTGCTGTCAATTTGTATGCCGCATTTCATGGCCTGGCTGGAGCTTTCGGATAACCACCAGCGCTTTACATGCTATGCTTGGTGCTGAACTCACTCAGTCAACTAAATCAATCCTCCCATTGGCCCTAAGACAGAGGCCCTGTAACTACGCCCTCCACCGGTGGGGAAGCGGAGGCACAGGGAAGTGAAGGATCCTGCCCAAAGCCCTACAACCATGCTACACACTTGAGAGCAGCCTCATCCCATCCTCTCAATGACCCCAGTGGCACTGTGGGTACACAGGTGCGACCACTCCTCCATTTCACGGAGGAGAAGAGGAAGCCTCCAAGAACACGCACGAGGTGGACTCACCCAAAACCCACACAGCCCGAGGCCTGGATCAGAACCCAAGGCCTTTGCGATTCCAAAGCCACGAGGCACTTCTGCAAGCCCACTAACCACACCACGGGCCAGAGAGCAGATGTGAGAAGCCAGAAAGGCAGCCACATCATCGGTTGGCTATGGGACACACCGGAGTGGTCGCTCCAAAATCCCAGGTCACGCTACTATCTGCCCTTCCAGTATTTGTCAGAAAGCAACCCGCGAGTCTACGAAGGCTTTTCAGGAGAGACTTCCTCCTTTGTGCTTGACCAAGGGGACCCCCACGAGATCCTCAGACCCAATTAACGTCTTAATTTTATGAGGTCCTACAGGTATGAGAGGGACCGGGGCTGGAAGGGACGCTGCCGAAATGGGGAAATGCCGTGGCGACAAGGGGCCCAGCGGCCTGGCTGCAAGAACTCTGGGGAAGGAGGTCCTGAGCCTGCCCCATCCGCCTCAGTCTTCCTGGGACCTTCCCGAAGGCTCCGGTGGAAGAGGAGCTGAGGTTTTGGCCCGGAGTCTGGCGGCCGCCGCGCTGGACGTGCCAGTTTCCTAACCGGTGGGAGGGCCTCACACACGAGCAGGTGCTCTGCGCGCAGGCTGAGAGGCAGAGAAGAGCCTGGAGGGGGAAGAGGTGCCCGGGTCTCCCCGGGAGACTGCATCTGTCCACACGCTCCGACCGACGCTCCGCGAGTCCGGAGCCTTTCCCGCCCCGCCCGCGGCGGCCTGGACCACGTGCGCCTGCACCTCCCGGGAACTCCCGCCAGAGGGTGCTGTTGGATAGCGCGGGGAACGGCGCTCGGGCGCGGAGACTGGCGAGGTCAGCGCGGTCCCAGAAAGGGCCCAGGTCCGGTAGGAAGGACGGAAGGAGGAAGGCGTGGGGTAGGAGCCTGGGAGACCCTCAGGAGCCCCCGTGTCCCGCAAGAGCCTCGGCGCAGTCCTGCCAGGTCTTGGGGGGTGGCAGGCTTCGAGCTCCGTGGCTTCGGGTCTGGAAACTGACGGGAAGGGGGATGGCAGGGCGGCAGAGCGCGAGCTCCCGCTGAGACGCCAGGGGGCGGTGGTCTGACCTCCTCCGCTGTTCGCCCAGGCCGCGGGGGGCACCCTGTCCTCCGCGTGGTCTCTCCTAGGCCTTTTGCAAGCTCAGAGAGCGTTCGCCCTCAGGACTGAACCCTGCGGGACGCTCTTGGGGGCGCTCGAGGTAGGAGCGTTGCAGCCGATCCCCAGGCAGCCACTGAGGAGCTGAGTCCCGGCGGGGGAGTCGGGGAAGGGGGCCCACGCTCTCGCTCTGTCTCCTTAGGACCTAAGACAGGACGGTGGGGCCCCGGATGCCCTGGCACCCTAGAAACCTGGAAGTCACATCTTGGGTCAGGGCGCCTCGTGTCCCTCCCCAGTAAGCCATGCTGGGAAGGCCGGTCTTTGAGGACAATTGGAGGCCCCTTGCGCTCGGGAGACACCCCCTCCCCGTGCATCTCCCGCCCCCCAAACCGGAAGGCCTCCTTGCACGCTCTTAACTCAGGAGAGGCTCGAGCCAACTAGAAGCTGGGGGTGTACGGCCCCGAAGAAAGAGAGGAAGGGGGAATGCAGGCTGCTGGGACGCTGAAGGAGGAGGAGGAGGAGGAGGAGGAGGAGGGATATTGGCTGTCCCCCCCATGTCATTCCTGAATCTGGCTTCCACCTCTTCAAAAGCTACCTAGCGGGGCCAGGAGCCCGGAGGAAAACAACAGGGTGTCCACCGGACCCGGGTGGAGGGCACGCAGATGGGGGCAGATTCTGAAGAATCACACTCGGCCTGCACCCACGCCCAGTCCCTCCAGACAGCGTGAGACCCAGATAACCAGGGCGCGGCCGTGCAGCCTCCGGTCACCGCACCGCGGCCTCCCAAGGCTGCGGGGGGAGCAGAGAGGACAAGAGGGGCCTCCGGCAACCGGGTTTGGCGGGCGCCTCAACGGGCCGCAGGGGCCGGAGTGGCGGCCTTCAGGCCTGCGCCGCGCAGAGGCGCGCCCGCCCTCCCGCCCCAGCTCTCAATAGTGGACAATGGAGTCCCGGGGTGACCCGAACAAAGAATTTGGAAGTAGTTAAATTGCAGAACACGTTCTGGGCCTGGGTGCTTCCTTTCAAATAGAGCGCAGGGAGAAGAAAAGAAAGCGCTGGGGGGTGGAGGGGTGAGAAAATGCCCAGGGGGAAAGTTGGTGGGTCGCCCCAGTTGCCGCCAGCTACCAGACGCCAGGGATTTCATAGGAAGTGGGGGGAGGGGGAGTGTGGCCCGAGTCGGCCTGACCACCGCTGGGAGAGGCTGAGAAACTTCTCCAGGAGGTGGCTGGGGTTCCCCCACGGGGCAGAATGTTTGTCTTGTACAGGGAGCCCCACCCACCCAGCCACCCCCAAGGCTTCCACGCGGGGCCAGGCTCAGGAACGGGGCCGCCTGGGCTTTGGAGTCTAGAACGGGGCCCGTGGGTGGAGAGAGGGGAGGGAGGGCCTGGGTCCTGCACTCTCTTCTCTCTCTCTCTCTCCCTCTGGGCCCGTGCGGAGCCCTCCACCTCACGGGTGTCTCCTGCCTCCTGCAGCAGGAGCTGTCTGGACTGGTGTCCCTCTCTCGGAGCTGGTTTTTTGTCTTTCTTTCCCCAACCAGTTCAGAAAGGCTGGGTGCCCCCCCCCCACTCTCCCTGCCCACTCCTCCCCACACCACCAGCAATCTGGACTCTCCTAAGGGGAATACTCTCTTGTTTTTCCTTGTAAAGGTAGGCCTTGAAGTGTAGAAATTAGGGCCCATTCATATTTTTCTCTCTCATTCTTTTTCTGAGCCTTGTCATTTTTTCCACACACAACGAGCGCCGTCGCAAAAGGGGGAATGGGGAAGATATTTTTAAAAAGCAGTCAGTCACGCTGGGGTCAGGCTGATTTAGGGGGAGAAAAGAAACTGGGGAGGTTATGAAGACAAAAGTGTAAATAAAAATGGTCCAAAAAACGGCCAGAAAAAATGCACGAGGGTGAGGAAGCAAATCCTCTTTCCCTGTTCTAGCCCTCCCCTCGAGTTGTTTAGGGGAGAGGGAAGTAGGGAGGAAGAAGGGCGCAGCAGCGGCCTCTGCTTCTGAGAAGCGACGCCTCCGGAATCGGAGAGCGCGCGCCCGCCCGCCAGGCAGGTCCCCCCTGTGGGAGGCGCTCGGTTTGCAAGGGGTTAACAGCGTTGCTCGTGAACTTGGCCCGTCTGTCTGGCTCGTGATGGATGTTGAGGCCCGCTGACAAGTTCAGGCGGAGGAACGTCCCCTGCTGTGGCGGAGGGAGAAACACACACAGGCGGAGGGGACCCCGGGCGGGCGGCGGGGACGCACGCGGAAGGCGACCGATAGGGCGCGTGGTTCTGCCAGGCCTTCTCTGCTCCCCACCCCCGCCCGACCGCTCGCCTCCTCCCCCGGAGCTTTCCGACACCCTCGTGGAGCACGCAAGTTTCCCAGGGCTTTGCTCTGTGTGCCAGAACGTCCTGTCGGCCCCTGCGGCCACGCGGAGCGCCGGGGCGCATCGGGGAGCAGGGCGTCCGGAGCCGCTCTCGCAGGAGGCAGAGTTCAGCATTTGGACAGCGGCCCCGGGGCGCCGTCCGCCCAGCGAGTGGAGTTCGCAGGAGCACAGCCCGGGGCGGGAGGGCACGGGGGCCGCACGGGGCCTCGGAGAAGCAGGATTCAGCTTGGAGAAAGCAACCCTGCTTCCGAACGGGACACGACACGTTTCCTCCGAGCTGAAATATCCTTTCGGAGCTCACGTGGGGACCCGGGATCCGCCAATCCAGCGCGAAGACCCTCAACCTAACCAACACTCGGGGAAAGGTAAAACGCCCCCTGGCAGCCCGGAGAGTAGACGCCGCGCCCCCCATCCCCACCCCACCCCATCCCCTCTCCACGCTCCGCAAAGCAGCCGGGGTCCCTGAGCTCGGAGCCGCCAGCGAGGCTTCCAACCCGCCTCCCAGGTCGCTGCCGGCGGCTCTGCAGGAGCCTGGCGGCGCGAGTGGGAAGGATGGGGTCAAAGGCGCGGCGACTCCCCGGGAAAGGCTGGCGGGCGAGAGAGGAGAGCGGAGGGAGCGCCCGGGCGCGAGGCCGGGCTCCCCCACGGCGCGCCCCCGCCCCCTGCACCGCACGCCGGTCCCGGGCAGGGGCGGGGCGGGGGGGGGGGAGCCGCGCTGACGTCACTGCGGGCCGGGCCCGCCCGCGAGGGCGGCGCTGGGAGCCGCTCAGAGCTCGGAGAAGCCGCGCGCTGCCAGGAGCCCCCGCGCCGCCGCCGCGCCGCCGCCGTGCCCGCCTCCAGCAGCTCGCTTCTGGGCGTCCGCTGGGGCCGGGGAGCCGGGAGAGCCGCCACAGCCGGGCCCGAGCCCCCGCACGCTGCAGATCAGGGGCCTCGGAGAAGCTGTCCCCGCCGCCGCCCCACCCCCGCCGCTGCCTCGCGGGCCCCCGGCCCCATTCCCGGTCCGTAAGTGCCGCCGCCTGCCGCGTCTCCGTGAGACTGGGGAGCAGGGCTCGGGCGTGCGCGCTGTGGCTTCGGCTGGAGCAGCGCTGGGGAGCTGGTCTGCACGGGGAGGGGCAGCCGGGGCGCCCCTGCTCGGCTCCTTCGGGCTGCACCGGGTGCTCCGGCTGCGGGGCGCGTTGAGGGGCGCGCTCCGACCGAGCGCGGGAGGTGACGGGGCTCAGCTTCTGGGGCCTGACCCCTCATCCCCAACAAACCGTCCAGGCCAAGGTCAAGGGTCGTGGGGCAGTGGGCAGCGCCCAGAGGGGAGGACGCAAGGTGTGCGGAAAGGGAAGGGGCGCGGAGCCAGAGGGGAGTTGTGGCGCTGCAGGCAGGTTCCATGGAAAGAAGGGAATGTTCCCCGAGTGAGGTTCCCGGGAGTTTCCGGACGCCCCCACCTCACCTCCGCCGCTAACTGCCCTCTGCCTTCTCATCCCCTTCTCCACCGAGAAAACCAGGCAGAGAGCGGCTGCCTGAAAAAAGTACTTTGAGAAACGATGCAACACGCGGCACCCACTCTAGACGGGATTTATGTAGCACGCTCTCCCGCCCCTGCGTTGGGACGTTGTGGGGAAATCCTTTCTGTGCTGGTCTGCCTGCCGGGCCCCAGAGCAGGCCTGTGGGTCCAGGCGGGGGCGTCTCTGCAGCCCCCTCCAGGCCCGGCTCCAGACTCTGGGTGGAAAGGGGGTGACGGTGGAGGGGGAGGCTGTGGTGAGGGGCTGCTTTGGGGGGAAGGCTGGGGGTGGGCCAGGTTCCGGCGGCCTCGCTGGAGCAGGGCAGGCTGGCGGCAGAGGCTGGGGTCCGAGCACTCCCAGCCTCCGGGGGAGTGAGTGCATCCAGAAACGCACACACATCTGGGAAGAGAGCCTTTGGGGCTGAGAGGGGCCCCTTCTGGAGACGGCCCCCCACCCCCATGTCCTGGAGGAGGTGGACTCTTCAGCTGCAGAGAAGGAGAGGATGGAGTTTGAGGGTCCGGCTTCCCATTGAGGGCCAGAGGGTGGGCTAAGTGGGCACTGGGGGTGCGGTGCCATTCCAGGTTGCATGGGAGGAACCCCCACTAGCCACACCAGCTGCTGGAGACTGGGGGGGGGGGGCAGGTGCTGCTCTTTTCAGACCTTTCCAGGACAGGAGGTGTTTCTGCATTCCTGCCCAGCCTGGGCCTCCCCAGGGCCCACGGACTGAATGCCTAAGCCTCAGCTCAAGGATCAGGAGGCCAGAAGTGGGAGCCGGAGAGGGCATTGCGGCCCAGCTGACCACCAGGTCACGCTGGTGGGTGTGGGGGGGATGGGGGCCCTGGGTGCAGGAAGCTGGGTCCCTCCGAGCTAGTCCAGTGCTGGACTTTTAGACTCCAGACAATAGGGAGAGCAGCGTGACCGAGCTCGGTCCGAGGACGGAGCGGGGAGGGAGGCAGCGGTGGGGAGAGGGCCGCCCGGACCCCGCCTAGGCTGTGACGGGAGAGCTGCCTCCTAGTGAAGGCCCAGGCGGGGCTCAGGAACGGCTCGAGAGTCCCGGGCCGGATGCTAGGTCTGGGCTGGGGCTTGGGGCGCTCCAAGGGTCTCGGGCTCTGAGCCTCTCTGGCCTCGGGATCCCGGGTGCCCGGATAGAGGGCCGTTCTCGAGAGTCAGAACTGCCCCCTCTCCTTCCACCTAGCCCCTTAAGTGGCTGTGCCCTGAAGTGGGGGGAAGGGCACCCTGCGGTGGGCTGCCCTGGCCTGGCACTGAGCTGTGCAGCCAGCAGCAGGAAACAGGCACTTGGGCCAGAGCCAGCTGGGAGCCCCGCAGCTGAGGTTGCCAAAGGCAGAGCTCGCCTACCTGTGTGCACGGGCGAGGTGTGTGCCGCCTGCCTCAGGCCGGCTGCTGGATGGGTGTTTGGCCAAGTGCGTGGGGGGCAGGGGTGCTGCCGGTGGCGTGACTCTGAAGGGGCGCAGGGCGCGCGTGTGGCTACAACGGAGCAGGCGTGTCTGTGGGTGCGGGTGCGGGGGCTCGGGAGCTGGCTGTCCCTCGTGGAGGTTTGAATTTAGCAAAGGGAGTCTCGGGCCTTTGGCAGAGCCCTCTGGGAGGGCAGCCTTCTCTTGAGGGGACAGCTGCCACGGGGCCTCTCTTGGCTCCTGTGCCTCTGTCCTGGGAGCTGCTGGTTCCCCTGGAGCTCAGGTTTGCAGCTGTGGGGGGGGGGGGGGGGACCGAGGAAGCCTGGGCCAAGGGAGTGGAGCAGCGGTGGAGAGGGAGGCCGGGCAGGTGGCTCTCAGCACCATGGCCAGGGCTTGGCCGCCGAGGTTGGCGATCCGGTCTCCGCACCCAGCACTCGGCCAGACCCCAGCGCCCACCCTCCCTCCCGGGGTTCCGGGCCTGTTGGCCAAGGCTGTGGGCTCAGCGTGGGACAGGTCGCTTGGAACCCTGACCCCCTCCAATGTGCATGTGAGGGGGTGACGGGGGGCTGGGGCCGGAATCAGCCTGCCCAGCAGCCTGCCACCCTCAGTCAGCCGTGCCCGGCCCACACAATGCCCCTCTGGCTGGCGTCACCTGGACCCCTCCTGTCTGAGCGGTTCGTGAAGGCCGGCCACCAGCCCCGGAGTCTGCAGCCGGCCCTGACCCAGCAGAGCGGCCTCCTCCCCAAGGCCTGCACCCTCCAGACCGGCTCTCACGGTGGTCTCCTTCCCGGGAGCCGCGCTACGGTGGACACGGCGGGGTCGCTGATTCCAGCGCGGTCCCAGGCAAGCAGGGCCTGGGAGCCTCCGGGGCCAGCCTTACCTGCTCCCCTCCGAGGGACTCAGTTTCCCAAAAAGGGGCAGCAGGGATGCGGCCCTGATGACCGTGGCCTCCTGCATCTGAACCGAATCCAAACGGAGCTTTTAGTTCTTTCTCCCGGAGCCCCCACCCGCCCTCCGCTCGCCAGCCAGGCCTCCGGCGCCGCCACGTTACCGGGAGCCAGCCATTTTGTGCAGCATCCTGCTCCGACCCGACTCCGAGGGGCTCCTTCCCGCTCTCACTCCCCCCCATATCCCCGTCCCCCCTCCCTCTCGCACAGGTGAACCCTGCCTCTCCGCCCCTTCCCCTCTCCACAGCCCCACGCTCCCCTCCCGCCCGGGGCGGCCCTGAAGGACTGGGGCTGTGCGGGCCACCCACACGCACACCCAGAAGGGGAGACGGTGCGGGTTCCAGGAGCTGCGGGAGGAGGGGAAGCCAGGGGCGCCTCCCAATTATGGTAATCCCGTGGAATTAACCGTCTCGAGCCCAAATTCGGGCGGTTCCTCCCCCAGGGCTGCCGCCGCCGCCGGCCTCTCCCGGCCTCTCCAGTTGCCGCCGTGCCTGGCTCCGCTCGCCTTCTGGAAGGAGGGGTGTGGGTGTGTGGAGTGGGACTTGGAGCGGGGGAGTAAATGCCAGGCCTGGGCTGGCACGAGCTGGCTGGGATGGAAGGAGGATGCAGGTGGCTTTGGATTTGGGGTCAGGATGGAAATAGAGCAAAGCGGAGACGAGCTCGCACGCACGCGCGGGGGCAGCAGGCCCCGGACGGGATGGGGAACTGGGCAAAATGGAGAGGTGTCACGTTTGAGAGGAGAAAGGGATATTTAGAAAAATCATGAGATCCGTGCGGAGCCATCCTCTTCCCCCCTCTTCTTCGCAACCCACCCTGCGAGGATTTGCCTGGCTCAGAGCGTCTCGGCGCCCCAGGCCCTCCTGAAACGGACCCCCCTGGGCACCTCCGCCCAGCCTCCTGGTGCCCCACAGCAGCGGAGGTGCAGGCACAGAAAAGCTGTGCATTGACCCGCTGAAAGCCAGGAGCCCGCCCGCCCGTTCACTGCCCAATCTCTGCCCCTAGATCTTTGCTCTGGGAGCAGAGACATCGCATTTTTTCCTGTTTAATCCCTCGCCTCCCCAGTGTGGCTGGTGGGGGGGTGGGGAGGTGAGTCCCAGCACCCAAGGCTGGAGGGCAACCCCCAGCATCAAGGAGGAAGGGGGTGATGGCTGGGGTGATCAAGAAGGGGTGCGTGTGGGCCGCTCACCTCTGGAAGGCTGCTAGGAGGCCTCCAGGGCCGCTGTCAGGCTCAGTGGGGTGACTCTGGGGGGACCCGTTAGTTAGGGCAGCCCCTTTCCCCTGTTCAGCCACTGGCAGGGGTGTGCTGAGAGCCCTAGGAGGAGGGCCAAGGTTGGCTTTGTGCTTTTGTTTCGTGGTGGATTGTGAATTTAACCAGCAAGCCTAGTTTGGGCCCAGGACATCTCCAAGAGGCCAGGCGCACTCGGTTGTAAGCTCCTAGACACTCTCAGAGAGAGCTGGGACCCAGCAGTCCGGCCCTGAGCGCGGGGGCCTGGTCCCAGGGTAGCGTGGCTGGAGGACCTCTGCGCGCCGTGGACTGTGGGTGGGATACTGACCGGTGCAAACCGGGGCACTTTAGTCCTCCCTCCTCTCTAGGTCTCCGTGCGTGGCCTCGGTCTCCTGCAAGGTGCTGGGCGTGGGGAAAGGAAGTGGGAAGTCAAAGGTGAAACGGCTCCTATTCTCGGTTCTCAGTCTCCCAAGTGCGCACACGGTCGCCCCGGAGAGACCTTCACCACGCCCCGCCAGGCGCGTCCCCAAACCTCGTCACTGGAGCTCCCTAACTCCGATGGTCCGCGGTGGCTGCAGGGCTTCCGGAGGCTTGGTGGAAGGCAGAGGAGTTTGGAGCTGAGGCCAGACGGGGCGCACCCAGGCGCGCAGCCCTGAGGCTTTCGAGGGCAGAGGGGGCCCTGCCCTGCCCTCCGGCAGGGGAAGCCGTGAACGCCGAGGCCATTGTAAGGCTGGGTGGTGCGGAGCGCGGGAAGGGGGCTGGGATTTGAATGCGAGCCTGTGATTGGCCGATCTCTGGACTGACGTCACTTCCCCGCGGGGCGATTAGCCTGCGAGAGGAGGGCTGGCGGGCCAGTGCGCTGGGGGCGGCCGGGGCGCCCGAGGCTGCCGGAGCGCATCGCGCGGGCGCCCTCCGCGCGCCCCGGGACGCCGTCGGAGCGGGCGGCCGGCGCCGGTGCCCAGACGCACAGATCGGGGAGCCGGGAGGAACGCGCAGGGAGGGCGACGGAGGGAGGGAGGGAGGGCACTGGGCGGGGGCTGCCGGCCTTCGTGGTGGGAGTCAGTGTGTCTGTGTGTCTGTCGGTCCCCTCTGGCTCTCCGCGTGCCCCCGGGGCTCCGCGATCGGCGCCCGCTCTCGACCCCGCGCCTGGCGGGCGGCGGCACGTGGGGCCCACGGCGCGGCAGCGGCGGCGGCGAAGGGAGGCCCGTTTCTCTCTTTGGTTATCTAGCTGTATGAGTGCCACAGAGCCGTCATAAAGCTAGATAACCGAAAGTAGAAATGACTCTCACAACTTCTGCGTGCGAGCGCCCGCCCCGCCGGCCGCCCCGGCCCGCGCGAGCCACAGGAGCTCCAAGGAGCCCGGCGCCGGCCCAGCGGACTCCAGCCCGGCGGATCGGCCGCGCCCGGACCAGGTACCTGACCTCGGCTCTCTCTCCCCGGGACACTTGGCGTCCCCGGGAGGAACTTGCCAGCTGTTCCCTCCTCCTCCTCCCTCCTCCTCCTCCTCCTCCTTCCCCGCTCCCACCACGTCCCCCAGCGCCGGAGTGGGAACCCCAAAGTGGAGCGGGCCGGGTGAACGGAGGGGGGTGGGGTTGCAGAGGGGTCGCTGGCGGGGAAGGCGCCAGCGTTCGCCTTCACCCCATAAATCAGGCTGGAACAATCCTCTCCCGGAGTCTCGGACGGGGATTTTGGGATGCAAATGCGATGGGAGAGAGACGGCGGCCGGTGGGGGGTGGGGGTGGGGGTAGCGAAGGGATGGACGGGGGACTGCCCCGCCGCTAACAATGCGGCCTTTATCGAATTATTCGACGAGTCAGCCCTGAGCGCCATTAGCATACGGCTTGGGGGTTGCCGGAGCTTCGCCCCTCCGTGAGGTCAAGTTCTTGATAATTTGATCACTTTTCACGGGCTCTGGCAGCTGCCTTTGTGTGCAGTTGGGGGGTCTGTGTGCAGCGTGAAGCGGAGCAGAACTGGCGAGGAGTGAGCTCAATGGCTAGGGGCCGGGGCGGGGGGACTCCCTCCCCGACGGGCCGGCCCTGCCCTGCATACAAACCAAGCGCGGGCAGGCGGGTGGGCGGGAGGAGGAACTGAGCTCAACCCAGTGGCCACCTCTGCACCAGACCTGGCCGGCCACTCCCGCCGGTGCCTCCCCAACTTCCCGGAGCGCTTAAGGTGCTGACAAGCTCCTGGCAGCCCCTCCCCCTAGTCCCCCCCCACCCACCCAAGCCACAACATAAGATGTATTACAATGTCTAGCAAATAAAAAAGCAATTGGGGGAAATCTGCATTCCGTTCCCATGGCAACCCAATGCAGCATACCCGGCCTCTTAGGCTCCCAGCCCCTCTTATCTGGGCTTGGGGAGTGGGGCGCACCCTTGCTCACTGCCTGAGGAATCTGTGCCCCCTACGGATCGTAGCGCTGGGGCCCCCTCCGAGGTCCTCGTCTGCCTCCAGGTCCGTCTCCTCCCTCACACCCCGAAGGGTCTGAGGCAGGCTCCCGGGGGCTTGGAGCAGGGCCTAGCCTCCTGGGCAGGAGTGGCTGCCGCCCCAGCCCCAGATCCGGCCTCACCTCCGGAAAGAAAGGATGCAGTGTGGATCCAGAGCCCCTGGCGGTTTGGGGGGGGCTTCTAGGTATGTGGGTGTGTGAGTGCCAGGACCTGCAAGCTGCAGGGGCCTGAGCCGCCCCCCAGACACCATCCCTGACCCCCGTTCCCTGCACACGGTGAGGAGGCAGACCTCGAGGCCTGGAGGAGCAAGCAGCTCCCCCAGCCCCGCGAGGAAGTGCGGAGCGGCCGGGGTCACCGATCCGGCCCACCCGTGCCCACCCGTCCCTGGGACCTGCCCAGGGCTTTGTGATGACAGAAGTGTTTTTCCATTTTCCTTCCCTCCTTTCTTTTTTTCTTTCCTTTTCGGCCTTTGCTTAACACACTCATTTTTTGAAAATAGGTTATATGTGTGAGAGGCGCACATTCCAACAGCACAAAAGGGCTATCCGTGGTCTCCGGGACGAGGAAGTGCCCGCCCGGGGCGGGTGGGGGGGGGCACTTTTCCCCGTATCACCTTTGGGTTCGGAACCCTGTGAGTCTGTTAGCTACTGAGAATAAAATGTGAATGAGAAGAAAACAAAAGACCAGGCAGGAAACGCCACCTGCCCTCCTCTCAGTCCCCAGCTGCCCTCCCCGGAGACAGTCTCCAGGTAGAGGAAGGTCTTCAGGGGTCCCGTGTGGCACCCCCCCTCCCCATTTTTCAAGGTCAGTCTCCCGTTTCCCTGGCGAGAGGCTGGCGTAGAGTGACCAGCGCCATCCAGGACCCGCCGCGCCGGCCAGCCGGCCGCGGGCAGCATCCCCTGGGCCGCCCGCCCCTCCCTCCCCAGCGCACCTGGGAGCCTGTGCACAGATCGTGACCTCATTTCGGAGGAAACCGGAGCAGCTCTTCCCGCCCCCTCACCTTGTGCCGCTGCCTCCCTTCCTAGCCAGCTGGCCCTGGGCCCAGGGCTTCCATCCTCCCTCCCCACCACCCCCATCCCTTCGCCGTTTTGCAAGAACTAGCCCTACTAGGAGCTCGGTGGCTTGGAAGCCTGGCAGCTGTGTCTACACAGTTCAAATGGGTGGTTTATTTTATTTTTATTTTTTTGAACACCAGGGTCTGGAACCATCTGGGGAGTCCTTCAGTCTGGGCCCGGGATGGAAGAGGGTGAGCCCGGGAGAATGCAGTTTGCTTTCCGCTTTCTACGAAAATCGGTCGGTGCAAACCTCCCACGTCTCGGAAAGGAGGGCAGCCGCAGGGCTCTGCGGGGCAGGGAGTGAGCGCCGGGCTCCGGATCTGGACCGCAGCCCACACCAGCGGAAAGGGCCCTGGGGAGAGGCCAGCCCGGCCGACCTGGGCCTGGGGATATGAATGACCACCCCGAGGAGAGCCGTGTCCAAATCCTCTCTGGACATCGAGGCTCCACCCTGAAGCCCCATCAACCTTTTCTGGTTTCCGGGTCGGAGGAGCCAGCGGGGCCTTGGGTCTTCTCAGCCCTCCTTCCCCTTCCCCAGGAAGGCCTCCTCCCGACCCCGTCTAGCCACTCGCTCCCCCTGTCTGGGCCTCACTTTTGTGGGGAGTTTGCACTGCTCCCCAGGCCCTGGCCCAAAAAGGTTTGGGGGCGCCTGCCCACGCAATGGGAGCTGTGGTTTGGAAGCTAGAATTGATTAGGATCTCAAAGGCGTTCTTCACCCCTTTCCCTTGACCTCTCGAAACACCGAGCTCAGTAAGGCCCTAGAAAGCCACTGGCGGGGCGCGGGCCACGGCAGCCCCCGAGCTGAGGGAGGCATCCAGGGCTTTCTCCTCACTGGTCTGGGAACTCCCGGGCCTGAAAGACTGTTGGACCATGTAGGTCTCTGCCCCAGCGAGTGAAAGGCTGGCGTCGCCGGCGCCTGCTGAAAATCGGGCTGTGGCTCAGCCAGAGGCCTGATCCAGGCTGCTCAGGGAGCTGTCCGCGCCCGCGCTCCGACCTCGGCTAAGTGGGACCAGAGCGCGCAGGGAGCGAGGCCGCGAGGCCTCCCAGGGCCCAGCGGCGACTCTGAAAAGCATGAAGGGTTGGAATTAGGCGCTCATTTAGCGAGCGTTACTAATCCGAAGTTACAGCGCTAATTCCCTGATCCTGCCGCTCCCACACGCAGCGCCGGGATTAGAGGCGCGGCCGCCGCCCCGCCCCGCGCTCACGCCCCAAATGCGCCGCCCCGCGCCCTCGGGGCTGCGGGCTCCTAATCCTAGGCACTCGCACGGCCCAAACCTGCAGAGAGGCGCAGCCAAGATGGGCAGGGAGGGATCCGCCCTGAGCTCCGGGGCAGCCCCAGAGGGATGCAGGCGCTCTCCAAGGCCCAGGCGACCCAGCGCGGGCCAGAAAGCCGCCTGGATCTCTCTAACCCGGGTTTGCGCGGCCCCTTGGAGGCCGCGGCGCCATTTTAACAGCCCTCGATCGCCCCCTTGGCACCGCTCGCACCCTTCTGTGTCGGGGTGTCTCTATCCCCATCCCACCCTGACTTTTGCCCCTCACCGGCAGCCTGGGTGGAGTGACCAATCAGCGCTGGCCTGGGGTGGGATGCGCGTCACCATGGCGACGGCGGGCGCCCTGGCAGCGCTGCCCATCACAGAGGGCGAGTCTCCACTCCGTCTGGACGTGGGTGTGAAGAGCAGGTGGGGACGGGTGGGGGGGTTGGAGGAAGACGTGGCACCTCGAACCCATTCTCCTCAGGGTCGGTTCCGCTCGGGTCAGGCACGGGAGACGGCATGGTGTGGTCAGGGCCTGATCTTGTCCCTCCACCTTTCTCCTCTGGGGGCAAAGGTCTATCTTGGTCTCTCTCTCTCACCCTCTTCTATCTCCCTCTCCAGGAGCTCTCAGAGGGTCCCCCAAACTGCCTTGCTGCGTGTAAGTGCTATGATTTTGGGCAAGTGGCTTTCCCTCGCGGAGTCTGTTTTCTGGGCCCTGCGATGGGCCAGTGTGCAGGCTCCTCGTGGAGAGAGTGTGGAATGCCCGGTGGGCACTCCTCCTCCCTCCACAGGGAGGGCGGGGCTGCGAAGGGTGGCACTGGGGCACGTCCCTTCTTCCTGGGGATGCCGAGTCTGGGTGCCTCCTGGCTTCCTAGAGTCAGCTTTTCATTCCTCCGCCAGGCGGCTGGGAATCAGAGAGGTGGGGAGGGTTTTAAAGAACAGAGCCAGGCCGGGGGCTGTGGCTGGAACAAAACCTTGGTCAGTGGCTCTAAGAACCGGGGCCTGCGGCTCCCAGAGCGCTGGCCCCTTCCTTCCAGGCCTGTCCGGCTGAAGCACCACTTTAAGTGGTCCAGGCATTCACTGGCCGGCCCCTCGCCGTAATTGAGCCGCAGGGGTTTGAAAAGAGGGCCAGGGCCTCAATGACCGGGCCTTGGGCCGGGCTAATTGGTTTTGGTTCAAGGGGATACTGGGTTTGTGAAAAGCCCCGAACTGCCTTTCCCACGCCAGAGCCAGGCCACAGCTTTAAGGGGAAGGGTTCAAGGGAACCGGGACCAGGCCAGGGCGCTGGGAGCCAGGTGCCGCCAGCTGAGGCCCTTGAACGACTGGCCAAGGCATTCCTCGGCTGGGAGGGTGGGGAGCTGTTACTAGAGACTTGGGGGGTACCCTCTCACACACGTGGCCGTGCCCAGAAATGAGCCACCTCCCTGGAGCCCCTGGCGCAGTTGGGAGGGGGTGTCTGTTTTCCTTGCTACACTCGGCTGGTCAGAGGAGCCAGCAGCGTGCTGGTGCGTCCATCCTGCCCGCCCAGGGAGCAGGACCAGCCCTGGGCTGGTGGACTCTGGGGAAGCCCTGGGGTCTGTCCCGAGTGGGAAGGGTGATTGGTATGGGGACAGCCCGCTTCTGTCCCTCGCCGTGTCCCTGGACCGCCCTGGGTGTGGGCAAACGCGGAGGAGCCGAGACGCAGAGCTGTGTGGTGCTTTAAAAAAAGTAAAATAAAAATAAAGTGCCATCTGTTTCTTTACATTAAAAAATTAAGCACCAATTGTACAACGACTTCAGGCTGCCGTTCTTGTAGACAATACTCACGGGAAGGCCTTGGAGCAAATCTCCTTGGGTGCACAGACACCTATGTGTTTGCACCCAGTGACCGAACACTTGTCCACATGACATGCCCATCTCGTTCACCTGGGAGCTGCACCCCGCGTCACCCGCCTGGGTGACCACCAGTTTGTACCAGGGACGGACACAGGGCTGGGCGGGAGCCACAGAGAGGCCATCACACTCACAGCCAGGACGCTGCGCGGGCTGAGGCCAGTGCGTGGAAGGAGCCTCCTGAGCAATCCCCAGCTACAGACACCCCCCCCACCGCTTTTCTCTCATCTTCCAGATTTCCACCGTGCTCGCCCACTTGAGGCCTGTGATAAGTAGGGGAGAGGTACTTCGAAGAGAGATAAAACTCGGTGAATCACATTTTCCAATTTTATTTCAGTTTTTAATTGCCCAGAGCCTGATTTCTTGGGGCCTCTGCTGACGCGCGCATTTGAGATTCATGTGTAAATATGCACGGGGCCTGTGTGTGCGCCAGGGCCTCCTTATCACCGAGTGTGCGCTCCCGGTGTTCAAACACACGCAGTCCTCATCGGCACACCGTTATGGGTCTGCCTCTTCTCTAGAATCGGGTTAATTCTCCCTTCGCTAATCCTCAAGCCCATTAAGTTCTCCACCCCCCCAGCCCCTCCCCCTTACACACACACGCACACACACACACACACCTGCAAAACAGACCAGGGGTCTCACCCCACTCCACTCCCCCGGCAGGCAGCCAGGCAGGCGGGGTGCTGGAGTGCAGGCCTCCACCAGGCAGACTTCATTCATATCCCCATATACTCCCTGGCCCGTTCCTTCAGCTACGAGGAAGTGTTAGCATCAATAATTCAAATTAAACCGCACGTGCCAAAATACATGAACAAAGTCGAGTCAGGGGTGTCTTTGCCTTGATTTAGTTGTCTTAGGTTTGCTTACGTGCTGATGCGACGTGGAGGACAGGGGGAGCGAGAAGTGAGGAGAGAAAGGACAGATGCCGTGGGAAGGGGCGAAGAGATGCCGGAGAGAGAGAGGGAGGGAGAGAGAGGGGGGGGAGGGAGGGAGGGAGGGGGGACAACCCCTCAATCACTGCCCTGGGGTCCCCAGCCATTAGGGCCCGCTGCGGGGCTGGAATGCGCCTCCAACGTCAGGCCGTCATGAAATATCGAGGTGTGGATGCGCGAGGAGGGATTCCTTTGTTTACCGAGGGAATGGGGGAGAGGACTTGTGCCTTTGGGGATTAAGGAGAGTGGGCTTTGTTTTTATGAAGGGCCTTACTTCTTGTCTGAAGTTTCCTGCAGCTGACTGATTCAACTCAGACATTCCTCCTCGCCACCCCGCCAGCCAGCCGGGGCCGCGGGTGCGCCCCGGGAGCCCCTTCCCCATCTGCTCGGGCCCCTTTCTCCGCCGGGACCCTCGCGAAGGGTGTGAGCCTTCGCGCGCGGAGCTGGCAGGCTGTGGGGAAATCCGTCGGGGGGCCAGGCTTCTGCTCGAAGGTGTGTGTGTGGCAGACAGCCACGCACGCACGCACGCCCCGCGGGTGTTGTCGGAAGTCTGAGTTACACGCCGACACACATCAGAGGTGAGCAGCTCTGCGGGCTCCGACCACTGCGGGTGCGCCCGGGGAAGCCGCGCCCGGGACGGCATTTCTCTGCCTCCGCGAACTTCCCTCCTGCCCCTCCTGTCGGGTTGCACCGGGCCTCCTGCCGGTTTCCCTCGCCGCGGGCGAGGCTGGCCTGGCCAGAGTGTCCCCTCCCTGGAACCTACCCCGGGACGGTTTTTTGTTTTGCAAGAAGCACTGTCCTCGGAGGCGTGGCCCAGCCAGCGTCCGGGAGCGTTCATGCTGACGGCCACACATGCTCCTGGTGTGACCGCGTTTCCTGGGATGGGGGCGTCAGGCCCCCGATTAACTGGGGGCGGGGGCTGCTCTGGGCTGGCCCTCTGCTAGGACGGCCCTGCTCTCACCCGAGCGGCAGCAGTGAGTGGGGGACAGGTGAGCCTCGCACGTCCCCACTCACCTCCCCTCGGCGGCGGCCGGGCGCCGGAGGAGAGCTATTAATGGAAGGTGCCGGCTTTGTGCTAATTAGAACCTCCTCTCCGCCGCCATCTGCACAGCCCCACGCTGGCCGGCCTCCCCAGCCCCCCACCCCCCTGCGCTGGCAACCTAGTTTCCGTCACCCCCATGAATTGGGGGTTTGCCGTAGGTGGAGCTGCCCTCCTGGGTTTCTGGTGGAACCCCGGGTCTTTGTGCCTTGCGGGGGTACCCCAGGGGGCGTTTCTCCCACCTCCTCTGTCTTTTGAGGATGGAGGACTGCTAGTGGGGAAGGGGTCAGCACCCTAGGCCTGTCCCCTGTTCCCTCTGGACAGCACTCCTTCAGCCCCGGGCCCCTCGGCGTGGACCTGGGTGCCCCGCGGTCCACGGTCCCCACCCCAGCGCACCTCGACCTGCAGCTCCCCCGGCCTTCCAGGCAGCCCGGGGTCAGGGCTGCCGCCCTGGCTCCATTCTGGAAAAGCCCGATTTTAATAAAATTCATTTTGCTTTTTTTCCCCCCTTTCTTTCGCCTCAGGCCCAATCAATGGACATAGTTTTTTAAATGGAGGTTGTCTCTTATAGAGGTTTCATTGAAGAAAAAAAAAAAACCCACCACATTAACATCACATTAACGTCACTTAAAGAAAAAGCGCCTCTTAGCTTGGAGGGGGTGGGGGGGAAGTTGGGCTTGCAGCCTAATTATCACTTGGGATGGATCTCTCTCTCTCTCTCTCTCTCTGTCTCTCTCTCTCCCTGTCCGTCTGTCTTTCTCTGTCGGCCAGAGAGAGGGGCATCTCCTGGAAAAGCTCCTCTTTCCAGCTCCTGAGCCCCCTCAGGTCCCCCTGGGGGCCGGGTGTAAAAATACCGCGCCCTCCCTGCCCCTTCACCTCGTTTTCTCCTGCTGGAACCATCCTGAGAGCAATGCAGGTCACCCACTTCTCCGGCTGTGTGGACTGGGATTTTAAGAGTCAGGAGTGGATGTGGGGCCAGCGTGAGGCTTGGGCACGTCTCTCCATGGCTGTGGGCCCAGGCTCGGGAGGGCTGGGAGAGTCTCTGGGGTGTTCGGGGGCTGCAGGACCCCCCCTACCCCTGGCCATGGGGAGAGCAGGGTCACTGGCTGCCTCTGGGGCCTCTTCCGCCCAAGGGGTGACCATTCCCGAACTGAGGCACTGGCGGAAGACCCCGCGACACCCTGGACTGAGATACTAAACCGAGGATCCAAATTCCAGAAGGGCAGCGAGCGGCTGGGGAGGGAGGGAGGCCCACGCCCATCAGGCAGGCGGGTTTGGGGGGGCATGCTTTGGCCATGACCACCCAGTGAACCCTTGGCAAGTCCCACCCCCTCTCTGGGCTTCTGTTTCTCTGTGAAATGGGGTGAGCAGTACCTGCCCCTCCGGGGGTCATGTGAGAGTGAAGAGCAGTAGGCAAACACAGTGCCTGAGCGAACCGCAGCTCTCTCTGCAGGCGGGACGGGGTGGACATGAGTGTGGGGATCGGAACTCCTAAGCTGCCTCCCTGGAGACAGTGGAAGCGCCCGTGGGAGTCCTGAGTCTCTCGGTAGAACAGGCCAGTGCCTGTCCTGCCGAGCATCCCCAAATCGGGAGCCCCCCCACCCCCAGGATTCCCAGGAGTACCCCTGGTGGGAGCACTGGGACTCCGGTAAAGTCCCAAGCTTGGCTGACTGGGGAGACGGGCGGTAGGTGTCTTTAGAGACTTGGAGCTGGGGCAGGAGTGGCTTGCCCCACCAAGAGGGCATCTCCAGGAGGCCAGTGTTGGCCGGAGATCCAGGATTTTTAACCTTGGGTTGTTGCTTCTGGAAAATGGCCTGGGGTCGCTGCTCCGCAAACACCGAGTGTCAGGACTCCCGGGCGTTGCTGTCAGAGGAGGGGAGCGGAACAGGGTCCTCCGGCCGTAGGCGCATCTAGGTGTCCCCCCTCACCCGTCTCCATTTCTGCAGCTCCACAGCTCTCAGCGAGCAAAAAGGTCCGCTTCGGAGGGCGGCCTCCAGCGGGTATGGGGCCCGGAGCCTAGGAGACCCCTCTTAGCCAGAACCCCACCGGGCTTCCCTCCCCCGTCCCTGGCTGTGGTCGTGACCTGGAGGACGCACGCGTCCCCACCGCCACCACTTTCGAGCAGGAAAGCGGATCTGGGCGGGGGTGGGGGGCGCCTGATGTCTCCCTCTGTTTTACAGCTTCTGCCCCGCCTGCGCCTGCCTCCTCCGCGCCATTCCTGCGCTCAGCGCCCTCTTCCCGGGCACGAACTCGCCGCGGGCACTGGCTCTCCTCCGAGGGCACGCGGGAGAAAGGTGAGTGGCTGGGCAGCCGTCTGCTCGCACCGCAGCTCCACCCCGAATGTGTCCGAGAACGCGCTCGCGAGCCGGCGCCCCGCAGCTTGGGAGCCTCCAGGATCAGGTCGGCGGAGAGGCTGTTTCCCTGCGCCACCAGAAAGGCGACCCCCTCGTCCCTAGCCGGGATCCAATGTCACCCCCACCTCGGCTCCCTACTCCCTGCAAAACGGCGCTAACAATACAGTTACCGGTTTGTCGTGCTTTGTGATTCAATTCGGCAGAGCTGGCGGCGGGGGGCACGGCTGGCTGCACACAGTAGGCGTACATAAACAGCACCTCTGAGAGTTCCGGCCTCCGACGTGGCTCTTGGGCCGCCTGGGCCCTCCCTGTCAGTATTCCACCGAGTCTGAGGCGCGCACGGTGGCCTTGCCCGTCCCGCGGGGACGGTGCGCTGCCTCCCGCCGCCGGGGCCCAGACAGCCCCCTAAGGGCTCGGGCCGCGCGCCCACCGTGCGGGCTGCAGACACCGGGTCCCTGGCCCAGCGCCGGGCGCCGCGGGGAGGGAGCGTCCGCACATCAGGGGCCTCTGCGAGCCTCCGCACGTCGCGGGCACCAGGGTGCACGGCCCGCCAGGCCCTCGGAACCCAAGTGCCCGCGCGCGGGTCCCGGGGGGAGGTGGTGGGGGGCGCGCCGCGCGCCGGGAGCCATTTTGAGAGCGCGGCGCAAGATGGCTGCGCGCGCACGAGGATGGGGCGCCGCCCGCACCCCCGGAGCGCCCCCCCTACCCCCGAGCGGAGCGCGCGTGGACGGCGCGGCCCGGCGCCCCGGCAGGCCCGCAGGTATTCGTGACCCCGGGAAGCCACATCCGGTTCGCAGTCCCCCTTCCCGCCATGACCCCCCGTCGTGGCTGCTGTCCCCCTCAGGTCGCTGCGTGCGCCCCAGGCCGTGCGCTCTCCCTCGCCTGCAGCGGAGACCGCGGCCCAAGCCTGGCTTGCAAAGGGATGAGTCGGCCTCCTGGCGGCCTCAGGGGGAGCCACCACCCCACCCTCCGCCTCCAGCAGTGGCGTCATTTTGGGAGCACGGGCCTTTCTGCCCTTTGGTTGCGGCCGACCAATGTCAGGCGCGTGGCTGACACCTGCTTTTTCTGAAAACTTCGAGGCCCGAGGGGCCAGCAGGCCGAGGCTGTCTGTCTGTGGCTGGTGTGGGCAGTGGCCAAGGCACGGAGGCCCCCGTCGACAGGACCGGCCAGGTCTGGGGTTGACCGCGTGGTTGGGGTTGAGGACGGCGCCTGGAGGCTCCATTCACTCCTCCCGGGCTCCGTCCTCCGGGGCTTGGGCCCCTTGGGGAGGAAGCTAGAGGGCGGAGCTGACACGGGAGCGGAGCAGCGGCGACTGGGAGCTCAACCCCTGCAGGCCTGCGTCCCAGGGTCAGGGCTGCGGCCCCTCTGCCACCCCCTTCCACCTGGGGAAGTCACCGCAGCGCAGCGCTGTTGTTCTCACTGCTCCAGTTGCCCCACCTCTGCCCTGAGGCCGGTCGCACGCACGTGCATTGGTAACAGAGTGACTAAGAAACCCCAGGGATGGTCCTTCGTGTTTACTGAGTCACCCTTTGTGCCTGGCCTGGTGCTGCGCATGTCACATCTGGGCCCATCTGACCCGAGGCTGAGTCCCTCTTTGTAATTTTGGCAGGTTGTGGATTCAGGGCTGTTGGCCCCGAAGCCTGACTTCTTAACCCAACACAACACTCTCTTCCCACAAACAACCCATGGGTTCTTCACACCTTTGTGATCTCAGGGGTTCGGTGCCAAACCCCCCAACCCGACACAGCCTGTCACCTGCCAACCTGCTGGCCTAAAGCTCTGGCCTCGCAGAGGTGTTACCAATACTGAGCCTCCTGGCAGCCAAGATAAAGAAGGAAATATGATGATTTATAACCTCGTTCAAAAAAAGGAAGGTCATCAGGATCTTGAGAGACGTGAACACTTTTTCCTCCATAAGATGTTTAGAGATATAAAGCTTGGGGATTCGGTGGGTCAACTGCCCAGGCCACAGGTGAGGAGCCCGGCCCAGAGAGGTCACAGACTCTCCCCCAGATCCCAAAGTTAGCTGGCCGAGCCAGGGCGGGCACCCAGGGGTCCTCATTCCCATCCTCTTACGAGTGGGGAAACAGTTGAGTTGGCTGTAGTGGCCCCTCCGCCCCTCAGGAGACTCCACAGAGCCGTGCGCTGTCCTGCTCCTGTCTTTGCCTCTATTCCTCGTGCTGGGCTGAGCCTATGGTGCATGCCGGAAATATTTTGGTCCACGAGTGGGTGGTTCTCAAAGGCTCAGCCTCTGGTCTGGGAGATAGGGGGTGTGTGTTTGCAATGTGGCATTTCTGAGCCCAGGAACGGCCCCCTTTGGCAGTGGCCTGGCTCCCCACTGCCCTGTCACCTCATTGGACCTCACGGGAGGGGTCATTTCTCTACCGGGAACCACGTTGTGAGTGACACTTTTCAGTCCCTTTATGGGAGCTGCACAGAGCTTCCTGAGGACACAGGCACAGTCGCCATGGCACCTGGTGCCCCTGTTCTTTTGTCCTTTGGAGAGGCAGCCTTTCTGCCCCTGGCCAGGTCTGCTTCCCCTGGCTCAAGTACAAATCGCAGGACGTGGTTCGGCAGAGCCCCGGAACGTACACAGGTTAGTACATGTCCGTGGTTCCCAAAAGGTGGCCTTTGCACCTCCAGCCTGATCGCTGGAGGGGCTGAGTGCATTTCGGGAGCTGGCCACCGGCCGGATCCTCTGGCAGGTTGTGGCCTCCGGTGTGGGGAGGAGGCCGGCTTACTGAGGAGAAGCCCCTATTGGCAGAACGGCTCCGGCAGCCAGATCCTGGCCAAATCCCACCCGTCGTCCTCAGGCCGGCTCAGCCCCGGCCAGGCGCCGTGGAGGGCCGAGGCCAGTTTGCAGCGAAAGCCCCAGCTGTGGAAGGAAAATAGGGTTCAGCTCCCCAGATTAGTTACTGTCTACAAGGATTAGAGGCCCCAAATAATGGCTGGCCTCTCCCCTCCTCTGAGCCGAGGGAAGACATGTAAATCCAGCCGCACGCCAGCTTAGGCGGCCGATGTGTGTAAATCGAATTTAGCAAATCAGATCATGCTTTAAATGCACTATTTAAAGCAGTCCTGCCGCGGAGCCTTTTACAAAGGGAATAATCATTTTGTGATGCTAATCATCAGCCTCCAATTTATCTCCTTTGTAAGTTCAGATGTTGGTGCACTGGGCGTCCTGGAATCGGGGTGCTCTTGTGCGGGGCTCAGGGATGGCCATCCGTCCTCCCGCGCTGACCTCTCCTTTGTAGCGGGTGCGTGTCCTCCTTCTCGCTGGGGGCCTCGGGATGCTCGTCACTTAGGCGGACTGTTCTCGTCCACCCCACTCATATTTTTATCATCTGATGGAGGCCGCCGTTCAGCTGCTCCTGGCTCCTGCTCTGAGATCTGTGCCCTTCTGGGCGGGGGGAGGCGGAAGCCCCGCTGTTCTCAGGGTATTAGGCCCGGCTCCCCCTCTGATCCGCACCTCCTTTTGTCTCCCTGAGCTCCCAGCCCCTCCGGCACTGGTCCTGCAGAAGATCTCGGCCTGGACCAGACACACAGTCAGGCCCCGGTGGGTGGTGTCCCAGGTGCCCTGCCCCACTCACCGCAGAGTCACTGAGGCCCGGGCGTCGGGGTGACTCTTCCCGCAAGTTGCAATCGGGACTCAAGGGGGAACCTGTCTCCGAATTGCCATACAAGTGTTCTATACACCGAGCTGTGGTCCTTTCTCTGCAGAGAGCATGTAACCAGGGACCATCAGGGTGGGGCCGAAGGGATGAGGAAAGGAGACAGATCCCCGTGGAATAAAGGCAGTGGGCAGGATACGGGGGGCGGGGGGCGGCGAGGAGCCTGGCCTTGCTGAGCTCACAGGCCCTGATACAGTGTCTTTGTCACCGCGACCACTGTTGGCGCGCTCCTCGGTAATTATGGCTGTGTGTTGGCATGGCGACTCGGAGCACGAAGACGAGAAGCGCCGGGTAAATGCAAGGCTTGTTCTCGCCTCCCAAAGCAGAGAGGAGCTTTTGTGGGGAGCTCCTCCAGGGAGACGTGGCGGAGAATCCCCCAGACCCAGGGCTGGGCGTGGGTGTTCCTAACCCCCGGGAGCCAGAGTGCGGCCCTGGACAGGGTGGCCCGTGCAGGGGTCCTTGGCCGGGCTGGCCTCCCGTGCCCGTCTGGTGGCCTTTGTTCCCCAACTTGCGACGTCCGATGTCCACGGCTACTCCGCCCCAGGCTGTCAGCTGCGAACATGCTGATGCTGTGGCCCCCGAACTCGGTTTGTTGGGAAACAGGCCTCAGGCGTTGATTGGGAGGCCGGGAGGGAAGACGGACGGGCCCAACTGTTGGCGTGGATTCCGGGGCTTCCCTTTCTACCCTGGTGCCGTCTCCTTAGGTCCTTGAGGCGCAGCCTCACCCGAAAATCGGGGAGGAGGCTGGGCCCAGAGCTTCGCTGTCCGGCGTGCTGGCCACTGTCGACCCTGTGAGATGCAGTCGGCATGACAGGCCGCAACGATGATATTGAGTTAAATAATGTACATTATTAATATTAGTTTTACCTGTCTCGTACTTTTTACAGTTGATTTTGAGAGAGAGAAAGACAGGCGTTGACTCGTTGTTCCACTTACCTATGCACTCACTCGTTGGTTGACTCTTTTTATGAGCCCTGACTGGGGATCGAACCCACCACCCTGGCGTGTCGGGATGACGCTCTAACCAACTGAGCCACCCGGCCGGGGCTGTTTCTTACTTTTTAGTGTGGCTTCTAGAATTCTACATGTCCGTGTAGTTCATATTTTCTTTCTTTTTTTTTTTTTTTTTTGAAGACTTCATTTATTTTTAGAGGGCTGGGAAGGGAAGGAGAAAGAGAGGGAGAGAAACATCAATGTGTGGTTGCCTCTCATATGGCCCCCACTGGGGACCTGGCCCGCAACCCAGACATGCGCCCTGACTGGGAATCGAACCAGTGACCTTTTGTTTCCCAGGCCGGCGCTCAGTCCACTGAGCCACAGCAGCCAGGGCTGTAGTTCATATTTTCATTGGTTTAGGCCAGAGAATCCAGACCTCTTCCAGCCCGAGCTCAGTCACTGACCCTGGTGGCTCTACCCCCGGAAGGCCTCTGGCCACGGGGCCCTCTGTGCATAGAGGACCACAGAAAAGCCAGGCAGAGGCTCAGTCCTCACGGGGCTTTTAGGGGTACCCGGTAGAGCCCCTTAAACTGGAGTCATCCCTCTGTCCTTCGAGGCAGGAGGCCTGAATCTGCAGGAAGCACCCTGGGTCGCAGCCTCTGGGGCTGGGGGGAGAGAGCCAGTGGGGAAGCCCAGGGGAGTCTTTCGAGGGAGGCTTAGCAGTGCCCTGGGGAGTGTGCGCCGGCACAGATGCAGATGGCAGGAGGGCTGTCCCGGGGGTGGGACGCCTCCCCCCCCCGCCCCCGGGGCTGGTTTCCCCTCTCCCAGATGTGCGGGAAGCACAGGGCATGCGGAAGCAGCTGTGCATCCGGGCTCCTGCCAAGCCCGCGCGAGGCGGGTTCCCCTCGGCCCCGGGGCTCCCGGCCGCCCCTCTCCCGCGGCCCCTCCTCCCTCGGCCTCCACCGCGCTCTGCCAGCTGAAGCTTCTGGGATGTGCCTTGGCTCGGGGCCAGCGCCTTCTTGGAGAGGCCTCTCGCCCTGGCTCCCCGCCAAGCCCTGGGTCTTCAGAGAGGTTTTCTGGGGAGGTGCGTGGCGCACCCTGCTGTCGGAGAGCAGAGGGGCCCCCCTCACTCCAGGGGACCCCTGGCCCCGGGTCCAGCCTTGCTCCGAGACCTCCTTCGGCTCCCAGACACGCCCGTTCCCTGCCCAGGAAGCCCGGGCCGGGTCGGGGGCCAGCCACCGCCAGCGAGCCTGGAGTTTATGGAAGGCAGGCCCCTCCCACGCAGCCACGAGGCGAGGAGTGGGCAGCCAGGACCCCAGCGTGAGTCGGGACAGCTGGGACAGGCACCGTGGGTGGGGCACGTGGGCTGGGCCGGGCTCCGTGCTGGCGCTTTGCGTGCTGACCTCCTTCAGGCCCGGGTCTGGGGGCGCAGACAGAGTGGTGAGGGAACCTGGGGTCTGCTCCGCTCTGCTGAGCCCAGTGCCTCTGGGGGGACTGCCCAGGGTGCCTCTCAGGAGCTGAGCCCCGGAGTAGGGGCGTGTCCAGGCCCCCGTGGGTCCGTCCCCGTGGCTGGCCTGGGCTCTGGGAGACAGAGGGTCATGTTTGGGGTGCTGGCGCACGGGAGACTCAGCAGACTCTCTGGCTTTGGGCTGGTGGTCTGCCTGGAGGGTCTGGGGGAGGAGGGCTCGGGCTGGGCCCCCGGAGCCATGGCGAGGTGCCAGGAGGGGTGAGGACCTTCCCACCCAGTCCTGGCTCTTCCTCTTGGTGGTCATCGGCAGGGTCCGTATCCTGTGTGTGCCTCAGGCCGAAGAACCAGGGCTTGGCCCAAGTCTGCCAGGCCACCCACGGGGCCAGGCGGTTGCACCTGCCCGGACAAGGGGGAGCCTCTGCTTTCTGCCCCTCGACACCCCCGAGGTGGCACTCAGCATTCTGGAGGGGGGACTGGATCTGCATCCTCTGTCCAGTCTCGTGAGGTCCTTAAGCGGGAAGTGTTAGACCCTCCTGCGCATCCAGTTTGGGGGCTCTGGACTGGAGAGGCCGTCAGTGTCCCTGGGGGCTGTCATTTCCTGGGCAGTGTCAGAGAGGGGACAGGACAGGGACGGAGGTCCCCAGCTCTCTGCCACCCCTTCCCTTTGGGCCCACAGCTTCCTTTCCCCACTTTTAGTTGCTTCCAATCCACTCTCTTCTGCTGTTGGACTGCGAATCGGGGGTCCACCTGGCCCAGTTCCGCCCCCTCGGGCTCGCTGTTTCACCTCCCTCTCTGAGCCAGTTTTCTCATCTGTAGAATTTCAGACCATAATACTTACCTTGTGGCACCCAAGAAGTGCCCATTAATGGCCCCCACCTGCCGCTGCAGAGTGGTGGGGGGGTGGGGGGAGGGCTGCAGGCTCTGCGGTGGGTGACCGTCTCACTGGTGGGCGCACATCTGTAACCAGCGAAGGCGCAGGGAAGGCGGCAAGCAAGGGACCAGCCTCAGCTCCCTGCCTGTCCCTCCGCAGTGAGCTGTGCCGCCCACTGGTCCTGCGTGAGCTCTCGGTGCAGAGAGAGCCCAGGAGAACGTGGACCGCCCCTGACCCCTTGGAGCAGAGACCGGCCTGAGGAGGCAGCGCTCAGCGGGTGGACGGTTCGACTCGGGCCGTGAGGGTTAGGAGAGGAGAGGTCTGTGTGGGGTACACTTGCCAGAGAGTGCTCACCGCACCCGGACAGGGCTCCCCGACCAGAGCAGGTAAGGTGGCGGAGGCCCAGAGCAGCGGAGTGGCGGGCAGGCCGGGGGAACCCGCCTCGGCACGGTGTGCAAGCCAGGTGTGCAAGGACCGTGTGCAGGGCGTGGCTGGGGGGGGGGCCCCCTCCCTGGGCCTCTTCTCACTGATGGCCCTTGCCCCGGCCTTTGGCACCCCCAGGACGGTGCTGGGAGCTGTACCCCAGTGGGTGAGGGAACCGTGGAGCTAGGAGTCGGAAGCCTTTCTGCACCAGACTGCTTTGTCCACTGCGTTCATTCCCCACTCGGTGTGTGCGGGCCGCACGCTCTGCGCTGGGCTCCGGGCGAGGCCTGGGGGTGCAGAGAAGAGGGCACAGCCCCGCCCGGCACCTGGGGCCTGTGTGGGGTGGAGCTTCACCCTTCCTCTCCAGGACGGGAAGGCCAGCCTGCGCAGGGGCTGCTGAGTGGGTGGCCACGGGGTCATGACAGCTGTCACCAGCCCCAGCCTCCCTGCCGTTCTCCCTGGCCCCGGACCCGGACCCAGAAGGAGCAGGGTCAGAGGCCGCGTAGTGCCTGGCCCGTGGTGACCTTGAGCTGCCGTCTAGCTTGGGCTAAAACTTCAGCGTTCCATGTCCCATTTGCTCTGCTCAGAACTGTGACGTCTGATCGCCTGTTCTTCGTTTAAGAACCAGTGCGGTCTCGGGGACCCACACAGTGGTAGCGATCGAGACTTGCGTGTGAGACGGAGAGGGGATGCGTCAAAGGCAGTCAGGTGGCAAGTGCCACCTGGGGGGTTCAGATGTGGTGCTTTGTCCTCCGTGGAAGGAATCCGGCGCTGTGTGGGGCACCGAGGCCTGAGTCCCTCCCGGTTGGCTCACACTGGGCCGAGGGTACAGCGGCTGGCAGGGGCGCTTGTCCATGGGTTCACACAGCGGGCACCCGGCTGCCTTCTCTCAGCGCATCTGCAGTTTGGGAGTCACCTGTGGGGCACCTGGGGCGGGGGGCGGCCCTGTGGATGGCCCCGCAGCCCTGGCCGCAGGCTCTGCCGTCAGTGCGCCGGCCCCCAGCAGCAGGCAGGCCCTGTGGGGTTCCTGTCATTCATGGTTACCACTGGGGGGTGTTCTTGTCGAGCCCAGGGGGTGTGCGCGTGTTTATAAGACAGAGCTGTAGAAGTCACATGGCAGTTGCAGTTAAAACACAGTGGACCCTTGACACGGCGTGGGGATTAGGCCCCCTGTGGGGGTTGAAAATGCACCCCTAACTTCTCACCCCCCAGAAACTTAACCTCTAAGAGCTGGCTGTTGACCAAAGGCCTCACCCATGGAGCAAACAGCCACTGGCTGGGCTCGGTCTGCCGTGCGGACCACCCGCCGCGCTCCGGCAGTGCGGGCGGCCAGAGAAAAGGTGTTGTCGGAACATCCCGAGGAGGAGGAAACGCTTCCACAGTGCTGTGCACGTTTGCGGGGGAAACCTTGCCTACAGGCTGACCTGTGCAGTTCAGGCCTGGGCTGTTCCACGGTTGCCCCTGCCTGCCAGGATGTGGGAGGGGCCAGCGCCTTCCCGCTAGCTACCCACAAGGTGGTTCCTGCTCTTTGAAGGGGATCCCGGCTCCTTGGCAACAAGGAGACACCTGCCACTGGTGGGCAGAGCGAGCCTCTGTGAGGGGGCTTCCCTCTGTGGACCACCGAGGAGCAGAGGTGAGTTACAGTGCGGGACGGTCCTCCTGGGCCCCCTCCACTCCTTCCCCAGGAAACCCCAGAGCCGTGGGGAGAGTGGTCTCCCAGGGAGATGCAGGGTGCTCCCAGTTCTGTGACAGTGAGTGGTGGGACCAAGGGACAGCCCCATGCTTCCAAGGAGCAAGGCTTCCCTATGCCGGGTGGCCTGGTGCCCCTCCAGCCCCCCTCTGGCTCCCCTTGCACAGCTGTCCCCCCGCTGGTCTGGATGAATGTCACCTGCCCAGAGACCGGCCTTGGCGTTAAACTTGGAGGCCCGTCGACAGCCCAGGCCGTGGCCCGGAGCTGCGCGGCGGTGTGTCCTCCAGGACAGAGAGGGCACTCAAGCCCGTGTGGCCTCTCTCATATCCCTTCTGTCCCCTCCAGGACACGCCCCGCCGTCAGGGGTCGGGGCAGAAAGGAAGGTTCTGGCATGGCACCAGCCGCAGGTGTGTCAGTGTGAGTGTGTGTGAGTCACAGTTCGCTCCAGCTGCTGCTCCGGCCTCCCAGCACCATGTCGTCCTGTAGGTTTGGGTCTTGGATTGTTATTTTTTTTCTGCTTCAGGAAAAAAGAAACTCAGTTTGGGGAGAAAATTTTACCAAGGGAAAATACCCACCAGTGGCTCCTGGAGCCAGCTAGCTGCCGATCTGGTTGCCCCTCACGGGATTTCTTTGCTGTGGATCCCAGTGTCGCTTGCGGGAACTTGCAGAAGGTTGGACCTCATACAGTCCCACTGCTCTGGGCGGAGCGGAGCCACGCCCCCTCTCTCCCCGGAAGCACATCTGAAAGGGTCTCCAAGGTTTTAATCACCCGTATTCCTCTTCGTCCTCTGCACCCGCCTCAGAGTTACATCACCTGCGGGGGGAAGTCACCCCGGCCTGTGGGTGGCACCGCAAGGGGGACCGCCCCAGCAGGGTCCGCCGGACCTCCCTGACTTCAAGGCAGGTCTGAAACGCAGGACAATTAAGATAACTCTTAAACACCATTTCTTTCCATGCGAAAAATAAAAAAAAAAAAATTCTCCAGGGCAGTTTAAACAATCCTGGCCAAACACTGAGACCAGCTGCAAACTTTCGTGCCCCAGGAGATGCCGGCTTCCTCCTGGATGCCTGAAATAGTGTTTCCCTCCCCCTCCCCGGAGTGGGAGCCGGGAGGCGGGGGGGCGGTGGTCCGGGGAGCTGGCTCGCAGCCACCCGGGTGCCAGGCGACCCGCCACGCAGCGGGGGCTCCGACTGTGCGCCCTCCGTCCTGCATTCACCGCGCCACGGTGCGTGTGCCTGTCCGGGGCTGCCTCCGGGGGGAGTTCCGCGTTGGGTCTACGCGCGGGTGTCGGGCCGAGCGTCGGTGGGCGTCTGTGCGCACGTCTGCGTGCGTGCGTCAGCCCGTCTGGGCGCGCTCGGGGCCGCGCGCAGCCGCCCTCGGGGAGCTGGGGAGATTGGTGTATAAGCAGGGTGGGCAGGCGTGCAGCGCGGAGTTTATTCTTGTACTATTACTTATTACTTATCGTGTTGTTTTTCCACACGAACAACTGTAAGGTCCTGTGCGTGTATGTGTATGCTTATTTATGTGTATTTTATATATGGGCTTTTTACAAAAAATGCTCATTGCGGGGGTCTGGCCAGGTGTGGCGGGAGCAGTCACGGCTGCGTGCGCCCCATCTGCCGTGAGCTCACAGACTTGCCCGCCCGCCCGCCCGCCCGCCGTCCATGGGGAGCCTGTCCCTTCGCAGCTCACCGTCTCCTCTCTAATTTATGAGCTGGGAAGGAGGAGAAAATGAAACGGTGGAAGACAATGGCCGAGACAGCAGGGCCCACCCCGCCCCGCGCGCCGTGGCTGACGCCTCGCCCCTGGCCCTGTCTCCTGGGCAGTCTGTACACGGCACTGCCGCCTCCGAAGTAGGAAAAGCAGAAACCCCCGACTAGTCTATAAAAGCTGTGTCTGGCCCTGGGCATGGAGGGACAGCTAGAGGCTGTTTGCAGAGGGGTGGGGGTGCGGGTGTGGAGGACAAGAGGAGGAAGGTTTGAACCAGAGTGAATGTGGTCTCCCGGCCGGCCTCATCCAGGCCAGTGCCGGCCCCCACCTCTGCTTCCTGGGGCTTCTCCCAGCCACGGGGGAGGGGGAGGGGAAGGGGGCCGAGGCAGCTGCAGCTCTGTGTTAGTAAACACTTTCCTGGGTTCCCATTTTTGTCGCCCCCCCCCACCCTTCTCCACTCCCCATGCCCCATTACAGGCCACCCCCCCCCCCCACCCCAGCAACCCCTTTTCTGTGGCTGCACAATGAGCTCATTGTCCTGGGTGTGATTTGAATAAGGGATCGGCAGGCCCGTTCCCAGCATTGTCCGAGGGGCTGGGAAAAACCCCAGCGCAGGCAGGAGGACCAGACCAGACAGAGACAGATGCCTAAATTAGCAACAAAGCTTTGTGCGGTCCCGGACAAGGGCTGGCCTTGTCTGCGTGGACTCGAGGGTGTGGAGCTGGCCGGCTGCTCACACGTCCCCCCATGTTAATTAGTTTTGCATGCATGTCTGAGAAGGTGCCAGGGGAGACGTGTTTGCCTTTCCCTGGGAGGGGGCTGTGCCTGCGGTGGTGGAGCGCGGCGCAGGGCAGGGCCTACCTGGGGAGCCGGGCTCTGAGCCTGGGTGGGGGTCTCCGCTCCCCCATCCCGCTTTCTGTCTCTGCCCTGCGGGGGCCTCGGCTTTCCTCCCCGGGCCTCCTCTGCTGCTGCCCCGCTGCGCCTCCAAGTTGGTTAGCTCTGGCTACAGGGGACTCACTGGCTTCCGCCCAGGCCCAGGCCGCTGCCTGTCCATCTGGCAGTCTGTCTCTCCCAGCACAGGGCCCCCCGGGACCGGGCAGCAGAAGCGGCCAGTCTGGGCTCTCCCCTGTCCCCGAGCCAGATGGCCAGTCTGCTTATCGCATTACGGCCTCCCCCGGCCCCAGGTCCCCGCCACCCACGGTCGGGCCCGGATCTTGTTTGGGGTGGAGAAACCCCCTTGTGGGCCCTTCCACAGGCCTGCCCCGTTCGGGAAAAGGGTCTGGCAGACGGGACACAAAGCGTGTCCTTGCCGCTGATTGCCTGGGCTGGCCGCATCTCCCCCACCCCGAACCTCAGTTTCCCCTGATGACGTGAGTGTATTGAACTGCGGGAACCTCTCAGTTCCTTCCAGCTCAGCTGGTCCGATGGCGGGGACATGGCAGACCTGCGTCCGTTTAGGGCCCACTGACCGAGCGGTGACAGGAGTGGGAATGGGACCAGTGCGTTCCGGGGACAGGCGGTGTAGTAGGAAGGGTGTCATCTCTGTGGGCACTGGAGTGGGTTCCGTTTTTCGGAGAGGGCAGAGGACCAGGAGCTGGCAGGCACAGCCTCTCTTCCCAGGTTCTCCCGGAGGCCCCTCGTTGTCCAAGCCCCTCTCCCCGCCCCTGTCCGACGGTGACGGGGAGCCAGGCCCTGGACCAGCAGAAGGGACCTTGGCAGTTGCAGCAGAGAAGAAGCTGGGGCGAGAGAGCAGCTGCTGGCCGGTCCCCCGGACCCTCCTCGGGCCCTGGTGTCGGGGCAGGGCTGAGAGGGGGCCTCCAGACAACTTTCTGGGTCACACCTTCAGAGTCTGCAGCCCTGCACGGGCCCTCACAGCAACCCCGGGGGTGCAAGGGGCACGGAGCACGGCCCCTCTTCTTCAGGCCCAAGGGTCTCAGGATTCGGAGGCCATAATTGGTGGTCTGGCCCCCAGGCCCTTCCCTGGACGCCCCCCCACACCCCCGCCAGCTCAGCCCGCTGGCCCGGCCCAGTCTGCACAGCTTCTGGGGAATTCAGAGCCCACACCGGGGGTGCTCACTGTCCTCAAGCCCTGTGCCTAGGCTCCGGCCCCTCTCCACAGGCCTCTCTCATGGACGGTCCGCCCTGTCTGTTCCTTACGGAGGGGGTGACTCCTCGGGGCCGGGGGCACGCTGGTGCACTGCCCTCCTGTGCCAAATGACTTGGGATGCCTTTGCTCAGGAGACCCCAGGGCCTTAGGGTGGCTTTGAGTGCCCCAGGTCCTTCTCCTGCCCCTTCCTTGTCCGGCTCCCTGTCTCCGGTGCTGAGGGACCCACAGGGACCTCTGGGATCACCGTCGGGGTGCCCGGGGCACCCCCGTCCTGTCCCTGGGCCTTCCCTCAGTGCTCACCCGCCTCACCCCACAACACCCGGCACCCTCGCTCCTTCCAACGGGCTGCCCCACCCCCACCCCCTCTCCACCACCCCACTCCCTGTCGGGGGGCCCCTGTCCCTGTCCCTGTCCCCAGGCTGCGCCTCACTCCAGCCCTGTATCTGCAGGGGAGTCCGGAGTTCAGGGAGGGAAGGAGTCGGAAGTTGGAGCTCAGGGTGGGGACAGAGAGCAGGGGCCACGGCAGCGGTGAGGGGGACAGCTGCCCACTGGGCTCCCTGCCCCTCCCCATGCCTCCCTTCGGGGCTTCAGCATCTCAGCTGTGGCCCTGAGCTCCTTAATCTGTGATCCGAGAGGTGCTGGGGGGCGGCCGGCGGAGGCTTTAGGAGGTGACAGGGGATCTGGGGCGTCGCACTTCGCTGACGGAGCGGCACGCAAAGCCAGGGCATCGCATTCCGCGCGTGCTCCCGGCCCGAGGCTGGACCCTGCGCGGTCGGCAACCGTGGTGTCTGGCCCTGCCGGCAGCCGGCACCGTCGCCAGCTCTTTGTTCTTCGGGAGGAAGGTGCCCCCGAGACCATGGCTCCGCAGCCCCTTCTGCGAGGCCCGCACCTCATTGTTTGGTAGCTGCTCACACCCTCTCCCCGACCCCCGACCCTCACTCCTCGGGCCCCCTGTCCCCGGGGCACACGTCGCAGGTATGCTTCCAGAAAAACCTGGCTGGGGTGGGGGTTTCCTCCAGAACTCAGCAGGTGTGCTGGGAACGTCACCTGCCCCGCCCTGTCTGGGGCAGCCCCAGGAGCTGGGAGGCCGGGGTGCCATGCCGAGTGCAAACCCTGGAGTTCGGAGGCTCCTGGCCCAGCAGCCTGTGGGGCTCTGCCCTGGGCAGGCATCCCTGCACAGTGGGCCCCTGGCCGGCGTGGAGCCTCTGGGCCTCCTGTGTAGACGGGAGAATAACCCGTCCCCTCGGAGGAGTTGAGCTCGTGGGAAGCACTGGAGAGGGCTGCTTTTCCGGCCCCAGCCCCGTAGGCCCGGGCAGGTACGCAGGGGCCGGGCTTCCCTGGGGCGGGTCGCACAGCCGTGAGTTGGGGAGGGCGGCGGTGAGGTGCGGCCTGCTCACCCCTGGGCGCCGGCCGCACGGCGCGGCAGCTGGTGCAAACCGTCGGCCCGGGGAGGAGGGCACAGCTGCGCTGAGATGCGTTCATTTGTCTTTGTGTCTGTGCCCCGTCGCCGGTCTGCTCGTCAGCCAGCACACAGACCTCCCCCGAGGGCGGTTCCTGACGGGCCCACAGGACGCGGGACCCCCGGATTCCCTCTGCGTTCTGAGCAGGTTAGGCCTGCCTGGGGGTGGGGGTGTGGGCACCCATCTGGCAGAGGACCCAGTCGCGTGAGCAGAGCCCCTTCCCAGCTCCCGGCCCCGGCCCGGCTGCAGCCCCGGCTCCTGCCAGGGCTCTCACCCTCTGCAGGTATCACGGAGCTGCCCCTCCTTCCTGTCCCCTCTTCTCAACAGCAATGCCGTGGGTGGGGGCTGGGGAACTGTCCCCCTTCTGACCCGCTCCTCATCACCCAGGGCAGGTGTCGGTGCCCACACGTGGGCTGTGGAGTGTGGGCGTGTGGTGCTGGGGGCGCCCTGCACTGGGGTCTGTCGCCCAGAAAGGCTTGGCCCTTAGGCCGCACCTGCTCCCAGCACCGGGCTCCCGGGCCGGCCCTCCACACGCGGTGCACTTGGCCCACGGTGGCTTCTTACCTGGCCCTCCTCTCCGCCCTGCTGGGGGAAACCCCCGCCTTTGAGGGCCCAGACTGGCCCGGTAAAGTGAGAGGGGCCCAGGGAGATGCAGCCCCGCCTCGCCGGGGGTCAGAGACTTGGGCTCCAGCTCGCTTCCCGATGAGTGGCCCTGAGCAAAGCCCCCCCTCCCGGGACCTGGGATAGGATGGCTGGCATCTAGGGTCCCTTTGAGCACTGACATTTTATAATCTGGAAGTTCTTTCTGCTGTTTTCTTCCCTCTGTCGCCCACCAGTAACCGCAGCCCCTGGCTCACGGGGAATCCAGCCAGGTCTGCCCACTTCACCCACCTTCCACCAGAAGCTGCAGACATGAGAGCCCCCCTCCTTGCTGAGCTGCCAGGTGGCGTGAGGCTGGGACGTGACCTGCCCGGAGAGCACGCTCTCAGTTGAGTCGGCTCCCAGCCTGCAGTCTGCAGCGGGCTCTGGGGCTGCCACTCACCTGGCTCAGGTGTGCCCTGGCGGCTCTGTGTGCCACCGGGCGGCCCCCAGGGTGTGTTTGCAGTGTCCTCCTGGGATTTGCTCTCTCCCCCCCACTGCCCCACCCCCCATCACCACTCCACCCCGAGCCAGGGCCATTGGACGCAAGCCCCCAGCCCCGAGAAGCAATCCTCGGAGCAAATGCTGCTTCTCAGTGTCCGGCCACTCTCCCCACACCCGGCCGGTGCCCTGCCTCCAGCTGACACCTGTGCAGGCCGTGGGGTCCTTGCGTGACCGCTGTGACCTCAGACCGGCCCTTAACCTCTCTGAGCCTCTGTGTCCCTGTTTCCAAAATGAGGATGAGCACACCTGTCTCATGAACTTGCAACATAGAGGCACGGAAATAATGCAGGTGAAATAACCTGGAACTCTGTGGTCGCTGACTCTTACCTCCCAGTCCCGGCTACACCTGGAGGCCCCCAAGGCCCCAGCCCTGACCTGTTGCCCACCTCCTGCCTGCTCTGCTGCCGGGCAGGTTCCAGGTTCCAGGTTCCAGGTTCCAGGTCCCAGCCGACCCCGGCCAGCCCCACCCCCCAGCTCACTGCTCTCCTGCCCCAGGGAGCAGAACCGCCTACTTTCCGCCCTAATAATACCTGAACGAGATTTATAGGGCACCTTCCTCCCCGGGGGCAGCGCTCCCTCTCACACAGCATCTCTCTCTAGCTCGTCCGCAGAGTGTGATGGGACAGCCTCTTTTCCAAGGTCACAGGCTTGGAGTGCAGAGCCCCGCCAGCCGCCCCGGACACCCCAGCCCCTCAGGAGGGGAAAGCCAGGCGGGGAAGGAAGCTGCAGGAGGCACAGCCCTGGGGCCCTGCAGCCAGGGGCCAACACAGAGGTGGTGCATCTGGGCGGAGCCCAGAGGAAGCTCTGCTGCAGTTCCTGCCTGTCTGGGACCTTCAGGGGACCCAGGAAATGTACCCTGACCCACCCCATGGGGGCCTCTGCCTTTGGCCACCATTCTTCCCATGTCCCACCGCGCACCCATCACGGTCCGAGGCGCTCTAGCCTCACCATCATCCATTTCCTCCCCCGCAGCTGGCGGCAGCACCCCCAGGGGTCACCAAAGCCAGGGGCTCCAGCCTTGGAGTTCAGGATGCCCTTTCCCTGGCTGTCCTTCCCTCGGTGCTCCTCTTCCTCCCTCTGCTTCCTCCCTCCTCCTGCTCAGGGCGGCGGCAGGGCCTGGACCTGGGAGCCAGGCTGCCTGTTGCCAGGGGAGCGCGGGGCAGGTCTGAGCTATGCAGGGAAAGGCCCGGCCTGTCAAAGCGTCTGAGACGGACCGCCGTGGTCCCGTGCAGCTGGGCTCAGACGCATCTGGGCCCTTGTTCTGTGCCTGAGAATGCTGAAGCCCAGTGAGGTTCAAGGGCAAACACACTATTCATTAGTCAGGGGGTCTTGACGTCCCCTCTCACCCAGGGGTGGGCTCCCCCCTCCTCTTTCTCTCTCTCGGGACACACTCCTGGGTTCCTCCGGTGAGGACTGCACACCCTCTCCTCCGGCCCACCCCCTCTCCCGAGGCCCCCGAACAAACTCCCCCCAAGGAGACCAGGCAGGGCAGAGACAATGGCCGCAGGAAACCATTCAGGCGGGACGCCCTCCACTCCCAGCGCCCCTCTGACTCAGGGCGCCCTGGGCCCGCGGCCTCTGAGGGCCTGGGTGGAGGAAGCTGCTGGGTGCCGCCCTCAGCTGCCCCCGAGGCCCGTGCAGCGCCCTCCTGGCCACCCTGGTGCCTGTCTCCACCGCCCTGTGTCCCTTTGAAGACACCCAAATGCTTTGGTTGGAGAGCATAAACTGTGCAGCGTTTTCTGGAATGGGGCAATACTGAGATGTCAAATGCGCATGCGCTGGGCAGCACTCTACTCTGCGGTTCTAGATGTGTAAGTCCCCAAAGACGGACGCGCAAGGATCCGCGTGAGGGCGTTCCCCTTTGAGAAGGGGCTGAAATGCACGCGGGCCTGCGGTCCATTCAGGCCGTGGAGCACTATGCGGCCGTGCAAAAGGGCCCGCGGCTGTCCCTCTGAACTGTGGTGCAGGGTGGGCCCGTATAGGCTGTTGGGTGGATGCAATAAACTGCAGAACAGGCAGCAGAGCACCATCCTACTTGTGCGGGTTTAAACGTCCGTCCTAGGCAGACTGGTCTCTGAAGACTTTCCGGAAATACAGGTGGGAAGGCTCGGGGCGGGGGTTGCAGATGTACTGTTCTGTTTCTTCCCATGCCCCTGGAATCCATCTATTGGAAAATTTAGCCCTGGGTGGGTCAATGGATTGAGCCCCGGCCTGTAAACCGAAAGGTCACCGGCTCAATTCCCACTCAGGGCACACGCCTGGGTTGCAGGCCTGGTCCCTAGTACGGGGGTACGTGAGAGAGGCAACCGTTGATGCATCTCTGACACATTGGTGTTTCCCCCCCCCCTTGCTCCCTCCCCTCTGTCTAAAAGCACATGAATAAAATCTTTAAAACCAAAAATGTGAAGAGGCTTGACGGACGGAGGCCTGACGCGGGGTGGCAGGCACACAAGGCATCACACAGATGATGTGATGTGTCACAGAACCGTACCCCTGACACCTACATCAGCTTATTGACCAATGTCATCCCAATAAGTTCAATTAAAGCATTGTTTAAAAACTGTAAATAAAAAGTTAAAGAGGCCATTTAATATAGCAGGTGTGACACCCACGAGCCACCGTGTGGTGGGGGCTGGGGGGACGGCGGGCAGGCGGCAGGAGAGAAGGGCCCAGACACTCCGCCACCGGCCCCGCCCCGCCTGACCGGCACACCTCCGCTCCGCGGCGGCCACTGTTACCTTCCAAACACCTTCGAAGCGCCAGGCTCCGTGTGTCTGGGCCTGCGTGGGCGGGCTCAGTGCTCCAGTCTCACTGGTCCTGAGGAGTGTCTGTCGTCTGAACCCCTCCGCAGGGAGGGGCCGGGAGGGCCCCCCGCTTCACTGGGAGCAGGTGCCCAGATGAACCCCGCCTACAGGAGCCCCTGTTTTGGGGGGGGGCCCTTTCCCTCTCTGGTTGGTCCGTGGGCCAGGTGGGCAGGGAGGTGCCCCCATGTTCTGCAGCTCCGCAGAGGTGTCACTGTGCTGGGGGCCCCCGAGCGCTGGGCAGCGGGAGTGGCTGGGTGCTGTGAAAGGCCCTGTCTGCATCAGTGGGTGCATCCTGAGAGAGGGTCCTCATCAGACAGCAACGTGCCAACGAGGCTGACCGCCGGCCCTGCCTGCCTCACCCCCAAGTAGTAAAGGGCAGGAGGCCAGACCACGGCCCAGGACTCTCCCCTGGGCTCTGATGGTCTGGGAGGGGTGGGGGAAGGGTGCACTGTCCACCTGGACCCAGGAGCCACCTGGAGGGGCCTGGGGAATCCGTGGGGGGCTCCTGGTACCGGGGAGGAGCCACTGTCATTGCCCCACATCAGCTGCAGGGCTTACGGAGAGGGGAGGGAACAGCTCGAAGAACAACCACACGCAGAGGGCCACTTTGTCACTTCATGGGCACCCATTTTACAGACGAGGAAACTGAGGCCCAGACATGCTACGTTACAGGTCCCCAGTCACACAGCTGGTATGTGGCAGAACTGAGGTTCTAAACTGAGCCTCTTTAAGGTCCGCATGCTGAACCCCAAAGAGATCCTGTGTGGCTCTGGCCCCCTAAAGGCGGTCCCCTCCTCGCCAACCACACACATGGGGGCGTTAACCCCTCCATCACAAGGCTCCCCAGTCAGCCCCTTGCCTGGGTCCTCCCTCAGTGCACCCAATGCCACCTGCACCGGCAGCGTGCCCAGCTGGACTGGGCCGTGGAGGGGGATGATGGAGCCTCTTACTGCCCGGGGCCTCTGTCTGGGTAGTATCGTCTGTCCTCCAGGGTCACCCAGGGGCAGTAGGGTGGTCCAGATGGGCTTCCTAGGGGCGGTGGCCTGAAGACAAGCATGCAGCCCAGCTGGTTGAGACAAGGCTGAGTGAACCCTGGAGAGTGGGGCTGGGCCCTGGGGAAGGCTGGGGCCTCCGCCTGGTGGGAGGTGGGAGTGGGCCAGGTCTGAGGGTCCGTCAGGTGCTGCAGCCTCCCATTCCCTGGCTGCTGGTCGCCGGCATCCCCAAAGACTCTGCTTCTCCTTTGGGGCCCCTAGTCTGGAGGGGACTGGCGAGAAGATGAGGACACTCCCGTCCCAGCGCTTCCCAGAGGCTAGCCCGATGGGTGGGGGCTCAGGGTGAGCAGGGGCCTCACCTCACGGGGACTCTCCAAGGCCAGCGGGTGCCCTCCCCCTGCGGTGGTCCTGAGGGAGGGCTGGGCCAGGTTCTGGACAGAGCCTTCTTCCAACCCTGGGAACCCCCCCCCCTGCCTCTTTCTCCCCAGCCCACAACAAATAAAGTGTCTTTGCAAAGCCATCCACGTCTCGTCACTCCTCCTGGGAAGACACGGGTGAAAGAAGTGGGACTGGGCAGCTGGCAAAGGCAATTCATGGCGAGTCGGTGTGGTGGGGGCCCTGGCCTGGATCAGAAGGGCAGAGGAAGCCGCCTGCCGAGGCCTCAGGAAGTCTGTCTCTCTGGCCCGGGCTCGGCTCCTCTGGGTGAGAGGGTGCAGGTCGCCGGATGGCCCAGGGGCTGCCTCCAGCCTTGAGGGGGGCAGTCCCAGGGGCGCTGGGCCGTGAGGCAGCCCCCAACCCCCTCCTCCAGCTCCACTAAATCCTCACAGTGACCTCATAAACCCGAGCGCCATTGCACAAACTAGGAGCCGGAGGCTCAGAGAGGCTGAGACACCCACAAAGCCACACACAGCTGGGAAGCCGAGGAGCTGGCCTCCAGCTCTCACCCGTGTGACCGGAGCAGGGTGCGGGGCGTCCTAAGTCTCCTGAAGGCCCTGACACGTGTTTTCATTACGTGCAGAATCACAGCGTTGGTTCTCAGGAGGGCTTTGGACCCCAGATCCATAATCCACACTTTCTGGTGCCGGGCACTGTTCTAAGCGCTTCCTCGTGTCCTAAACCACGGTGTAGCCTTCAGGCATCCGTATGCATAACCGGGCACTAGTCCCATTTAACCAAAGGACGGAGCAGGCCCGCGGGGATGGGGGGTGTCCAGACGCCAGGCCCTTGACCGCCGCCCATCTGCCTCCCTGCTCGCCTCTCCCTGCCCGTGACCTCCGCGGAAGGTCCCTCACCCCCTGGGCAGCCCGCGGCGTTTGGCCCCGAGCGGCGCGGCGGGGTTTACACCACCGGCCGGCAGGCGGCGCTGTCCGGGACGCTCTGCTCCCCCCCGCGGGCCGCGCTCCTCCTGGCAGCGGGCTTGGGCCCCAAGGACCCCGGAGGGAGGGAGAGGACTGAGGGGCACAAAGAGCTTTTTATTTAAATTTGTTTAGAGTTTCGCGAATTTGCATGAAAAATGTGTGAGAAAAGCCAGCGCCAGTGACCTCATCGGCACCTGCCATTAATGTTCAATTAGAGGCTCAATAGCGGCCGGCGACGCGACGTGAAGAGAATCCTGCGGGCCCCGCGCAGCCCGGGCCCAGGGTGGGGTGGGGGCTGGGGACACAGACCCAAGGCGCGGTCCGCGCCCCGACTCTCCGAGGGGCCGCGGGGACCACAGCACCCCGGAGCCCAAGGCAGTCGGGGGCGCACGGGGGCGGGGGGGCCTGAGGATGCCCGGCTCCCTTCCCGCGCTGGACGGTGCGCCCTGCCGTAGCGCAAGGGCTTCCCTCGCCACTGTCGGGACAAAGTGTCAAATACAAGTTCAAGTTCAGGGCCGGGCCCGGGGGGCGGGGGGGGGGGGCGCAGGGCCTTTCCCCGCCGCCTTTGTTCTTCGAGATAATCGCTCCGGAGTCCCCTCCGGGCGGGGCCCCGCAGACGCCCCCGCCCCGCCGCGCCCCGCGGGAGCCGCCTCCTCCCGCCCGCGCGGCGCCCGTCCCCAGGTCCCGGCGCCCCTCTCGGGGCCACCGAAGGGTCTGAGGGCTCGGGCGGAGGTCGGCGCGATCCGAGCCCGTGGGAGCCTCCCCGGTCCGCAGTCCCAGCCGCCAAACGAGCTCGGTCGGACGGACGCTCGCGCTGAGGTAAGAACCGGGGGCTGGTCCGCCCGCCCCGCGGTGCTCCGCCCCCGGCCCCGCTCGGCGCGAGCCCGGGAGCCGGGCGGAGGGCGGCAGGCCGCGCCGCGGCGGGAGGCCGGGCAGGCGCGCCGGGCCTGTGGGGGGCGCGCTGCTGCTCCGGGCCCGCGGCGGGGCGCCCAGCGCCCCCGGCTCTCGTGGGGGAGCCTCCGGCCTGCACTTCTGCGTTGTCAGTGCGGGCTCTTCCTCGCCTCCTCTCGGGAGCTGGCTAGAGGGGCCCGGGGTGGGCCTCGCGCCCTCGGGCGCCGAGCAGAGGGGGCGGCGCGCGTGCGGCCGGGCGCAGCGGAGCCGGGCTGCGGGCGTCCCTCCCGCGCCGCCCTGCCCAGCGCCTCAGCGAAGGTCCTGGGGCGCACGGCGGCAGCCGCGGGGGCGCCGGGTGCTCGGTGACTCAGAGGCGGGGCTGGGGCCGTCCGGGGTCCTTGTTTCTGCGCCTGGGACCTCTTGCTGTTCCCGCGCGCCGGGTTTCTGCTTTCCGTGGGGGCGGGGGGGGGGCGGGGGTTGGCTTGTCGCTCCGCCAGCCGGCCCACCGCCTGGCCCAGGCCCGGGGGGCTTCTGAGGGGCCCCGACCTCGGCCCCCTTTCCCGCCGGTCACTCAGGTCGTCCGCGTGCTCTTGCTTTCCATACAGTCCCAACCTCCACGATATCCGGGTCCGCCATTCACAGGAAATCAGAAGTCGCCGGACAGCCTTTTTCCCCTGAAGCCACACCGCGCCCCTTCCATGTCCCTTCCCCTCTTCTTTTCGGTGGAGTCCCCGGGTTTCTCTTCCCCGGGGTTTTCACTGGGGATGACGTTTCTGCCTTCAGGAGTCCGCCCCTTCCCATCTCCGCTGGGTCAAACTTTAGCAAGTGTCACCTCTTCCAGGAAGTCTGCCCAGATTCCACCCACATCTCTCCCTCTCTTCTTAACACTTGCAGCTGTACTGGCGAATGCTCAGTAGACAATAAATGAAATAGGTTCTGGGTGAAATAATAAAAAAAATCAAACACATAAATTTTAAAAACATTGACAATTGAGGTCATCTTCTCCCCCCTGCCCCCCACTCCAAACATTGGCTCCAACTGAGCTAACATCTCCCAGGGATGTTTCAGTCTATACGCAAAGTCTCATTCACAAGCCAGAACCAGCAGGGAAAAGGCTGGTTCTATGTACTCTGTTTAAAAAAAAAAAAAAAAAGGAGAAGGAGGAAAAGCCTGCACATTGCTTTAAAATTTTAAAGACAAATGGCAGAAGGGAGTCCCCCACACTCTCCAAGGCTCCTCCATCGGACTGGGTCCTCCGAGGGCCTGCAGGGGCTGAGCTTTCAAGCCCGGCCCCAAGCCCCGGGCCCTCCCGCAAGGCCTCCTTGGGGCCGCCGGGAAGGTGACTAAAAACGGACACCGTGACCTACCTACGGCAGGTCTCCCTGCTGCAGGTGATTCATCACTGACACTCGGCGTCAGAGGAGCCGGGGAAGATGTTTGCACCTTTTTAAAACGGGAAACCGAAATGCTTCCCCCGCCCCCGCCCCCCCACAACCATCTGCAAAGGAGGCTCCCTCCCTCCCCTCGCGGGAAGATTCTCCCTGGCTCATCGTGACGCCTCGGACCACCCACTACTTTTCATCCCAACCGCCAAGGTTCCCGACTCCTTGATGAGTAGGGCGGGGATACTGAAGGCAGCAAAGGGTGGTGGCGTAAATGCAACCCCGTAACAGACTGGGAGAGAAAAAGGTATTGATACATATTAACTCATGTAGTGCTCCTAACTGAAGGAGATGGAGCTTGTCCCCAGCTCTCTCTTACAGCAGGGGAGATGGGTGTGCAGGGGTCAACTCAAGCGCCTCCAGCGTCCGCTGGAAAGAGGTTCAGGCGGGCTTTGAACTTAGGCCAGCCGGTGTAGACTCCCTGTGTGAGCATCCCAGCTCTGCCCCTAAGCCCGTCGCTGGCCCCGCTCCCACGTCACATTCCACACAAACTCTCTTGCTCCCCTTACCGCCCAGAGGCGGAGGGAGGTCGAGGGTGGGGGGTGCACAGACTTTGGAGTGTCGTGTTCCCTCACCCACGACACCAACCCCACCACATTTGCCGAATCTCCATGGCCTCGTCTGTTCGATGGGCTTGCGCACCTGGCTCATGGGCCTGTTGAGGAGATAAAAAAAAGATGTGGTGCTGGGCCCAGTGCCTGACACATTGTAGGCGGATCCCCAGGTGAAAGCCACGATTAGTGTTTTAACAGTAACCACCTTTAACGACAGTGCTACTGTCACTTTGCATTTTCAAAAAAAGCAACACCCCTCCCCCTCCGAAAAGGAAAAAAAAAAAAAAAAACAGCCACAGCGGGTCTCCACGTTCTTTAACCAGGCATCTGGGAAGGTGCCCGGGTTGTGGGAGAACAGCAGCTCCATCCTCTAGGCAGAAAGCCCAAGCCCCAGGACGAGGACCTGAACCCCCAATGTCTCGGAAGGCGGCCAGTTAAATACAGGCTCTTGAAATCGAGTCTGCCCTGGAGCCTAGCCACTCGGGGGTGTATGTGCGGAGGAGTCGGTGCAGGGGACTTGGAAGGGGGACCCTGCAGAAAACTGAGAGATTTAGAGGAGAGAAATCAGAGAGATGTGTGTGTGTGTGTGTGTGTGTGTGTGTTTCTCTTAGCTATAAAATCTGCCCACCACCTCCTGGTGAGGGAAGTCAAGACCAGAGCCTGCTGCAGAAGCCGATCTGGTGAGTGGACTTGTCTTTCTCCTCTCTCAGAGTTCACGGTCATTTGCTGAGCGCTTGGTGTTCTGGGCCTGGCACTGGGCCTCAGGCAAGGGGAAGACCGTAGGGAACAGGACAGAAAAGCCCGGCTCTGGGGGAGCTGACACTCGTGTGTGTGACATTCGCATGGGGAGAGAGAGAAAAAGAGACGTTGATAGTCCTATGCACTGGGGTCCTCCCCGCCTCTGAGCAGGGCCCCTCCTGGGGGCCGGGTCGCCCGGGTCTTCCATCCCGCAGCCGGGGATGTGTGCTCTCACACAGCTGACTCCGCCTGTGGGTGGGATCGAGGCCGGAGAGGTGGAGAGAGAGAGACATGGACTCACCTTGCTTCTGTGCTGGAAATAGGGAAAGGACTGAGGCCCAGAGATACCTCAGGCAAGGCACCCGTCCGGCAGGCAATACACACAGGTGTTCTGCCTTCCTTGCCGGGTTCCTGGGGTGCGGGGACCCAGGGAGGGCTGGGTCCCGTCCTGCCCGTGTGTGGTGCGGAGACGGAATCGGTGACCAATGACGGTGCCGGGAACCGAGAGGCCCGGGAGGGGTGAGGTGGCGCCCAGGTCTCTGGGCGGCTCCTGGGAAGAGCTGGCCTGTGCCAGGCGTGCCACTTCCAAGGGCTTTGCCTGTGGTGGAGCTCCCTCGGTCCTCCCCGGGGCCCTGCGAGGGAGGGGGCCCCGTTACTCATCCCTGTGTCAGAGACAATGACCTTGAGGCACAGGGAGATGCAGTGAGGCGGCCCAAGGCCACGCAGCTAGCACATGGCAGATCTGGGTCCCATGTGGATCCAGGCCCCGGGGTCTGTGCTCCCAGCTCCACCCCAAACGGCTCGCCGAAGGGTGTTTCTCCGAGAAGTGCGCACTTTTCTAGGGGCGAGCCCCGGTGCCCCCCAAGGGTCCTCAGAAGCCTGCGGGAGATTCCTTGTGCTGCCCTCCCTCACGCTCCTTGGAGCCCCAGGTTCGAGAGGGTAGGAGCCTTCTTTTACAATGACCCTCCCTTGGCAGGTGAGGAAAGGAAGATAGGCAGGGACGTCCCCCCAAGTTCATCGCCAGAGCGGACGTGAGAACCACAGTGTCCTGGCGGAGCTCAGCACTGGCTCGCCGCCACGCTGGGGCTGCCCGTCAAGGACCTGAGAGTGAAGACCTGTTTCCCTTGCCGGAGCCTCTTCAATCCTCCTTCCGGAGATGGCAGGGAGGGGCGGGCTTCCTCGGGGCTCCCCCACACGGTGGGCCTCGGAGGGCCGTCCCCGTGCCGTCCTCGGAGGGACCCACAGCGGGTGGTGCAGGCGGGCAGCCCACGCCAGGCCTCCCAGCCCGGCGCCCTGTGGCCCGAACTCGAATTTCAGTGGATGGTGCCCACTGTGCCGCACCCACTGGACTGCAAACGAGGGGGGGGCAGGGCAGTGAGACAGGTACTCCTCGAGTCCCCAGAAGGCTGGGACGCATCCCCAGAAGGCTGAGACGCCACCACCAAACCCCAGGAACGTGGGCACGTGGGGCATCCCAGCTGGGGGCACAGAGGCCCAGGGAGACTGCTGCCCGAACTCACTCCAGAATCCGGCGAGGCTGCGGACGGGGGGGGGGGGGGGGGGGGGGCGCTGCCCCAACCTGCTGGGTCTGAGGCGGGAATCAGGGGGCACCCGAGCGGCTCCAGCTTCAGTGGGTCGGCGGCGGGGGGCCTCACAGCCAAACTCACTGGACTGCCTGAGGGACACCACAAATTAGAAGCCGGGATGCCCACGCCCTGGCCCGAAATGCATTGGCCCAGATGGCTTCCTTAGACAAGGACAGCTTTTAGCCAGGGGAGCCCACCTGGGGACTCCGGGGCCAAAGCTCACACCTGAGCTCACCTGCTTCCTCCCCAGGAATCCCACGCCGGGTATTTCTACGATGTCGTCTGAATGTGGGGCGCCAGGAAAATCAGTGGTGGGCCTTCGAATCCACGGTCCTCCCCCCGACCTCCCCTGCATCTTTTGGGCGTGCCCTAAAGGTCTGGGGAACGGACCCACCCTTGAAAGACAGCTTCGCGATGCGTCATCTCGAGTGTCCCCCACCCCACCCGGCGGAAGTTCTTTTCACTTCCTGCCGACATGCGGGGCTGCCAGGCCTCTCGTGGGCAGGGGGGGACCCGGAGGCTGCGCTCCCCGGCGGTTCAGTTCGTCTCGGGGCGCCCCCGGCCGCCCTCCGCCTCCAGGCCCCGCGGTCGCGGTCCAGACTCGGCGCCCTCAGGGAGTGGGGCGTGGCGCGGCCTGTTCCGTGCTCTTCCGCCGTCTGAGGACAGTTGCCCGAGGCCGCCTGTCCTACCGTGAGGCTGTTTGCTCTGCTGTTTTGTGGGCGCGCGTGGGGGAGGGCGGCCTCTGGCATCTGGGGGGGGGGGCCTTGGTGGCAAGCCACGTGGTTCTGCAGTCACCCCGAGTCTTCTCGGAGCAGCGGACTCAGACTGTGCATATAACCGGAGGGCACCCTTCCCCCTAGAACCGGGCCCTAACTCAGGTCCTGGCGGAAGACGCCAGGGGGTGACCAGCTTCTCTGGTGACCTCTTTAAGCCAGTCGCGGCCACCCCACCCCCACCCCCACCCCACCCCCGTCTGGCCCCCGGCCCCGCCCGGCTGATGGCTGGCGGCGCAGCGGGGGCGTGAGCCTTGGGCTGGCCTTGCGGGTCTCCGGCTGCCCTCCCGGTTACTGCTTCGGGTTTGCGCTCACGTCCCAGAGTCGGGATTAGTTTATCCGCAATGTATTCTGGCCCCAAGGTCCCAAGAAAACCCGTGAGTGCTAACAGCCGCAGCCTCCTGGTCGGTCGGCCTGGAGCAGGAGAGCCCTCGCTCGGGTTTCCCTGGTGGAGAGGAAAAGAACCCCGCGCGACGGCAAACCCTGCCCCCTGTTCGCTGTCTATTCCCAAAGGATTTTCTCCCCAGAGGGAGTCCGACTCGGTGGAAACCCAGTTTTCTCCTCTCCCATGCTGCGGACTGGAGGTGTCTTGGCCTGTGTTTTGAAGTGATGGAAAAAGAGCCACAGACATCCTGCCCAGGGCCCCCCCCCCCCCCCCGCCACACACACACACACATGAGGCCTAGAGTGCCCGCGCTCACACACAGGTTCCGGGGCTGCGTCCCCAGGACACCCTCGGCTGCTCCACGTCCCTGGGCACAGAGAACCCTGCACCGGGTCCCCCCAGACCTGCTCCTCCCAGCGCCGCCCCCTCCTCCCCACCCCCAGCTGGCGAGCTGCGCTGCCCTCTCGGCTGCATCTCTTTCCCGGTGCCCAGCCAAGGCCCCGATCGCTCGATGGTCGTGCGCAAGAGTTGGGGGGGGGGGGTCCCTAGGGATTCTGGAGCCACTCTGAGGGCGAGATCGGGTCTGTCCCACGACCTTGGCCCCAGGAAGCGGTGGAAAGCGACAGACCTTAATTTTCTCCCCTTGGAGTTGAAACAAAACCTGAAAGCCCGAGGTTACCCGCACTGCCAGAGGTGGCGCCTGGGCGGCGGGGGCGGCCGCGAGCCCCGCGCCCCCGCGCGCGCGCTTCCCAGGCTCGGGTTGTGTTTCTGTGTCTCCCCTCGTGGAGGAGTTCGCTCCCCAGCCGCAGAGCTCAGAGCCAAGCCCACAGGCGGCTGTTACGCAAACGCGTAGCCGGGTCTCACGCGGAGTCCTGGGCACCCGCCAGCCGGAGAGTTGCCCGGCTGGACTCCGAGAGAAGGAACGAAGGGGGGATTCTCGGTAATTAGAGGGGAGGGTTTCCCGGGACGCCCCTCGGGGAAGTGGCCTTGGCTTCGCAGAAGGAACAAAGGGCCAAGGTGCCCGGGAGTCGCGCGCGCCCTCCGCCGGGCACAGCCGCGCTCACGCCCCCTCCCCACGGCTCTGCCTCCGCGGGCTTTGTGCGCTCCGGCTGCGCGCGGGGAGGGCTGCACCTGCCGGGCTTTAAGTACCTTGGCGAGGCGGCGCGGGCCGCCGTTCTAATCGCCATCTCCAAAGTACCTGCTCATGAATAAACACCAGCCCCATCTACCAGGTGCTCAGCGCCCATTGTGAAGGGGACATTGGCCCTTTTTCTGAAAAGTGACTTTCCTCAACCCATCTGCACGGTCGTGGCTGCAGAACTCCCCCCACCGTCTAGTCACGCGCGCGCTCGCCACACGAGGCTCCTGCAGGCTAAAATAGACGCGCTTTTCTTAGGTGGGTGCGTGACCGAACCGCGAGGCCAGACGGAGGGGAGGAGGCTGCTGGGTCCACGGCCCACGTCTCTCCCGTCGATAGGAAACGTCAGCAGCAGGAGGGATGCCCAGTCTCAGTGGGCCCTTGTCCCGCGTCCCGGCCACAGAGGCTTGGGGACACATTTGCACAAAGCCCCGTGGGTCCCCTCACACGTTGGACAAAATACTGGAAATGTTGGCCCCTGGTGTCCGCCAACCGAGACAGGGTGGGCCCCTCTGACCCGGCTGATCCTCCGTCTCAGCCCTGCCCTCTCCCGGGCTGCCTTCTCTTCCCCACAGCCCCCCCCCCCCACCTGGGCCTCACTAACACGGGGGCACGCAGGACACAGGATATATAAGGATGGGGCAACTCAACGTGCAACCCCTCTCGCCCCCGAAAGTGGCTCCTCTGGGTCCCGACTACGCCCAGTGGTACTCTCTCCAAGGCAGCTGAGGCTTCCCAGTGCGCGGAGGGAGATGGGGGGGGGGGGGGTAGAGACGGGAATTTGCGGATGCGCACAAAGTCCCGCCAGCGAGGTTCAAGGCCGCTGGGTCCCCAGGCCTCGCTTGTCCGCCACCCATCCATCCATCCATTCCTCCCAACAGATGTACACGGGGCGCCCCTGTCCGCGGCTCTGTTCCCCCGGAAACACTGTGGGTTTTCCAGACCCGTGAAGTGTGTGTGGGGGGGGCCCGGGGGGGCACAGGCAGTTCCGAAAATGAAAGCGTTTGCTAAGCGTGGCGATGTCGCCAGTGCCACACTCTCAGACCGCTTTGTTGTCCTACGGCTCTCCCGACTTCATCCTGTGTTTCAACAAGTGGAAGCCCAGAGCCACTGGGAAAGCCGGGCTCTGTCGCGGGGCCCTGGCCAGGGTCCGGGCGGCGGTCGCTGCGAGGTTGGGGAGGAGGAGGGTCCGGGATGTTGGGGAACTCTCCGCACGTTGGGGTTTCCTAGCCTGTTCCCTTCACACCGCAGGCAGGCAGCCTCTGAAAATCCCGCCTCGAGTCTTTTGCCAACGACTGGGTAGGGCCTTTGGGGGTTTGCGGGTAGTGCTGGCGCGGGTGCCGGGCCGCGTTGCGGGGAGGCCTGCTGCGGGGGCGGTGGGGGGCGGGGTTCTCCTGGGGAGGCCGTGCACGGGGCCTGAGACGGGGAACCGAGGCTGCCTCAGGGGCCTGCGGGGACGCTGGGCTTCGGGGTTCTGCAGAAACTCTGGGGGCGCAGAGTCCCCGGTCACCGCCACCCCCGCCGCCCTCACCGCGGCGCTGGCGCCAGGCCCCGCGGCGAGCCTGCCCCACGTCCGCAGCGCCATCACGCCGGAGCAGACCCCGCGGGAGCTCGCCCAAACACAGCTGCTCTTTGGGGGGAATGTTCTAGGGAGAGGAAAAAAAAAGCAAAACCCGAGGTCCCATTTTTGCCGACGATTCAAGGGAAGTCACTGACGGGGTGCGCCCCGCGCCTGAGGTCGGACACGGGAACAGGGAGGCCGACTTCAGGGAGATACGCTTCCGACTAGGGACGCCCCGAAATTCCCAGGTTGCCGGCCTTTCGGGATGCACATTGGACTCGGTCTCGGGCGGCCCCTGCGCTGAGAGAGCCGGGGCGTGTCTGCGCCCAGGCTCAGGGGCTGCCTCCGGCGCACATGGGTTCTGGTTGTGGCAACAGAGTGCCCCCCTCCCCCCGTGCCTTGCTCCCCGTCAGGGACCTCCGGCTGGGGCTGGGAGGGCCGCGGGGCGCCTCCAGCAGGGCGGGGTAGGGGTGTCGCTCCAGCCCCGCAGGGCACCCGACCAGCCCCTTCTCCCCTGGCACCTCCCCCCCCCCTCAGGGTCCAGAGGCTCAGCGTTGCCTCCGAGGCTTTCTTGTGTTTGGGGGAAATTCGGGGACGGGCACTTGTGGCTCTCCTCCCGGCTGGTGCCTGTGTGGCCCAGGAGAGTGCCCTTCCGCCGGCATCTACGGATTTCAGGGCACGGCAGGGATTGAGGGACGGGAGCAGAGGGTGCCCGGGTCACCGCTGCCGGAGCTCCGCGGCACCAGTAAGGGCCTCAGTCCCCTTCTGTGGGTCGCACCCCCATTTCCACTCCCCTTGGTTCAGCGCCCGCTGCCCCTCTGGGCCCCGACACTGGCTTCTCAGAAGGACCCAGGAGGAGCAGCGTGAGCAGGAAGCAGGGCCTGGCAGCTCCGGGCGGGTTTCCTTGCCCGCAGGGGTGAGCGGGGGGGCTCGCTGGGTGAGGCCCTGGGGGCGAGGCTGGGGCCAGGGAAGGGCCTGAGTGGGTGGCTTGGTCCCCAGTCTCTCCCTGCCCACCCCACTGCCCCCACCGCCACTTCACCAGGGTTCTTCCCGATGGGTGGCCCCACAGGACTTCTCCTGCCCCTATGGCCGGAGTGTGGGGAGGTTGTGGGGTTCAGCTTAGGTCACCCCGGGAAAGAGAGCTCACAGCCAGCCGAGAGTCCCTCAGGTCTGGGGCGCGGGAGGGAGCCACACAAGGGCACAGAGGGGACCGGGGGGCTCTGGAGGCACCTGGAGCCTGCTGTTCGGCCTCGAAAGTAGGCGTCAGCCGACCCCTTGTCTCCCCTCCCCCCTCGGGAATACAAGGGACCCTGATTTTCACATCTCCGGTACCTTGGGCCCCGTGGAGTGAGTGGGGAGGGTCTCCCGAATGCTGTCGTGTCTTTGCAAACCCCCTCTGTCCATGGAAACGATCCGGCCTACAGACGCGCCTGGGCCTTCAAGCCGTGGGCCTCTGGTGCCCCAGCTCCCGCCGCCGTTAGCCAGCGCCTGGGCGCCCGAGGCTGCAGGGTCGGCCGCGCTCCCTACGGCCTCTGGGGGTCGCGCCCCTTCGTCAGCGCTGGCCTCGGCGCTCCCCTCCCGGGACAGGGCTTGGTGCGGCCTCTGCTCACCCAGGGGCCCCGAGGGAAGTCTTCTGGGGACTCAGGGGTCCCTGCCTTTTCTGTGTGGGGTGGGTGAGGAAGGGGCCGGACCTTTTTGGGGCTGCTTCCTGGCGCCCCTTTGGCTGCCAGGCCCGCACGGAAAGGCTGAGGCTGACGGGCGCAGGCCCGCCACACACCCGTGCCCGCCGGCCGTCCGCAGGGTGCCGGAGGAAGGGAGGGCCGTTCCTAGAGACCACGAGGGAGAAGGAAGGGCGAGGCGGGTCTTGCTGTTTCCACACTGCCTCTGCCCCGTTTACTCTCGCAGCTTCTGTTCCAGCCTGGCCCGCGGTTCCCTGAGTCCTCCACCTCGGAGCCGAGTACAGGGACGTACTTTTTTCTGCAACCGGCTCTTGGGGCGTGGTCTGAGGGTCACGTGTCTCCCTCCCGCCTCCGGACGCACCTGGCACCTGCTCCAGATCCGCCGGCAGAGGGAGCCCTGGGCCTGGTAGGAGCGAGTTAGAGCCGCTCTCATGTTGGGGCGCCGCACTGGGGGTCCCGGTGGTTCAGATCCACACCTGACGTCCCCCCACCCCGTCCCAAACCGGCAGAGTCGCACCCACAGAGCCACTGATGCGCTTGGCTAGCGGAGGAGGCGGGGCGGGGCGGCGCGGCCACCCGCTGTAGGAGCTGAGAGCATCCAAACCGCCCCCGACGCTCGAGACGGTTGTGTGCACCGTGCAGGGCGTGTGTGTACGCCCCGACCACTCGGCTGCTCCTAATTTCTAAGACAGAAGGGGTTTTCCAGAACATGTGGTCCAAGCCCCTCGTGGGAGTAGCAAGAAACTGAGGCCCAGGTGGGGAGGCCGACCCGTCTTCTCAGCCTGCTTCAGGTACACTGAAACCGGACCTGCTCGGGGCCGTAGGGGGCCGTCTGAAGGGCTGTGCGCGTGCGTGCGTGCGTCCCCGTCTGGAATGTGTGGCCAAGGGTGGGAGGCCTGCGTGTACTCGTCCGCGGAGACTGGGTCTGCAAACTTTGTACCTACCAAAAGGTGTGTTTGTGAAGCGGAGCGTGTGCAGGGGGGAAGGAGTGTTTGTGTCTGTGCGTGGCGTGTGTGTGTGAGTGCGTGCAAAGGGGTAACTGGATAACTGCACCTTTGAAAGATGTGCGTGTGAGCGTGTGCCCGCACTGGCACGGGCACCCTGGCACCCCTCCCCCTGCACTGGAACCTCCGGGGGTCAGAGGTCAGGCCCTGGAAAAGGAGGGAGGGGTAAGAAGTTCAAGAGCCGCAGGCTCCGGGATATGGCCCTGTCCCGAGGCCCCAACAGGCTGGAAGAGGCCGAAATTAGGCGATGCTTCTCCGGGGCCGGAGGGGAGAAGGAGGAGGGGGGAAGGATTATGGCAAATCCATTCCTGTTTTGCAGCCCCCTCAGCCTGCAGCGTGTCCCCGGTGTTAGCATGAGAATGGGCCGGGGCTGGGCGCCCCCCTGCCGACCCCCTGACCCCTCCCCACCACGTGAATGGCCCGGCTCCGCCGCCTCTCCAACCAGCTTCTTGCAAAGCCACGACTCCTAATCGGGGTAATTTAATATATTTTAAGCCCCCGGTGGCTTTATTTTCCCTCCTTTTCGAGTTTGTTTTAGGCATTCAGAGCCCTCACCCCATCATTAGAGGGCCCCGCGTGACGGACGGAAGGAGCTGCTATGAGACCACAGCCCTTTGTGTCCCCCGCAGACGCCGGGCTTCCCTGTAATTAGAACGGTGTTCCCAGCCATTGAGGCCTTTCACCGGACGGAACAAAAACTCCCCTTGATGAATGCACCCCCCTCCTCAGCCCCCTGGCTGGGAAAGGGGCTGCGCGTTCAAGGGGCTGCTTGGAGAAGGCAGTCTGGAGCGAGGGCCGCCGAGGTCCCGCCAGGGCGAGGGATTTACAGGCCGTGGGCAGTGGGCACCAGACAAAGGCTCTGGAGGGTGCTCGTCCATGCCAGTCACCTGCACAGCGCTCGCCTGAGCCCCCTCCCCCAGCTCGGCCAGCGCCGGGACCTGCTTGGGCTGGGCCTGTGTGATCGGAGCGCGCACGCACACACACACACACACACACACACGTCCACAGGGCTGGGGAAGTGAGGCCAGGTTGGAGAGTGTGTAACACACACACACACACACACACACCGTGTCTTCCAGACACTGGCTCCGATATGACTTCTGCACACACACAACCACTCACACGGGCCCGGGATGAGGCTGTGAGCACACCTGCACACGTGCGTGCAGGCACGCTCAGACGCAGGCCCACAGTGTCACAGAACCAGGCTGGGAAGTGCTTGCACGTAAGCACACGCATGCACAGCCCCACGCACGGCCCCCAGCGCAGGATGACGTGCGAGCTCGGGGGAGCCCCGCTGCACTGAGATGCCGCCCGTGTTCTGCACACCCAGGCCAGTCTCTCCCAGGCACACTCGTGAGCAGACACGCAGAAGGGTTCCGTGGGCTGAGTCCCCACCCACCTACTCACTGTGTGGTGAGCTCCACCCCCAGCCAGCCTGGGCTCTCCTCCGGGCTGCGCGTGGGTCTCCCCAGGCCGTTTGGGAAGAAGAGAAGTCTCCCTTGGGGAGATTTCCCCTTTGGACTGGGCGCCAAAGACAGCAGGCCGGTGCCTGGCTCTCTGGTAGATTTTCTGGTAGCCTCTCTGGTAGCCTCTCTGGCAGCTTTTCCCCAGTCTCAGGAAAGGCTCCGAGGGCGGGTGACCGCAGGCCTGAGAGGCTGCAGAAGGAAGATCCCGACCTACCACTCCATCCCCGGGGAAGCAATCCCATGGACACTAGCACATGCCTGTTACTGGGAGGGTTCAAGCGGGGGCGGGATGGTCACCGGCCAGGGACCCTGCGGGGGAGTTTGTCTGACTCCACCGCTCTCTGTGCTCGGGGCTTGGGGTACAGTGGTGATGGACATACAGACTGTCTGCAGAGGAGCTTCTGAGGAGCCACCAGACACGCACACTACTACCCTGGCCTGGGGCGGGCTACAGGGGCCACCCTGGGGCGGAGGGCAAGTGGCTTCTAGTTCTCACCTCGGATTATCAGTTTCAGGGACCAGATAATTGCTGTCCTGTGCCTGAGGCACAGTGGCAGGGGCAGGAGGCACCTAGGAAGTCCCCTTGTCGGATGAATGGATGGATTCGCTGGTCTTCAAGGCCTCCCTCCTCTCTCACATTCTTGCTCGCCTGGTCTGGCTCCTTGGCTTTCTCACGCGGGCACACTTTCCGAGGTGGAGCAGTCAGTCCCTAACTCCCTGGGCCAGGCCATGTACCTCGGTCACAGCACGTATCACCCGCACCAAAGACAGGCACAGGCCCGCAGGGAGGCCACTGAACTGAAGGGGAGGCTGGGATACAGGGGTCAGAGAGCAGGAGGTCAAGTTCCTTCATGGCCCGGGCTTTTAGGGGAGAAGAACAAGGGCCTGAATCTTTTTTTTTTTTTTAAGATTTTATTTATTTATTTTTAGAGAGGGAAGAGAGGGAGATAGAGAGAGAGAAACATCAATGTGCGGTTGCTGGGGATCATGGCTTGCAACCCAGGCATGTACCCTGACTGGGAATCGAACCTGCGACACTTTGGTTCACAGCCCTCGCTCAATCCACTGAGCCACGCCAGCCAGGGCCCGGACCTGAATCTTATGAAGCCTCATTCAGTGGCGACTCTGGCAGGAAGTACAATTCTGAAGGGCCAGGGTGGGGATCTCAAACTGTGAGTGGTTTGCATGCTCTTATCTATTTTTTTTAAACCTCACCTCGCCTTCAACATGCAGGCAAACCGTCGTATTCTTGTGGTGCCACGAGCAAACACATAATCAGGAAAACCCCAACGTCTCCGTCTAGATAAGACATTCATCTGTTTCGCTTTCTAGGAGAAATTCCCCAGGGAAATTAGAGAGCTGGGGATGCTTCGAAGCCACTTCCAATGACTTTTTGTTTGTTCATTTGCTTGTTTAACCACAGCATTGCGTGGTATAATATGGTGGCTGGGGCACCGGGCTCTGGAAACACCCAGGTTCCAAGCCACACACCAAACAAACAAACCACAGCCACACACCAGCTACCAGGGAGTGACCTTGGCCGTGTCCCACTGTGAAGTGGAGATAATAACAGTACCACTCCCCTGGATGGGGGTTAAGTGAGCTAATGCACGTAGGAGAGCCATGCAATGCCGGGCGAGCTGTGAGTGCTCAATCAGTGTTAGCCAAAGTGATTAATATCTGAGCACTCAGTAAATATTTGTTGCGTCAATGAGTGCATTTTTTCCACCTTGTTTGCATTTAGGATAAAGTTATAGGAAAATAAGATTTTCCTGGAAGCCTCTTGCGTGTAACTTAGGCAGGAGGCAGGGAGGGGTCCGAGTGGTCAGAGGGTGCTTTGGAGCGTCCCCTATAAATTAAAAGCAGCAGCTCAGGTCATTACCCTGGACGCCAGTAGGGGGAGCCCGAGTCGTTACAGCGTGGCCGGGCCCCCTGCAAGAGCAGTGGGAGAGAATTAAAACTTGACAGAGCACCTACTGTGTGCAGTGCACATACTGGGCAATGCAGCACCAGCCCCGGCAGGAAGTTGTGGGTGGAGGTGGAGCAGTCAGGTGCCCTGGGACCAACGCAGACACAGAGGCCAGATGGGTACAGTGCAAGGGAACCGGGTTTAGGATCTGGAGGGGCCTGGGCTGGGGAAGCCCAGTGGGTGGGTACTACCCGTGGAGGGGGTCACCTGTGCTCTGCTTCTCCGCTGCCCCCTCAACACCCAGCTCCAATGAACTGCGACCTGGCCCATCCAATCAGAACCCTACAAATTATATCCTCATTTGCATCTCTACTGACCAATCAGACGGGCATGATTTGGAAACCTCATTTGCATGAAATGGACCCTAATAGGAACCACGGGTAGGGACGTTTTCTATAAAAGGCAGCCTCTCTGTGGTCTGCGGAGAGGCGTTTTTCCTTTCTAAGGTTGCCGCTTGTCTCATCAGTTTGCAAACCCTCAGGACTCCAGTGTCTCTGTTTGGCAACACTCTGGGGGGGAATTTTTTGTTGACAGAAGTTTCTGAAATGGTGGGGCAAGGGAAGAGGGGCCCTTAAAGTAACCGGCAGAGGGCCACTGTCCCCTGCGCCCAGGGTCTTGGTCTGAGGACCTGGAGCAGGACCCTGGCAGGCAGGTCGCCCCACTTTTCCTGCCTGTGAAGCCGGTGTGAACACGGCCGCCCACCAGCCCTCCGTGGAGGCGGCAAGTTCCTCCGCGGACGCAGACAGTTTAATGGCTTAGCAACACCCCCGGGGGGCTGTGCTGGAGGTGTGATCTGCCTCCGGGCCCATTTCACAGGCGGGGAAGCAGTGGCGTGAAGAGTGATTTGCCCACGGTTCCCTGGGGAGAGGAGAAGGAGAAGGAGCTGGGGCTCAGAGGCAGCCTGGGTCCGGTCACCCCTTCATGCCAGGAAGCCTGGTCCCCCACCTGCTGGTCTGCCTCTTTGTCCCCTGAGGGCGGGGCAGTCCTGGGGGAGCTTGGACTCCTGCCCCTGCTCGGGGGACAGAAGGGAAGGGAGAGAGCCGGGCAGGGTGGGCAGGGTGGCCTGGGACCGGGGTAGCAGTGGGGAACCCCGAACCCAGAGTCAGTTTAGAGAAAGGAACCCACGACTTGTCAGCTTCCCTGACCCAAGACTGCGCCTTCAGGAGGCTGGAGGGACACAGCGAGGTCCCTTCAGCCTGGGGACCCCAGCATACCCCTCCTCTCCAGGGGAGGGTGTGCTGCCCAAAGCCCCCAGTGTGAAAAACCAAGCCAGCTCCAGCGCGTCGAGAGAGACCAGGTTGGATTCGGGGGGAAGCGCGGGCCCACCAGGCGGGGCGGAGCAAGGGCTCCAGTCCCCCGCCCCCGCCCCGGGCGGACAAACGCTGCCATCCAGCTCTTGGAGAAGGTGGCTGGCTCTCCAGAGCTCTGTCCCCAGGGCCGTGGCCCTGAGACAAGGGGCCGTGCGGGAAATGCCTCGACGTTTGGTCCCAACAACTCCTTCCCCCTGCATTTTTAATTCTCCAACCTCGGGGCAATAAACTGGGGAACTGTGACGGAAACTACTCTCAGCGGCCAGCCCTGCCTTGCAATGGGTGTCCCTCCGCGCTCACAGCGGCCTCATGAGGCAGCGCGTGGCATTGCTACCGGCCTTGGAGAGGGCGGCCGGAGGAGGTCTCCAAGGGCGCCTCACCCTGCTGCGGGGCACCGCCCCCGCCAGGGCTCCTGAGAAGGTGAAAAGCGAGAATGCACGTCTACAGCGCTCAGCACCGTGTCTGCTCCCATTACTATTACTGTGGCCGTCGTGATTATCGTGGCCATGGCCGAGAAGGGGGAGGTGACAAGACGGCTGGAGCTGAGAATTCTCTGCCCCATCACCTGTGCCAGAGGGAGGCCAGAGGACACAGGAGGGACCACGTGACTGCCCGGGGCTGGCGGGCAATTTACTGCAGGAGCTCGTTGGGTGACTTTGACTCCAAGTTAATTAAAGATGGCCGCTAGGGGTCATCGCCATGGCGACAATTAGGCCTGGAAGGAGCCTCATTAAGGAGCGGTTTTAACAAGGCCTGTTGTGTTTACCCTGAGATCCGTGTGAAAAAGGGATTCTTCTGGCGGCTTCCCTTTCTGCCCTCACTGTATTTCGGAGCCACCTCGAGGGAGGCGCCGGGTAGGAGGCAGATGGGAGAATTGCTCGGTGGGATCCCTGGGAAGAATCCACTGGGCAACAGGTGTCTTCTCCCTGGGGCTGCCGCTGCGTCTGGAAGACCTGGGTGCTGAGGCCTAGGGAGGGAGGGGAGGCAGGAGGCCCGGGGTCAGAGTGGGAGGTGAGGAAGCAGGACTTTTAAAACAATATTTATTTATTTTTAGACAGGGGGAAGGGAAGGAGAAACAAGAGGGAGAGAAACATCAATGTGTGGTTGCCTCTCATGCGCCCCCTACTGGGGACCTGGCTCAGCAACCCAGGCACGTGCCCTGCCCGGGAATGGAACCTGAGACCTTCAGGTTTCTGGGACAATGCCCAGCCCACCGAGCCACACACCAGTCAGGGCAGGTAGCAGGGCTTTACTGCAAGTGGACCTTAGAAATGTCACTTCCGCTGCCCAGTCTACTCCACTGGAGTCGGGGCCATGGAGGGTCACCGAGCCGGATTTTTCCGAGTCCAAGGAGGAAGTTCAAGGCCTCTCCTAATTCTGAGCGCTTGACAAATGCATGTGGGTTTTTTTTCTTATTTCTATAGCAATATATGCCTATTGAGAAAAAATAGAAACTTCAGAAGAGCCCAGAAAAGAACGCCTCTCCTGCAGCCCCACCCCCACACATAAGGACTGTTTCCATTCTGGGGGTGAACAAGGCGGGGGGCAGAGTCCCCAGGGAGCTGCACTGAGGGGAGGGAAGTGGATTGTATCTTTCTTCATGTACAGACCCTTTTTCTTTTCTTTTTTTTTTAAAGATTTTATTTATTTTATTTTTAGAGAGGGAAGGGAGGGAGGGAGGGAGAGAGAGAGAGAGAGAGAGAAACATCAATGTGTGGTTGCTGGGGGTTATGGCCTGCAACCCAGGAATGTACCCTGGCTGGGAATCGAACCTGGGACACTTTGGTTCCCAGCCCACGCTCAATCCACTGAGCTACGCCAGCCAGGGCTACAGACCCTTTTTCAACGGCTTGAATTTGTGTCAGGGGAATGTCCCATAAAACCGAAGCATCGTATCGCAGAATGCCACACCGGGAGCTGCTGTGTGCATGCCTCCACAAGAACAGGGGTCATCTTTTACCTGCGATGCTGAAATCTGAATTTATCACTTCGCGATAACAAGATATCCTGACTGCTTTTCCAGGGTGTTACATTTTCCTCCTGACTTTTTTTTTTTTTTAAGCGCGTTATAGAATGTTCCCACAGTACGAAGCAGGGGGATGGGGGGGGGGGAGACAAGAAAGAAAGCTTCCAGCCTGGATCCCCTCCCTCGGCTCGGCGCTTTACCCACGACAGACAGTCCGTGAGCAGCGCACAGGCTTCTGGGAGGAGACAGGTGAACGAGTCCACGGAACAGCCCAGGGCGTGGCTGCCGCCGTGGGGGTGTGCCCGGGGCTGGCACGCACTGGCGGAGGAGGTCTGGAGGTCCGGGAGGATGGGGCTGGGAGGGGGCGGAGGAGGGTGGCAGGGCCCCCTGAAGCTGGGAGTCTTGGGGCTCACAGATAGATAGCGCTCGGTGAATGTTGGCGGGCGAACGGATGACGAAGTGCGGACTAGAGGGGCGGGAGCTGGGGAGGGGGCAGGGCTGTCCAGGAAAGGTGCCCCTGGGAGCCCAGGTAGGACCAGGGAGGGCTGGCTGGCCTGCTGGCCGGCATGGGGGACTGGAGCAGCGCAGTGGCTGTTCAGAGTCCCGGCCTTCCCTGGCCCTCCCTGCAGGAGCCCTGGAGAAGGCAGGCCCGGCCGGGTGACTCGGCGTGGCCGCCGAAATCGGAAGAGATGCGTGATCTTTCTCGAGAGCAGCTGCGAGGGGCCAGCGGGTTTGGGGGTTACGGCCGTCTCATTTCCCAGCGCTGGCCGTGGGGGAGGCACCGCCCCTCAGGACCTCCCTGCGTTCCCGAGGGACTGTGGCGGGCAGGGGCGCCTTGCCACTCTGCAGCGGGCATTAAACCCGAGTGAGACGTGAGCCGTGTTGCTTCAAGCCCCCGCAGCTGGGGGTGTCGCTGTGGCAGTGCCGAGCCTGACTGGTACCCAAGGGAGTCAGAGCAGGTGACTCCCAAGCCCCTTCCAGGTGCGCCTGCCTCTCAGTCTCCGAGTCGGCCAGGCTGCTTGGCGGGGGTTTGGGCTTGCCCAGGGGACACTCCACCTCAAGGTCTTCCGGAGACCTAGGCTCACGCCTTTCTGCTGGGCCCACGGGGACCCCCAGGACCAAGTCCCAGAGGCGGGAGAACCCGGGGCAGATGCCTGTGGCAGCTGCTCCCTTCTGAGCCGTTCTCGGCCCGCAGTGGCCCCCAGAGGCTCAGGAACAGCCGTGCTGGCTTCCACAGTCAGAGGAGGGCGCGCCTTTGCTCACTGTGGCTCCCTCCTTGGGAAGGGAAAACCGAGGCTGTGTGTGACCCTGAACCCCTCGTGTGATTATTATGCCCAACACCGGGGCACCGCTGCCTCCCCAGTGGGCACACATGTTGCACAGCTGGAGGTCCCTGGACACCAGCGCACCAGGCCTCGGTGCAGCCGCCAAGGACAAAGGTCCTTCGTCCCCATCCTCCACGGCGGCTCTGTCCTCAGGAGCATCCCCTTCATGAAGACAAGGTAGCTGCCGCCGGCCCCCAGGGCCACGGGGTGGCCCACCTACTCATGCCAGAGGAGGGGGGAAGCACTGGCCCCCAAGTGCACGCAGCCATGCTCACCCCCAGGGCAGGTGGCGGGCCGACGGGCCCCGGCCCCATCCCGTCAGGCCCAGCGCCCCCTCTCCGTCACAGATCTGACCCCCCCCCCGTGCAGGTCATGGGAAACAGAACCCACGTCCACAGGCATGTGTGACGGTCCCCCCACCGTGTCCTCGCTGTGAGGGCAGCACGTCAGGAAGTGCGTGGCACAACATGACGTGTGTGTGTCGAGACCCGGGCTCAGGCACTCGTGCTCTGGAGAGCCCGCCGCCGCGGCCTGGTGCAGCGGCCGTGCCCGCGCGGGGCTCTGCGTGCGAGGCGTTGTGTGACGGGAGCCCGCCGTGGTAGGTGCGCTGTCTGGGTGACTTCAGGGCCGCCATCCGTGGTGACGGTGCCAGAACGGCGACTCTTGGGAAGGTTGTGAACAACGCAAAGCATAAGCTTCCCCCCCACACACGGGGTGGCCGTACAGATCAGAGCGGATGCACGGTGTGTGTGTGTGTGTGTGTGTGTACAAAAGCTGTGCAGAAAGTGCCTTTCTGTTCATACGTAAAGTGGGGTTCGATTCCAGGCTCACGTGCTCCCTAAAAGCCACACAAAAGGCGTCTGAGACTCTCTTCCTAGTAGTGACCAGTCCCCCCGAAGTCCCGGCTAGCCCCGCCCCTGTCCACACACTGACCCCCGAGTGGACTGTCAGGGGTGGGCCGCCGGCAACCCCAGCCATGAGCTCCGTTCACCCCTTACATGAACGTGAGTCCTTAGAGAGCCAGTGGCCTGGGGGGACGCGGTGGGACTGCCCCCCTGAGCCGGCCTCTGAGCCGCATCTGTGCCCACCACTGGCTCCTCACTCAGTGCCGCCACCTTCCAAGCATGCACAGTGACCCCAGTTAGAGCCTCCGCCCAGCACAGCACCGCGTGGGCCTCAGCCCGAGCCCCTCTCCCGGCCAACAGCACGAGCCTTGTGCCGGGCTCCAGAGCCCCTTGGTGAATAGGCGGTGTGGGGGGCTGGAGGAGGGCGGGGGGCGCTGAGCCAAGCGGCTGGGAATCCTGGAGCTGCAGCATTGGGGGGAGCAGGCCTGACTCACAGAGGGGGTGACAGACACACTTCCCTTCCCAGGTCTGAGCCCCCCAAAGCCGGGTGGGGGGCATGGCAGGGGGAGCCTTCATTTCCTGAATGGAGGTCAGCTCCCCTTGCCGCTGTTGCTCTTTTGGAAGCCTCGGCTCCGGCCGGCGGGGAAGAAAGGCTGTTCTCGCTGGGTGGCGCGGGCCTGGCAGGGGGCTGCCTGGGAGACAGAGTCCCGTGTGTGGCTCCCGTGGGCATTCAGAAGCCCGGGGCCTGGCAGGCTCTGCCAGATGCCAGAAGAAGGGGGCATTATCCCATCCCTCCCGGGGCCTTCCCTCCGCTGCTCCTGGGGGCCGGCAGACTCCCTGCTCCTCCCAGGGCGGGCTGGGACCCAGAGGGGCTGGCGGCCCGGGCCCATGGGTCTTAGCGCTGTGACTGGCCAGTGGAGGGGGTGGGGAGGGGTGAGGAGAAGAGATGCATCTTAAGTCCCCTGAGCTGCACCCTGTTGGCAAACCAGCCACCCCTCAGAAGGACCCCCCCCCGCCCCGGCCCAGTAGGCCTTTCGGAAGCCCACGCTGACTGTGTAAGCAGTTCCTGTTCCTCTCGGGGGGATGAGAAAGCAGCATTTAGCTGCCCCAGCTGCCCTTGCTGGGGAGTCTTCTGGTGCTTTCCGGGGGCTCCCCCCACCCCGGGCCAGCTGGGGGGTGTCCTCTCAGCTTTCACGGACCCTCGGCACAGCTGCCCAGGCTGTGAGTGGCTGGAGCCCAGCTGGCCCCCCGCGGCGGGGCGTAGGGAGGGTGTCTGGGTGGGCGGCCGGCGAGCGCTGGCTTCCTGGGGCCTCCCCGGGCGCCGGGCAGCGTGGCCACTTCCGAAGGCCCCTTTGTCCGCCCCTTTATGCACAAGAGCGGCTGCGATTGTGTGGGGCACAAAGCCCCCGTGGCCCTGACTTCCCGCCCCGGCCTGTGGCCCGGCGGGGGGGAGGGTTTCCCAGGCTCCCCGGGCCGGCTGCCTCCTGCGCCTCCCAGGCAGCTGGACCCCCAGGCCCTCCGCTTCTGCACCCAGGGCCTGTTCATGGAGCCCACGTCAGCGCCCCCGCCCCCGCCCCCGCCCCCGGGGGACCGCCGGCTCACGGGTCCTCCACTGCCCACCCCGGCGCACATGGCAGGCGGTTCCCACGCTAGCTGCTGGGCGGCGGGCGGGGGCTTCGGGGAGACGCCGTGCTTTCAGAGGGTCTGCTGACAGGCAGGCAGTTCGGGGTGGATGGATGGAGTGTGAGCCACCCTGAGAGGTGGCCGGACAGCGGGGCAAGGCTGGGGCGTGGGCAGGAGGGCATGTCTGCAGGGCACTCGCGCCAAAGGAGGGAGAAGGGAGGAGGAAGAGGAAGGAAGGGCTCCTCTCCTCCTCCGAGCCTCCCTTTAGGCCCTGGAAGCGCGACCGTGCCCAGCCCTGGGCCCCGGTATGCCACCCCCCCTCCGTGTTGCCCACCCCATGCACAGCATGGGCAGGGAGCCGTCACTGGCTTTCTCAAGGTCTCCTGGCTCACCCGTGAAAGTCAAGGCTGTGGTGGGTCCCGGAGCCCAGGGAGCAGGTGCTTCTGACCACTCTGCAGGGACAGAATGGGGGCAGCAGGGTGCAGGGCCCTGCGGATGAGGGCAGAGGAGCGGCCGGGAGCACTGGGGTAGGGGGGCCCGAAACACCCCCCTCCCATCTGTGCGCCCACCCAGGAGCCCTCCACCTGAAATGCCCCAGGAGTCCAGCACTGACAAAAGCCCATGGCAGAGGCGGGGACAGAGGGCGGCCGCCAGCCCGACATGCCCTCCACCCCTGGCCACCCCTCGGAGCAGAAGGGGCCTGTCCCTATCAAACTGGGGAGGTCGAGGGACTACGCCCTGCTGAGGGAAGGCACAGAGCGCTGGCCTCTGGGCAGCCCGGAAGGGGCCCTGACCCTGGCTGAGCCGTCTGGGGGCGGGGGGTGGTCCAGCATCCGCAGGCCACAGGCCCTCTGGGTATGGGGACAGTAAGGGGGGCCAGGCAGCCCCTGCTGCTGGCCTGCTCAGTGCCCCAGAGTAAGTGCGTGCAAACACCAGGGCCTGCGAGGATGAGTCCATGTAACAGATGAGGAGACTGAGGCCCCGCAGGGGAAGGGGCTTCCATGAGTTCTCACAGGCCAGCACAGGCGGTCGGGGCCCTTGGCTGTCAGAGGAGCAGATCCAGGCGGGGCCACCGGGGACCCCCTCCTGTCCCACACTGGGCCACCAGCCCGAGAGGGCTCGGGCTCCACAGAACCCCAGCTGTAGGGGGGTCGGCGCCACACCTTCCCAGGACGGGACTGGGGTGGTGGGCATATTCACGGGGTCCCACAGCACCAGCCGCCTCCGTCTGAATGAGAAGGGAGGACCCCTCTCCCTGGCACTCGCCTCCCTGTCCTGGATTGCTGCCACCGCACCCAGGCTTTCTGACGCGCCCTGTGCGAGATGCCCTGTGTCTCAGGGGTCACTCCCACCGGGCCGTACAGGGGCCTGGCCTTGACAGCTCTCTCCCGACGTAGCTGTCTGTCCCCTGGTGGGCACAGGGCTTCTGGGAGCGGGGGAGGGGGGGGCCGTCTGGCCCCTCCCAGCTGCCTCCCTGGCCGAGTGTCCTCCTGGGTGCTGGACCCTGGCGAAACAGCATTCCCCTCAGCACCTCGGTGGCCTTTCCAGTGATCCTTAGGATTCTGTTGCTAAAAATTAACAACAGGCAGTAATAATTAGTAATAAGTGCTATTTTAAGCCCACCCTCCAGCTGAAGAAACTGAGGCCCAGGGAGGTCAGCCGCTTCCCGCTGGGGTGTGTCTGGGCCCCCCACTGCCTGCACTGTCTCTGGGGAGTGGTGGGGGGGCAGTGGGGGAATGAACTGGAGACTGAATCCCAGGACCTGCAGGCTGGGCCGGCGGAGTGGGGGACGCTTCTCTCCCTGGAGGGCGGCACCAGGTCCCCACCCCCACTGGGACGGAGTCCCAGCCCAAGGGGCTCCAGGACCCTCGGAAACCAGCGCTGGGTCCCAGCCTCAGCTCTGCTGGGTCGGAGAGGGCAGGACGGGGGTTTGAGGGGCTGCGGCCTGTTCCCGGACGGGAAGGAGCTTTGGAGACGTAAAGCTTCATACGGACAGAAAACAGCCGCCTGCCCTTCTGGCTCCTGCTGCCGCCCACCCGGCGACCGGGGCTCCCCAGACTGGTGGACATGGGGGTGCATGGCCTGCCTGGGGTCACCGGCTCCCCTTCTGGGCTGGACCCAGGTTTCCCCTAAGTCTTCATGGGCAGGTTGGCAGCCTACTGGAGTGTCCACCTGGGAGACGCAGGACAGGGGGTCCGAGAGGCCCCCATGTGCCCTGGAAAAGGGACCATCAGTGTCCCCACGTGTAAAATAACAACCTGCCTGTTTCAGGGCTTATCGGGGCGATAGAGGGGGTGTGGGGGGTGTGGGGGTATGAACATCCAGTCCCCAAGCTGTGCACCCTGCGAGGGCCCCATCTGCCCAGAGGGGGGCGCCCTTTCCCAAAGTCACAGGGCCGTCTGGGCCCGCAGCGAGGATGGGCGCCAGGGGCCTTGGCAGGAGAGACGCCGTCGTTGGCACCCCAGACCTCCAGGGCTCCCCGAGGCCAGAGCTCTTCCCCAGGCGTGGACATCCGGCAGGTCTGGGCGGCAGGCAGGGCAGGGTGGGCCTCCCTCGCGGCCCACCAGGAGCCTGGGTGGGCGAGCCGTGCAGCCCCTGGGCTGTGCGGTCCCATCTCCCCGTTCTCACCGCCATCCCACTGGCCATTTCCTGGTCTCTGCAGAGTGTCAGGAGCGTGACAAGCGGAAAGCTGCTGATTACTAAGGCACCCCCCCACACCCCCAGGGAGGAGAGCTGGCGTCAGAAGGGGGGTGGTCCAGCCCCTTCTGGGCACCCCAGCCTTCAGTGAGTCAGCCTTGGAGTCGGGGGGGCGGGGGGGTGCTGCATGCTCATCCTCAGGAGGCGGGGAACCTGGCAATGACAGGGACACCACCCTCTCCTCTCTGGGGGATGGAGGCGGGGTGTCAGAATGCCTTGGGCGAGGAGGGGGGGGCAGGGGCCAGGGCAGAGTCGCCCCAAATCAGCCTGGTTATTTTTGAATTCAAACCCACATTGTGAGCCTGTGGCTTGGGTCTCCGCGTCCCGCCCCACCCCCGTCCCCAAAATCCGTGGGATTACCACTGAATCGGATTTAGCAGCCTGCCCTCTGGGGGCCTGCACGTTAGCCCAGGAGAGACGGATGCACACACAGGCATTTAATCAGTCTGGCGGGAGGGACTGTTGATAGAAGTGGTTTTATTTGTTTTATTCCCAGCGCTAAGCCGGCTTGGCAGGGAGTGAACCTCTCCTCTGGGCCGGCTGGTAAACCCTGCCGCTCGCCCGCCAGCTCGCCGTAAGCCGGTGGTATCACGGGAGCCAGGGAAGCTGGGCCCCCGGCCCCAGCTCGCACTGGCCAGTCGGATTCGTCCAAGTTATTAATTTTGGTGGCGCTTGTCCGGTCAGGCGCGCTGCCGCCGTCTGGCTGGGGGTCGCCGGCGTTCCCGCGGCTGGGCCTGCACTCGGGAGCCCCAAGCTGCTGGGGCTGCTTTCTGGGGTTGGGGGGCTGCCAGCCGGGGCCCAGGAGGGAGGGGGCTTGGAGCCCACGGGGGCTGGCGAGCCGGCAGAGGTGCCCTCCTCCGTGGTGGGGTGGAGCCCAGGCTTCTCAGTGGGGGAAGACCTCCGGGTGCCTCGTCCCAGAAGCCTGCGAGGCCACGGGCCGCGATCGTGAGCCGCTGAGGACCGGGGCATTCGTCCACTAGAGAGGCCTGGCCTGGCCGTTTGCGACTCGCTCCTGCGGCTCCCCCGCCCCCACCCGGCCCCCTTTGTACACCCTGGGGCCCGAGGGACCGGACAAGACTAAAACCCACAGAGGGGTCAGAGGGGAGGGCCTGGCAATTAACCCCACATCCTGAGCAGGGTGGGGTCAGGGGTCGTTGCCAAGGGGGGAGGAGCTGACCAGCAGCTGCCACGCCCAGGACGAGGCCCCCAGGGGCACACAGGTGGGATTCCAGCCCCCTGGCCTGAGCTGGGGAAAGACAGAGTGGGCAGGAAGTTCTTGCCCGGACACCACCTCCCAAGGCACCGGGCCCCGGGCCTCTGGGAAGCACCTTCTCCACTTCGCTCCAGCACCACGGCCAGGGCCCACCCCGTGCCTGGCGCGTCCTCTTCCTGGGGTGCAACCCTACTCCCCCCCCATTCTCTGAGCAGCAGCTGACTCTCCCCCCACCCTCAACCTCCCCCCTCTCTACTTTTGGAGGAGAATAACCTGTGATAATTTTTTCTTCTTCTTTCTGGCAACTAATGGACTCCTTAAATAGCAAAAATTGCGGCCTGTAATTAAGATCTTGCTTTTTAAATGATTAATCATTGTAACCCCTTTGAGCAGCATCCCGGTTTCCCCTCTCCTCACATTGAAATGCAGATCGTTGGCGAGGGGGGGAGGGGCTCCCAAGCCACCGAGGAGCAATTAAACCTTCCCAGCTGTCACTCGCGCCCCGGCTGCCTCCTGGCCTGTCCAGGCGCCGGGGAGAGGGAGCGAGGGCCCCCGGCTCCGCCGCACGCTCGCCAGTGGCCTGGCCCTGGGCACCGGTGTGTCTGCCTCCCCGCCGGACCCCCGCCGCTGGCTCTGGGAAACTCCCAGGAAGGCAGATCGTGTTTGTCCAGCACTTTCTACGCGCCCACCACTTCAGTCATAAGATCTCTTTCAACCTGCGAGGCAGCCCCCGCCCCGGGAGACCTCCGAAGGCACCTCATGGCTAAATACAAAGTAGCAGAGGCCCTGGCTGGCGGAGCTCAGTGGATTGAGCGCGGGCTGTGAACCAAAGTGTCGCAGGTTCGATTCCCAGTGAGGGCACATGCCTGGGTTGCAGGCCATGACCCCCAGCAACTGCACATTGATGTTTCTCTCTCTCTCTCTCTCTCCCTCCCCTCCCTCTCTAAAAATAAATTTAAAAATAAATTAAAAAGTCTTAAAAAAAAGTAGCAGGGGTTCCGACAAGGTCGGGGCTGACCCCAACGCGAGGCTCTGCCAGCTCTTCTGCGTGGTTGGGGCGGGCTGGGGGTGCGGTTCCCGGGGCCCGCTGGCTGGACACAGAGGCGGGGACTCGCCCCATTCCTCACCACCTCTTCGGGGTGATCGCCTTTAAGCCACCCTTGCAAACAAGTGCCAACCTTTATGAACCCACAGAAGGGTTTCCCAAGCCTTCCCTCCCTTGGATGCACACAGGGCACCACGTGTTTGCAATGGCATGTCATTCGAGCTAGAAGAGGACTTGTACCTCCCTCCCCTCCCCTCCCCCCCCCCCCCCGTCCGAGCCCCCCTTCTCACTCAAGGGAGCACTGGGGCCGGAGGTCAAGGGACTCAGGGTGACAGCACATCACACATAGAGCGCGTCTGGGGGGGATGGGGTGGGCAGGCCCTCTTAGGTCCTTGCAGGCTCCTTCAGGGAGCAAATCCGGGTCGATCCACGTCCTCCTTCTGGGATCTGCTCTGCAGTTTTCCAAACGGATTTGTGTGTGCGCGCATGCGCGGTAGGGGAGGTCGGAGGGAGCGCCCCTTCAGTAGCCGTGCCAGAAGAAGAAGCGGGACAGCAAGGACAGTCCGGCGTGAGCAAAGTCCTGAGCGCCCTTGAGCTTTGGCTCAGTCATCCCGGGAGTTTGTCCGTCCGACAGATTCGCTCTCACGTGAGAGCGGACCTGCGCGCTTGGCAAATTTGTTACAGTTGCTTTTGGACTTCCGTGCCTGGCGAATTTGTTAGAGTTGCATTTGTGAAAGCGAAAGGTGGAAGCGATACTATGAAGCTGAGCGAAAGGAAGGGAAGGGAAGAATCCCAAGCGTGCACCGGCTGTGGACGTAGGAAGAAACCCTCCTGGAAGGACGCACAGACATGAATAGCAGGGGTTGTCTTTCTAGGGGTAGCGAGAACCGGGCAGACGGGGGACAAGGACAGGAAAGAGACTCCTGCCTGCAAACCTGATTTTTATGCGCGGTGAAAGTACTAGCTGTTCAGACAAATGAAACACGAGCCATCCTTCATGCTTCGTGGTAAGGCTCATGCTTATGTACAGGCTCGCACGATGTCCCCAGCCCATCAGCTGGTCCTGGTTCTTTCTAGGCCCCCCTCACCCCCCCACACAGCGGGCACACACTCTCCTGGGAGGCGCACCCGAGACGGCACCACTACAGCCCAGGGCAGGCCTGCAGCCCTTCCCTGCCTCAGGGACAGTCCCGCTTCCCTGGTGTCCTGCTTTGCTGCTCTTGTGCTGGGAGCCCCCCATCACCCAGGTGTCACTGAGGTGACACCACCTTGATTGGCACCCGCCGAGTGGGGGACTGGCTCGTGCCCCCCCCCACCCCCAGTGCAGCCAGACGCGTCAGAGGCGCATGCGCGCGCAGGCCGCGCCCGAGTCAAGCTGCGGGTCACGGATGCCTCCGCCGCCTTCGGGAATGGGGACTGAGCCCAGAACGGAGGGAACTGAAGGAACCGACGGGGGGACTGGGCTCGTCTGTCCTGGGCCATCACTCCCCACGGGCCCCGGCCCCCTCAGGGAACGAGGCCTCATATTTCTTAAGAAATCGAGAGGTTGTGAGCTCACGGGTCAGAGCAGCCTAGACTGAAACCCCAGCCTTGCGGCGAGCCCGGGGCTCTCCCGGAATGAGTCACCAGCGTTGGCAGGTCTGCAAATGCAAGTCCAGGGCAGTCAGCTGGGGTGGTGGGGACTCCCCCCACGGCAGGGGGCTCCTCCCCCCGCCCCCCGCAGAGTCAGGACACACCTGGCAGGCTGGCTCAGCGGCTGTGCCCCTCCCCAACCCCCCTGTCCCCAGGGTGCGGGGGGTTCTGAGGTGTTTGTGCATGAACGCTCTCGGGCGGGGCAGGGTGCCCGACAGGTGCTCAGCGAGCAGGAAGGTCGTTGTCAGGGAGTCTTGCCCTTCACCGTGTGAGCAGCATCTCGCTGGCTTCTGTTCAGATCACGGTGCACGGCGGCCAGAAGGTCAGTCGCCAGGTCCTGCTGGACAGGTCTCAGGACAGATGGCCCGGGGAGCATGGGGGATCTCCTTAGGAAACACTGTTGCTGTCCAAGAACCCCCCCCCCCCAGGGAGGGGATCTCCTGGGGTGAGGGCACCTCAGGAAGGGGGGCCACCACCAGCCGGGAACGGGCAGCCCAGTGCACCTTGTGCAGAACCAAAGCTCTGCCCAGGTCCTCATGCTGCACCGTGGCTCTGCTGCCTCCCCGCGAGGTGGCTCTGAGTGGCACAGCTGTCACTCTGACATGCAGGCTCAGGGGTAAGAGCCCCGGGCTGGCCCCCTGTGCCAGGTAGGGTTCCGCCCCCCAGCCTGACAGAGGGAACAGGCTTCTGCAAATGCAGGCTCACTGGCCTCGTCAGCAAGGGGGCTTCAGGGGCTGAAGAGCTGTGGTCCCTGGTTCGCCCCATGGCTCAGTGACATCAGGGGCTGGATTTGGCACCTCTAGTAGCCCTGGGAGGTGAACCTCAGGCTTTCTTAAGATTCCCCTCAACACGCGTCCCCCTGGCCTTCAGGAGAAAGAACCGTCAAACCCCGGTCTTAGCCAGTAGCTGCCTCTGCACCAACCAAGGCCTGGGAGGGAAGGAGGCCTGGCTGACCCGGGGCGAGCGTGATGGCCAGGTCGCGCCGCCCTCCTGTGCCCAAGGCCCGGCCAGGCCCGCAGGGGGAGGGGAGGGAAGGCGGGCGGGCTGCTCCTTTCTCTCGCCACCCAACCCCTGCGTGCATTCCAGGACAGAGCTGGGCAGGGCCGGCAAGCCCAGCCCAGCCCGTTCCCATCCCTCCGCCCCCCCCCCCCCGGAGTCACAGTCGCCCAATCAGGCTGCCAAAGGCGTCCCAGCTGGCCTGGAGACACCGCCCGGCTGACAGGGGGCCGTCCGGGCCGAGCAGACGTCTTCCTTCAGCGGTAATTGACGTTCCGCAGACGTCTGTAGCTCCGTCTGGAGGTCCACAAAGCACCCCATGCTCGGCCCCGGCAGCCGCTTTGTGCCGCCTGCCCCCTCTCATCTGGCAGTCACAAGTGTGTGAGCCGCCCGGCCTGCCGGGCCTGCCGGGCCTGCCGTCCACAGGGCCCGGGACAAAGCCCAGGCCTCCCGGTGGGCCTGCACCTCCCGGGTGTGTTATGCTAATGCAGCGCCAGCCCGCCGCTGCTCCTGTGTAAGGAGGGGCCGCAGCCGCTGGGGACGGGGCGAGACCGGCTCCCCCGGGGAAGGGGCGGCCCTCGGCAGTCGTTCGGGGTGTCGGGGTGTCGGGGTTGAGTGGTGGGTCCCCCTGAACCCAACCTAGTCGGTTGAGGCAGAAGAGGAGGGGGCCTTGGTGCTGAGGAGGGGGTCTTAGTCTGGGAGGGGGGGTCCATGGCCCCTCGGGGTGGGAGTCAGGCCCAACCCTGGAACACCCATTTCACAGGCGCACAAGCCGAGGCCTGGGGCAGCCATGCCTCGGCCTATTCATACCATCAGCTAGGGGGCGCCCTCGGGCCTCTTCTCCCACCCAGGGAACCTCTCTGCTGGGCGGAGGCCCCAGTGGAGGGGGGGGCTCCCTGTCAGGAGGTCCCCAGGTTCCAGGAGGAGGAGCCCGAAGGACAGGGGACTGTTGCCAGGAGCCAACCTAGATTTTTTTTTAAATATTTGGAATCTGCCCCCTGAAAAGGGTAGCTTCATATTTTAGGGCCGACGGGGTGGGGGTGGGAGGGGGACAAACGTGGCCCATTAGGTGGGCTGCTGCTCAGTCTGGGACCTTGGGTTCGGGACCCCCCTCCTCTGTCCCTAGGACCGCAGGCAGGGAGACTCGAATGCGGCCACCAGCCCACACCCGGGGCCCCGGCGCCCAGAAGTCACAGAGGGTCGTGGTGCAGGCCGCTGTCCCTGGAGCCCAGCTGCTGTCCTTGGTGCCGTGGGGCCCGCAGACCCCCGGCGGGCGGCTCCTGCTCTGAGGCATCGGCCAGGCTGGGGTGTCCCCTCTCCGGTGGCTTCCACTCCTCGCCTTTCCCGAGCCCCCCATTTCCTGCCCCAGAGGCAGGAGTGACAGGTTAACCGCTGCCCCCCCAAATTCTTAAAACATTGTTTTAAAGAATGTTATTAGCTTTGCCCTGGCCGGGTGGCTCCATTGTCTGGGGCATCATCTGTGCCCCGATGAAGGGTCGCAGGTTTGGTTCCCAGTCGGGGCGCGCTCTCGGGTTGGGGGTTTGGTCCCTGGTCGGGGTCGGGAGGCAACCTACTGCTATTTCTCTCTCCTCTCCCTCCCTCCCCTCTCTCTCTCACCCCCCCTTCCCCTCTCTAAAATCAGCGGAAACCCATCCTTGGATGAGGATTTAAGAAAACGTTGTTAGCTTTCAGGATAATCAATGAAAAACATGTTTAGTGTGACGGCACAGGAGGGGGTCAAAGGAGAAGCAGAAACTCTCATCCCTGCCACACATTGGCGAGGTCGGACCGAAGTGCTGTGTCTTCTGAGCAGGGGTGGGGGGGTTCCCTCCCTCCCCCTCCCTCGGTGGAGGGGATTGGGGCCAGCTCTGCCTGCCCCACCCACAGTGGCATCTCCTGGGAATGCACAGAAGGGGCAGCTTTTCACAAGGACCCTCAGGTGTAAGTGTGTAAGTGCACACTCGTGTGCACACACACAACCCGCCTCCCAGCTGCGGCCCCTGGCGTGTGCGGGGGGTCGGCTCAGTGACCTGGCGCCTCGGACAGGACAGAGTCTGGAACACGAATCGTGTGCAGCCCCTCACGGTGGCCTTGAGGACACTCGACCTGTGCGCCTGGGTTCCTGGGGACCCGAGGGGGGAGGTTTCGGGCACGAGGGAAAGGGACACCGAGCTGGGCCGACAGGGCAGAGGCCCGAGGGGGGCGGGGAGCAGGCGGGCCGGCCCCGCCCCTTTGCCTGTTCGACAATCAGTCTCTCCTCCCATCAGACGTGGCCAGCAGTGTCTGTCTCGTGTGCGTTTAATCCCGTGCATAGATGCTCAGAGTGATTTTAACAGAAATGCGTACAAATGACCCTGGCCAGGTGGCTCAGTGGGCTGGAGCGCCCTCTCATGCACCAGCAGGTTGTGGGTTCGATCCCCGGTATAAAGACATACCCAGAGTCTGGGAAGAGATCCCGGCTCCAGCCCCAGCCCCAGCCTCTGTGGGAGGGTTCTAGAAGGTTTAAGTCACCCCAGACAGCCCTGTCCTCACGTCGGTGAGTGTGTCAGGCATCCGAGTGGGTGGCGCCGGGGCATGGTGCCCTGCGGCTGCCACGCCGCTGAAGCGTGTCCAGTGCAGCACCGTTCGCCGCGCCACACTCACCCGCCTGCAGCCGGGGCGGCGCTGAGCGGGGGCCCCGGTCTCCGGTCCACGTGGCGTCCGCGGGCGGTCGGATGTGCATCACCACCAGGGCTCAGTCACGGGCCGGGTGCTGGCCGGGGGCGTGCCCTGGCGTGGCAGCTGGGCCCCCAGGGCAAGAGTCCCCGAGAGACAGGAAGGAGAAGGGTCAGTCCTCCTGCGGGCCGGGGCCTGGAACCTGGCACAGCGGCCCTTTCTGTCGTGGTCGCTTGGTCCGGCGGTCACCGAGCTTGGTTTCGGGGGGCAGGGCACCGACCCCACCTGTCGGTGGGAAGGGTGTAGCAGGGTGAAACGTGGGGCGGGGGTCTCTGCAAAAGACATGCTCGCTCCCAAAAAGAGACGCGCGCTTCACAGAGTCACGACAGAGAGGCCATCGTGAGAAATGAGACGTCCCCAAGAAGTGCGAGGTCATTGGATGGATGCTGGACCCCTCGAGGCTGTGTCCTCAGTTTCACGAAATTCAGGGAAGAGGGGGAGGCCGTTCTAACGCCTCCTGCGGCGGGTATGTGCGGGTCTGTGACTGCGCCGACCTCCATCTTGCGTAATTCCATGAACGGCACCTCACGCCCTGCGCCCTGAGGAGTTCCGATGTCTGACGGGGAAACTCGACACCACAAGGACGCCGGGGCCCCTCTGAATTGCAGCAGGTGCGCAAGGCGGCGCCACGCAGGTGGGGTTTGGACTCGGCGTCTGAAGTGCATTGGGAAGGGCGCCTGGGGACTGTTCCCCGAGACTGAACACTTCCAGAGGGAAGGGACGGTCTCTCGGGGCGCTCCCTCACAGATACAGGGGTGGGCGTGCCGCAGCACACGTCTTAATAACCGGACACTGGAAACACCTCAGGTGTCCGTCACCAGGGGAACGGGAGGACTTCGATCGGGGGCGGGTCGCAAACTGGAGCGGGCACAGGGGAGACGGACAGCTCCCAGTTCCGGACTCAGTAGGCTGGGGGAGCGAGGACTCAAGGATTTTGCATTTCTTTTTTAAAAGACTTTTATTTATTTGTTTGTTTGTTTGTTTTTAGAGAGAGCGGAAGGGTGGGAGAAAGAGAGGGAAAGAAACATCCATGTGTGGTTGCTTCTCCCACACCCACTACCGGGGACCTGGCCCGCAACCCAGGCCTGTGCCCTGACTGGGAATCGAACCGGCGACCCTTTGGTTCGCAGGCTGGCACGCAACCCACTGAGCCACAGCAGCCAGGGCAGGTTTTGCTTTTCTAACGAGGACCCCAGGGGTGGTGGTGCTGTGGGTCTGGACTGCACTCTGAGAAAACCACTGACTGAGAGACGCTACCAGCGAACACCGTCAAACTGATCGGAGGACAAGGCGGAGGGGCTGCAAAATATAATGAAATTTCCCCCCAAAACCCACAGCGTGCCAGCACTGAGGGTCCCCGTGACATGCCACCCCCCACCCAGGCCCCCTTAGCCCTCTGCATCCTCTGTGCTCCCTGTCGGCTGCGTAGAGGAAGGGACGTGCTCCCGTGGCTGTGTGTCCCTGGGCAAGTCACTCAGCTTCTCTGAGCCTCACTCTCCTCGCCGGTGAGATGGGAAGGCCAGTACCTGCCTCCCCGACGGCTGTTAAGGCCTGAGGATGATGGATGAGAACTTTCTCCTGCCTCAGCCCATCCATGCAGGTGGGGCCTGTGCCCCCTTCAGGACCCTGGCTCTCGGGCGTTCCCCGGGCTGCTCCCAAACCGTCTGGTCTCAGCCCGGCCCTCACGGGACCAGGCAGGACAGCTGTCCACCCTCACCCCACAGGAGCCTGCAGGCCGCCCCTCTGCCCTCTTCTGGGCTCCTTGCCTGCCTCCCACCCTTCAGCTCCACAGCCCCCACAGGTCGACCCAACAGAGCACAACCCCAAGCTGGATGTTTCTGGAACTCATGGGGCAGGGGGAAGCCCACACCGGGCGAGGATTCCCAAGGCCTGGGAGCCCTGAGCCCTGGCCCGCCTGCTCCCCGGAGAAGGGTCCTGGAACTTCCTATTTTCCCAGCCGGAGGCCGGCGGGTTCCCACATTACCACATGAATGGGGGCACAAGGCCCCCCGGTCCACTCGAGCAAACAATTTGGCTAGCAAATTGACATAATTATGAGAGACAGAGAGGGGAGAGAGCGGCCCCCACCCCGAGGCCCCCCGGCGGGTGGCTCCTGCCGAGCTCCTCCCGGGCTTTGTGGGCCAGGCACGCAGGGCTGATTAGAAGCCTTGTGGCCTTTTCAAGAGCCCTAAGTGATTGGCCCCCTTAATCTGATTACAATTTGCAGGGCCCTTCCAGCCGGCTCTGAAGGGCCTTTCTCAAGCACCCCGCTTGATGGTGCACCCGCGGGAGCAGACACTCGCACACACATACACACAGCACCCACTCGGGCCTGCTGCTGTGGGGCGGGGGCGGGGGGGGCGCCACCTCTCTCCCTGACAGGCCGGGGACCCCTGAGTGGTCCTCATCGCTGCCTGAGTGCCCCCCCTCCGCCCCACAACCCCCAAGGTAGGCCCTAACCTTCAGACCTGCAGGGGCTGCCGCTGCCCCTGGCACTGTGGGTCGCCTGTCCTCAGAGGGTCCCACAGAGACACCCTGCCTGGGCTGGGGCCACAGATGCACCCTCGCCCCCATGGGTGCACCTCTCCACTCCCTGGCCCTCCTCAGAGCTGCCACCCTGAGCACCCAGGACCAGCTGCTCACCCTGTGCCAGGCGGCTCTCTCCACACAGCAGCCATGGTCCCAGGCCTCCCCACCGGCTGCAGCTCCCAGGGGATTAGGCCCCCCGGCCAGCAGCCTGGACCCGGCTCAGCACAGGCTGCTCGGGCTGCCCCCCCCCGCCCCCCCCACTCACTTTGTGGCTCTTAATCCTCAGGCTCAGCCACAGCGGCCCCTTTCCCATCCTGGCTGCTCGGCTCTCCCAGGCCCTAGCCTGGCCTCCCAGCCCGAATGGGGAGTCCTGGGCCACAGCTCAGGAGGAGTGTGGGTGGGGGCGATGCAGAAGGGGACCAAGGGGGAGCTCTGCCCTGTTAGCTCACCAAGGCCACCCCAGGAGATGCAACTGGGTCCCGAGTGACCCCCCACCCCTGCCTGCTGCACCCCCATCTTTCAGGCCCCTCTGCCTGGAGGCCCTGAGAAGGGTGCTTTCCGCTGAGAATGCTCCTTTTCTCTCCCGGCCCCCAGACCTGGCTGTGCCGGCTGTGCCGGCTGCGCCGGGAGCCAGAGGGAGTGGGCAGGATGGGGCCCAGGGCCCCGTGGCGGTGGGGTCCGAGGGACGGGCGCACCCTGGCACCACTTCCAGTGACACTGTGACCTCGGACGGGTTCTCTGTCCTCTGTGGGCCTGGCAAGTGGGTGTGATAGGGGTTCTCTCTCTCCCTGGCTCTTTTTCTCTCTCTCTCCCCGCCTGTCAGGGTGGCTGGGAGGCCAAGTCCCAGGGCAGGGAAGGCACCCAGCATGGTCCCCAGCGCCTCCTTTGTGAGTCAGAGGCAGGAGGGACTTGGGAGACAGCCGTGGGACACGCGGATGGGGGGACAGTCTCGGGGTGCGCCCCTGCAACCCCAGGCTCAGCACAGCCCGGCGAGGACCTTCCCCACGGGTTCCCCCCACGACCCTCCTGGGAGCCAGTGTGTGTCGGCCTCATCCCTGATCACGTGGCCCAGAGGCCGTTTGGGCCACAGGGGCCCACTGCAGCCCCAACATCGCCCCTTGGTGACTGCCCAGCCCCTGTCCCAAAGCCGAGCACCACCAGGGGACAGCTGGCTGCCCCCGCATGCCGGCCTGCTGGGCCCTCCTCCCCCCGCCCCGCCCCTCTCCCCGGCCCGCAGGCCCCTCCCAGACCCTCTGTGGGCGTGCCTGGCGAGGCAGCACCCGCCCTGTTAGCTGAAATCAAAGCGCGGGCCCCCTCCCCAGCACGCCGCCCCCCGCCGAGCCCTGCACACCTCCTCCTTTGTCACAATGTTTTCCGATCCGGCGAAGCAAACTGTCCAATTAGAGCCGGGGCCTCCGGCTTCCATCTTTGCCGACGTTTAATTAACATGCTCCTCTTGGCAGCTGCTGACAAGTTCCAGAAACAGGTTGTAAAGGGTTTTGTCTTTACCCAGCATGGAAAATGAGGGTGTTGCGTCGCGGGAACATGAATAGGTTGCATTTCAGCTCCCTCCTCCCCTCCTCCTCCTCCCCCAGCCCCCTCCCGCTGCAAAGGGAGGGAAGGCCTGAGACCGCGTGTGTGTGTGTGTGTGAATAGTAGTGAGGAGGGCGCAGAGGGCGGGTCTGCAGGCAGGAGAGACCCTCTCCTCCCCTCCCCCTCCCCCCTTCTTCGCTGGAGTCTCTGCTCCTCAAAGGGTCCAGACTCTGCTTCTTCTTCTCCAGGTGGCGTGCTTTAACGTCACCTGTCACCTCTCTTTTAGCCAAACCCAACCTCGCCGTGTCAATTCCCATCCCTGGGTCTCGGCCTAAGCGGTCGCTTTGCCAGCCTTCTGGTGAACTCCTATTCAGCCTCCAAAACCCTCCTCAGGTGACCCCCTGTGGGAAGCCACCTGGACACTGAAGGCCTGGCAGGGTTCAGGGTGGTTCCCGAGATAGATCGTGAGGCCCCCCCCCCCCCGAGGGCGGGAACTGTGTGTGACTCCGCCCAGGGTGGTGGTGGGGCCTCGGTAAGCGATGGGAGACCTAAGCTGATGAAACCTCCCTCTGCTGTGGAGGGCGAGGGGGGCTGCCTGGCAAGGAAGGAGAAGGGAATGGTGGGGGGAAGGGGATCAGCCCCCGAAGGCCCTCCCTGCTCCGTGCCCTGGAAGCTGGGTCATGCTGGGGGCTCAGGAGGCATGTCAATTTCACAAGGGGTGAGTTTCTGGGGTGGCTGGCGTGCAGTAAGGAAGGGCTTTGGGGAAATGCCCAAGCCCCGAAGCTGAGCCTTTTGAGGGGGCTCCAGGCAGCAGCAGGCTCCAGCACCCCAAATCCCCCCTCAGCAGCCTGGGGTGTCTTCCCCTTACAATGCGGACAGTAGCTCAGGGTGGGAGGTCAGGACTGGGGCAGGAAGCTCGGTCTCCTGGGTCCGTTTCACCCTGACACTGGCCCTGTTAGCATACTCACACCCATTTTACAAAGAACACCATTTATTCACAAGGGCTGCCCTCTGCACATGGCGCAGAGAGGCCTGGGGGCCGGGCAGCATGGGGCGTGGGGGCCGGGAGGCATGGGGTGGACAAGCCCGGCAGTGGGCGGCTGTCAGCCAACTGGTCACCCAGGAGAGCTGGGGTCCGCTTCCAGGCCCAGCGCCCCCTCCTGCCTCCTCCTCTTAGGATGAGGCTGCGAAGACCCCCCGGTGGCAGGCCTCCTGCAGCCGGAAGCTGGCTGAGATGCCCACTTTGTCTACAGTTCCTCCTTCTCCATTCTCAGGCAGGCCCCCTGGGATGAAGGGGGAGGGCAGGGTGGCAGCCCCCCGGGCCAGGCCAGCAGGCCGGTACTGCTCCCCTTGCCCTTGTATGCCCAGTTTCGGCATCAATCACCAGCTCCTTCTAGAACGCCAGAGCAGTCGGTGGAGCCTGCAGGGAGAGAGCCAAGAGCAGAGGCCGCTGTCAGCTCCTGCTAGAGCCCCTCGGGCACCTTTCCCTTCATGAGTGGGGTGAGCATTGGCGCCACTGGTCACAGCCTCACCTTTCTCTTCCCTGAACCCCCACGTCCTCTCCCGCCAGGGCATTCCGCCACAGCTCTTCCCAAGCTCCCGCCTCCAGGGGGTCAAATAGCGATAATAAGGGCAATGACCGTGACCTGGAAAGACCCTAGTTCATCCACCTGCCCACTCCAGGACCTTGTAACCCTGAACCTCTCTGAGCCTTCATTCCCTCGGCTATCAACAGGAAGGAAATGCTCTCGCTGGTGTGGCTCAGTGGACTGAGCGCCGGCCTGTGAACCAAAGGGTCGCCGGTTCGATTCCCAGTCAGGGCACATGCCTGCGTTGTGGGCCAGGCCCTCAGTAGGGGGCGCATGAGAGGCAACCACACATGGATGTTTCCCTCTCTTTCTCTCTCCCTTCCCTCTCTAAAAATAAATAAATACAATCTTTAAAGAAAAATAAAGGGAGGGAAGGGAGGGAAGGGAGGGAGGGAATTGTTGTGCCTGTGTTTTTCAGGGATTGCTGGAGGGTTAGATGCAGAAAAGGGTGAGAGAGAGGCTTCGCATGCTCCCCAAAGGGCTAGGAAACATGGGTTGATGGAAAGGAGGGAGGAAGGCAGGGGCCTTGCTTGAGTTGATTAGTTGAATAGAGCTAGACCTGTCGTCTCCACTTTGAGTGTCTCCTCCACCAACCCCAGCCGGCCCACGCCACCCCAGGCAGGGGGAGGGGGGAAGCTCACATCCTCATTTCTCGGTGCTCTCTCTCTTTGCCCCTGTGCTGGTGGCATCTGATCCCCAGGGCTGGGCGCCTCTCCCTCTGGGAGACCCTGACAAGCCAGGCTCATGTTTACCTGTCTCTCGCCCGCTCTGGGAGCTTAAGGTTCTGATGGCTTGAGGGTAGAGTCCTCAGGATGTAAGGCTTCGTTCTTGTGTTCCTCGGGCACCTGCAGAGAGAGGCAGCTCCTCTGAGAACTCTGCCCCAGGCTGGGCGAGTGGCCCCGGTGGGACTAAGGGCAGCCTGGGCAAGTCGGGAGTCCCAAACGGTGTGTGGCGGGCGCCACCTAGTGACCATGGTGCAGATTGCGCGCGGAGGAGCCGGGCAGTCCTGCACCCTGGGCCCCGCCCCCCCGTCACGTGCGCCTCTGTCCAGGGTGCTGGGACCCTGCCAGGACCAGAGCCCTTGCCCCGCCGGAACAACAGGAAGGCATTCATTCGAGTGAAAGACACAGTGAAAGCGTCCTAAACGCGCTCTAGAGGCTGGTCACCCAGCCTGGGGGGGGGATCCCGTCTGTGCTGAACCCACTTTTGAAAGGTGTGTGGTGCGCGTTCTGTGCCAAGAAGTGGATCCCCTCGCGGACGTGTCTGTCAGGGAACCCGCCCAGAAGCCAAGGCAGGGGACAGACAGCGGACGGCCAGGGCACAGCCTGCTAGCGTGCACTTTCTCCAGCACAGAATTCTGCTACTCAGAAATGACCGCTGCGGCAGGGTGTGCTGCACAGAAAGGTGTGCGCCCAGACGAGCCGATAGAGACCGAAACAGAAGCTATCGCCCGCGTCAACCCGTGGGAACCGACGGCATTTTCTTCGCGTGTTTCACGAGCGTTAGACCCATGTGCTTTGTAATCGTGGTGTCTAAAATAGTTTAGGTTCTGACTTTAAATACAGCGTGCAAATAATTATGCTGCTAAGAAAGAAAGTTTATTAAGAATTAATAACACGGAAGACTTCTTAGGAGCGATAAAGGGAAGGAACAGCACACCAAATTGGGTGGATAATGTCTTCCCAGCTGTGTCAGAAAAACCTACACAGATTTTAAAAAAAAAAAACTGGAAGGGAATATACTAAAAAATATTAACAGTGCTTGAATTAGGGAGATGGGATTTCTGTCTATTTCTCTTTATGTCCAGACTTTCTTTCACGAGCTTCTATTCATTTTATACTTTATTTACTTATTTATTTATTTAAAGACTTGAGTAACAACTTTTTTAAAAGGGTATACACTGAAATGTTCCCTTTTTTATAAAAAGATTTTATTTATTTATTTTTAGAGAGGTAAGGGAGAGAGAGACATCAATGTGCGGTTGCTGGGGGCCATGGCCTGCAACCCAGGCATGTGCCCTGACTGGGAATCAAACCTGCAGTGCCTGGTTCGCAGCCCACACTCAATCCACTGAGCTACGCCGGCCAGGTCCTTTTATAATTTAAAGAAGTAATTTAGAGGCCCTGGCAGGGTAGCTGAGCTGGTTAGAGTGTCGTCCTGATAGGCCAATGTTGCGAGTCTGATCCCTGGTCAGTCAGGGCACTCACAAGAATCCACCAGTGAATGTATAGATAAGTGGACAACGAATCTCTCTCTCTCTCCCTCCCTCCCTCCCTACAGTCAACAAGTAAAATTAAAAAGTAATTTAAAGGGAGTGATTTAAAAAAGCCTGTTCGTTATGTACATGACACTGGTTTGGGGTGTGCATTGGTTGAAACTGCCCTGAAGACCTGGGAATGGCATTAGCACCACACAGCCACGTGCCAGGCAGTGCCGGGCAGGCCGCATCTCGGGGTGGGGGTGGGGGGGCGGCATGAAGTGCAGGAGACGGGAAGGGCCCTCTGCCCTCGTCCTCCACCCAACACAGGCAAACAGCCCCATCACAAAGCGTGGGGAGGCAGGACTGCCTGACATCACAGGAAGCCCCAGTTACGGCATGTTTTAAAAGACACCCCACTGCTTTTGGCTTCTAGAATGATGTCTTCCAGGGTGGATTTCTGTACAGGCACCCCAGCCACCCCAACATGGGGATCAAAGGAGGGAGCCTCCTCTCACAAAGGCAGCGTGGCCCCCCAGCACGGGAGCTCGGGGTCTGCGTCTGGGGACAGGCTTGGGAAGCAGACACGCCCCCACCCCGAGGTGTGGGTTCCGCGGGGACAAGTCCCCCGGGGATGCTGGTGGGGACCACGCTTTAGGAATTGCTGCTCTAGATGAAAGCCTGCAGCCCCCGGGAGACATGGCCGCCCAGATGGAGGAGCAAGGTGGGGTGGCCTCTGTCTCCAGCCCTTAGCCTCTGGCCCCCCAGGCCCTGGTGCAGTGGCCACGCCCGGGGGGGGGGTTGAGGCAGCGGGGAGGCCGCCGTCCTGGTGTGGGGGGACGAGCCCATAAAACTCACCTCCCAGTACACGGCGTCCTCAAAGCAGTTCTGGTCAGAGGGTTGTCCCCAGATTGGCAATCTCAAAATGCATCCTAAAGGAAGTTGGAGGTCACGGGAGGTCAGGACTTACTTCCTCTGCGCACCCAGCACCTCCCCGCCTCTGGGGAAGTCTGTCCAGTCCTGTGGCCTCAGGGCAGAGACAGAGGGTTCCTGGAGGCTCCTGGCTGGCCCCTGCTACAAACTCTTGGGTCCCCCAACCCCTAGCCCCGCATCGGCCCCACCTTCTCTGGCCCAGCCACGGCTACTTACCCACGAGGGTACCGCCCCCCAGGGCCATGGCCAGGGACACGAAGATGCCTGCGGCCTGGAAACCGCCCTGCGTGCTTGCGGACCAGTTAGAACCTTCAATGTCAAAGGCACGGGCCAGCCTGGGGTGGAGACAGGGGGCAGGTCAGGGCCCCACAGAGAGGCCGAGGAGCCAAATGCTGCCACCCCACCCCCACTGTGAGCGGGCACCAGTGTCCAGCACACCCCGGGCCTCAGCCTTCCCATCTGGGAAATGGGGGCACTGGGCAGACAGGTCAGCGGGTCCCAGACTCCTGTGGAAGGACGAGGGTGGGCAGAGGGGCCGTGAAAAACAGCCGTCTGGAGTGGGGAGGGACCGGGATGGAGACACGGTCTCGGACCCCAGAGGTGCAGCAGGAGGGGGGCACGGAGCTCCCCTCCCCCGCGTCTCCGCCATACTTACCCTTCCTGTCCATACACGGATGTGGTGGCACAGGCCGCGGTCACGGCGCCCACGATGCCACCTATGATGCCAGGCATCCCGTGCAGGTTGTGGATGCCGCACGTGTCCTGGATCCGCAGGTGGGACTCCAGGAATGGCTGGAGCAGGGGAGACAGGTGCCGCTCAGGCGGGGAGCCCCGGCCAGAGACCCCGGCGTCTCCGGTCCCCCCAGTCCCCCGCCCGGAGCCCTCACCGTCAGGTACACGAAGCCCAGGGTGGAGACGATGCCGCAGATGAAGCCGACGATGAGGGAGCCGTAGGGCATGAGCATCATCTCGGCGGCCGTGCCCACGGCCACGCCGCCGGCCAGCGTGGCGTTCTGGATGTGCACCTGTGGGGGGGGGGGCGGAGCACGCGGGACCTCAGTCCTCCCAGAGAGCACGGGCCGAGAGGAACTGAGACACCTGTCCCAGTGGTGTGACGTGAAGGGTGACACAGTGCCCCCACAAGCCACAAGCCCCACCCCCACCCCCGGCGGGGTGGGCGGGACATCGGACATCAAAGCGAGGCCCTTCCCAGGGCGCGGGGCGGGCGGGCGCCTGCAGGTCTAAGAGGGCTTCAGCCAGCGTCTGGCAGAGGGGAGGTGCTCCGGCCACGCTGCTGGGCAGGCCTGATGCGGAGCTCAGCCCGGAACAGCTGCCAGCACCCCGGGCCGCAGGGAGGAGGGCCGGGAGGGGGACCTAGCTCTTCTAGAGCTGCCTGCAGGACCGCATGCCCGAGGGTCCGGCCCTGGGCGCTGCTGGAACCCAGCCAATCGCTTCCGCCTGAGCCTCAGTTTCTTCTGACCCTTAAGCTGCCTGCCTCACCGAGCCGCTGGTGGGCGCGGGGATTCGTGCGCACGGACCCAGGCAGAGGTCGTACTGCGCCCCTCCTCGGGGCCCCACTGCCCCACCCCTGCCCCTGCTCACCATGTCCAGCTTGCCCTTCTTGTGCAGGGCACTGGACAGCGCCACCGAGGTCAGCACGCAGGCCGCCAGGGAGCAGTAGGTGTTGATGGCCGCGCGGTGCTGGGCGTCTCCGTGGTTGGACACGGCCGAGTTGAAGCTGGGCCAGTACATCCACAGGAAGAGGGTGCCTGGCCAGGCCACAGCGGGCCGGTGGGCCCGGGGGGAGAGGCGTTAGTTGGGTCCCTTAGCTCCAGGGAGGTCAGGTGACTCCCACGCCCAGCTGCTTCTCACCCCCGTCGCCTTACTCGTGCTGGGGTCTCTCCCTCCGAGGCCCTCCCTGCCCTGCTCACTGCCTGCCTCCCACCGAGCCTCCCACTCTGCTCCGGGGGTTTGGCCCTGACCCCACCGCTGGGCTGCAGGCCTCTCACCCCGCTCCCACCGTGCTGTGAGGGGCGGTCTTTCTCTCCCCTGGAGGGAGATTATCTGGTGGCACCGTCCCCTCTCCCGTGACACTGTGAGGAGCTCTGTGAGTGTTGGAAGAGACCAGAGCAGGAAGCAGGATGCACACCCGGCCTGAGCACTGGGCCGGGTACCGCTGGGTCTGCCCCGCAGCATCCGAGGGGAAGCGCAGGGGGGCTGGCCGAGCCTCTGGGATCCGGGCAGGGTTCAGGGCTGACCTCTCTTTGCCCCGTCCCCAAGGGGCGCTAACAGCCACCCCCCAGATCATGGGCCCACGGTGGCCTGAACTCTCACACATCCTGGGGGCCCTCAGTGGTTAGAGCCACCCTCACCGATCATGGCGAAGAGGTCCGAGTGGTACACGGGACCGTCCCTCTCCTTGCTCTGGGACAGGTTGGGTCGGTAGAGGATGAAGGTCACCGTGAGGCCGAAGTAGGCGCCGAATGTGTGGATGGTCATGGAGCCCCCGGCGTCCTTCACCTTGGGCACACGGGGCCTGTCAGGCTGGGACAGTTCCCCCTGCCCCCTGCTGTCCACAGCCGTCTCTGACCTGGCTGGCATTGCATAGAGCCTGGGGCCCCCACAGTCCCACCCACTGGGCAGGGGAGAGAGGAGGGGTCTCTGGACCCCGGTCACCCTCAGCCGGTAGAAGGGGGGAGGGGAATCCAGGCCTGGGAGGCCCTCGTGCAGTTGCACAGCTGGAGGAGGGAGGCAGAGCGAGAACCCGGGGTAACCCCCCCCATCTAGTGTGTCCCCCACTGGCCTTCACCTTCCCTTACTTTCGGGGAGCTAACTCCTGTCCTCTGGGCATCCCCTCCCCAGGTTCCCTGCCACGCAAGCACTCCTGGCCCAGCACCACCCATGCAGACCGCTGTGACCCCTATTCCTGCATCCTCTCCCACGTCCCAGCTAACTTCCCACCGTCCACCCCACCCCACCCGCCTCTCCTGGCCAGATGGTTCAAGTTTCTCATTTACGAAGGGTGGTGACTGGTGACCGTAGCGGCCTAGCAGGGCTGTCTCAGGGACACACCTGGACCACCCACCTGTGTGAAGCGCCTCACCCTCGACAGGTGCTTCACTGACTCAGTGTTCCCCCCCATCCCGCGACACCCCGTCTCTTCAGCCTCCTCCTGCTCCCCCAGCTCGGAGCAGTCTTTCGGGGGGGGGGGCACGCCCAGCCAGAGCAGAGCTGGCTGACACAGCTCGTGGGCGCTGCTAGCCGTGGGACCCTGGACCAGCCCCCTGACCCCTCTGGGGCACAGCTTTCCCGTCTGTACAATGGGGGTAATCACGGTGCCGATCCCGGAGAGAAGCCACGGGAAGTACGCCTGGCCCACTGCTGCCCCCACTTCCGAGCTGCTGACACTGAGGGGCAGCAGGTGGGGAGACCTGCCGAGGCTGATTGAATCCCTTCCTCTGTCCCCCTGCTGCCCCCCTCCCCCTCCGCCCCCGCCCCGCCCCCTGCTCACGTGCAGCAGGCTGAGGAGGATGAACTCGTTCACCGAGAAGAGGGTCACTTGGAAGAGGGTCATGACGAGCAGCTGGATGGGGCTGACCTTGCCCAGGATGGCCCCAAAGGCCACACACACGGAGCCCACGCAGAAGTCGGCGTTGATGAGGCTGTGGGGAGACAGGTCCGGGAGGGGCTCGTGGGCTGCGGTCTCTCGGGGCGATTCCCTCCCACCCGTGTCTGCAGGGAGGACCCGGTGCCGGCCCCTGGACAGCAGACACCGAGGCGTCTCTGCAGCCTGAAACTTAGGGGCAGGGAAACCCTCCCTATGGCACATGGGCACTGTGAGAACTCCCATCCTGGAGACTCGAGGAGCAGGAAGCAGTGTGTGTGTGTGTGTGTGTGTGTGTGTGTGAGAGAGAGAGAGAGAGAGAGAGACACACACACACACACACACACACACACGTAGACCCAATGGATCCTGGTTGGATGAGGAGGAGTGCGCTCAAAGGCCGAGCCCTAGCCCCCCCCCCCTGTAGGCCCCGCCCCTCACCCAGGCCCCGCCCCTCGCCCAGGCCCCGCCCCCACCACTCACTTCTCCACGCCCACGAGGATGTAGCCGTTGTGGAAAGAGTGAAACCAGCCCTGCATCAGCACTGCCCACTGGATGCCGAAGGCCGCCAGCAGGAAGTTGAAGCCCACGGAGCTGTAGCCGTAGCGCTTCAGGAAGGTCATGAGGAAGCCGAAGCCCACGAAGATCATCACGTGCACGTCCTGGAAGCCTGCAGGGAGAGGGCGGAGGCGGGGGTAGGTGACTGCCCCCCCCACCCCCGAGCTCCACCCTCACCCGGGCCTTGGAAATCGGGGCCACGCTGTGGACTCCACCCCGGATCCCATTCCGCCTGAGTTTGGACCCCAGCTCCTGCCTTTGCTGGGTAGCCAGCTCTGGAAGGTCACTTAGCACCATGGGGCACCTAAGGGTGCTCTTAGCAGCCCCTTCTGAGATGCTTCCTCACCCATGCTGCAGAGGCTAGATGCAGCTCTGTCTGGGAAGCACCTCGCAAAGTGACTGTCCCGCCACAGATGTCCGAGCCGGGCAAGTGTCCTTGTCTAGTGTGACTCGGGCACACCGTCGTGCTGAGTTCCTGCCCGACCCGACCCGCCTGCCAACTCGCAGCGCGGCCTGGAGGAGTCACTCCCCTCTCGGGAGCCTCCGTTTGCCCCAGGACAACCCCGAAGGGAGGGACGAGAGCGATCTCCAACGCCCGCCCAGAACTAACAACGTGGCGTGGTTCTCCATCCCCGGGAAAGAGCAGGGGGCAACGCGCTTTAAGAAGCAGAGACAGTGGCGCAAGGCACGGATGAGACTGCGGGTGTGTCGCTGGTCTCTGGGGGGGGGGGGCAGCTGGAAGGGGTCCCACGGGCCAGGTCTGGGACCGGTCTGAGCACCGACATCGTGACGAACGGCCATGCATTAAAACCCCAGGGTTGCGGCAGCGAGGGCTGCTGCTGACAGCAGGGTGCCGAGGGCCCGGCATGAGATGTGGAATGAGCTGAAGCTGGGAAACCGGAATTTCCACAGCCAAGGTCCCAGCGGTGGGAGCTAAGTGCAGGGAGCGACGCTGATGAGGTCCACATTTGCACGGACTTAAGGAGTCTCTCCATACAGTGCTGAGAAGTTGCAAGCGAAGGAAGAAAAAAAAAACCCGACAACAACAACCCAATAACGAGACAGTGGAGAAGGTGGGCCGCATCTGGAGTGGGTGGTCAACATTAGCATCGCCAATGAGGGGCGGGTGCACGCTGTGCGTCTCCAGAGGAGACCCTCTGAAGAGGACATCCCACCCGAGCCGAGTTCCGGCCCAGGAAGCACAGCCCCACCCCGCTCGCGAGGCAGAGGCGGCGGGCACGGGTGGAGGAACGCGCCGTTGGAGAGGGGCGCGGCACGTGCTGCGGAACCCTCCGCGTCCCAGAGCCGGAAGCAAGACTTGGCCCGGGGTAAAAGAAGCTAAAGGGACCTGCCAGCCACCGTCGATACCCAGCGCCAGACTGGATCCCGGATTTGGCGGAGGGAAAGGTCGTGACTGGCAAAATGAGATGGAAACAGTAGATGATTGTGTCATCCAATGCAAATGTATGAGCCCGATTCGTGTGGTTTTGGAAGGGAATGCCTCTACTGGTAGGAAATATACGTGAGTTTTGCCGTGGCTGGTGTGGCTGAGTGGACTGAGTTCCTGCCCCTGCGAACCAAAGAGTCGCTGGTTCGATTCCCAGTCAGGGCACATGCCTGGGTTGCTGGCAGGGTCCCCAGTAGGGGGCGTGCAATAGGCGACCACACACTGATGTTTCTTTTCCTCTCCTTCTCCCTCCCTTCTCCTCTCTAAAAACTAAATAAATAAAATCTTTAAATATATGGGAGTAATTAAGGCTCCTGAGCTCTGATGTATATCGGACACTCAAATGGTCCAAAAGAAAAAGAGTGTGTGTTTGCACTGATGTGTAGAAAGAAGGAGAGGAAACGGCTCTTTCGGAGTTAAAGAGTACGTACCGTTCTTGGGACTCTTTCTTGTTTTTGCATCTTTTTGTACATTTGAAATGATCTCCAAATAAGTTAAACGGGAGTGGGGCGGCGCCGTGCCCTTTGGTCCTGCCGCACCGCCCCTCCTGTGTCCCTCAGCCCCACCTGGACGACCTTCCCACAGAATGCCCCACACGGGCCCTTCCTGCAGATCTCAGCAAAGTGTCACTTCATCACAAGGGCCTCCCGATCCGAAGTCGCCCTCCCTCACAGCACCCCTCTTCCTTCCTTATCGTGTGCCTTTGGGTTGGTTCCTCCGGCCCACTAGACTCTGAACCACGGAGGAGGTGAGGCCACGCCTGCCCCGGTCACACCTAAGAGGGTACCAGGTGGGGTCTCTGTACTGAGCCACGAAGGAAGGAGAGACCGTGACGCTTCTCCTGGCAGCACCCGGCGGGCCGGCTGAGCAGCAGGCAGTCAGGGAGCCCGGGGTGGGAGTTCCCCAACAGGCGAGGCTGCGGCCCGTCCCTAGTCCAGCGCCTCCTGCTACAGCACCCAGAGGCCCTGGTGCGGGACAGCCACGCTTCTGCCACAGCGGCCCGGTCCGGCCCTGCATGGGGTGGGGGTGGGGGGGTGATCTGCTCAGATCCCTGCTCAGTCCGCTCTGCAAGCTTCCAGAGGCCCAGGCCGCCGCCACAGGCCCCTTGGCCAGCAGCCACCTGCAGGAGGCTGAGAGGGGGCCGGCACACCGCCATGCGGGGGCGGGGGTGGAGGGGGGGCGCAGGAGCTGACGCAGGAGAGCTGGGGCCCCGCCCCCACTCTCTGCTCCGTGCCTCCGCGGGGGCGCGCGAGCGGGTTCCTACAAACAGCGGCTCGGCTCGCCTCTCACGACCTGCGCCGCCGATGTCGTGTCTCCCTGCGTCCCACGGTTTGTCACGTTTCCAGCTGCCGTGGGAAGACGGAGCCAGTGCGTGCGAAGCCGCCCGCGTGGTGTCACGGTGGTGATTCTGGGGAAGAGCGGGTGGGTGACAGACTGGGGGAGAGGTGCGAAACTGGGTGGGGGTGCAGGCCCGCTCAGACTGCAGTTCCGGGAGACAGCCGGGGGTGGGGGGAGCCAGCGGGAAGGCAGGGCTGCTGGCCCGGAGGGCAGGAGAAGGCCGCGGGGCGGGGATGGGCGCTGGGGGGGGCGGCCATTGGAGTGGGCGGGAGACCCAAGAGGGCAGGCCTGCGGGGACAGGGGTGAGTGGACGTGAAAGCCACAGAAGCAGAGCGCTGGCCGGCCTGGAAGCCCGCAGAGTGGACAGGGGGGGCGCTGGCAGGGAGGATGGAGGACACCTGGGGAAAGGCCGCGTCCCAGAGCCCTCTCTGGGAGAGGGGTGCCGGCTGTCCGGTGGCCCAGAGGGCCCATGTGCGCAGGGGCGAGAGGCTGAAGGGGCTGGGGGCACCTCTCTGGAGAGGTGTTTGGGGGCTCAGGCCTCCCCCCTTCTCCCTGTGGCCTGAGAGCAGGGTGGGGCCCTTCCTTCCCAGTGCTTCCCCCTGCCTCCCCCCCCCCCCCCCCCCCCCCGCCCCCTTCTCCCTGCCTCTGGGGGTGCCCTGACCTGGCTCTGACCCTCCCTGCGGCCGTCTCTTCTCCCCTACCCCCCTGCCTGCCTGGGGCACCCCCCCAGTTTATCCTCTTCCTTCCTTCCCCTTTGCCTCCCCAACGGGTCCTAATTCACACCCGCGTATCAGTTGGTTTCATAAGGTCTGCTGCTACCTGAAATGCTTTTCACAGTGACGCTTGGAAGGTCGGTGCACCCGGCCAGGACGTGACCCCTCTGACCCGCTGTGCCTTCCCGGTCCAGCGGGGAGTCGTGACCAACTGGCGGCCCCTGGTGCACGTTCAGTGAGGGGGCTCCATCCTATTGGCTACCGTTTCTCCTTCTCTCTTTCAGGACTGACCAGCTTTGCATGCGTGGACCCGACGGCTTGCTGAAGGCCCGTGGAAGCTGGTGAGACACCCCCTCCCGCCCTCTCTTTCCCCAGGAAGACGGGTGACTCAAGCAGCCCAGCCCAGAACCTGCTCCCTCCATGAGGGGTCCCAGATGGAGCCGCCACTCTTAAGAGCTGCCACAAGGGGGCACCAGTACACAGCTGTGTTCACTGTCCCGGCCCGCTCCTGCTTGGAAGCTCACTCTTCCCGGCCTAGACGGTCTGAAAAACCTCCAAAATCTGAAACAAAGTTTCCCACGCAGCTGCCGATGGGCCGTGGCAGCTCCCTCCCCTCTGCTGCGCACACACAGGAATGGTGCCCGCAGCTGCTGGGGCCCTGCCTCTTCCATCCTCTGCAAGGCAGCCCCTCCATTCTCCCAAGGCTCTGTGCCCGCCTCTCCCACACCTCGGAGCCGTCCCCAGGCCCATGCCGTCCCTGCACAATCTCCTGGGGATGCGATCAGGGGCTGGCAATGTCACAGGAAGCCCAGGGATGCAGGTGGGCTGTGGGGGGAGGGCCTGGCTCCATGCCTGCAGGTGCCGCGGACCAGCTGACCACTTTAGGCAAATCCCTAGCTTCCCTTTCCTGCACCACAGCACGGGACCAGACACACACCATGCCCGACAGCACTCTGCATGCAAAAAGCACTTGTAAGTGGGGACAACCTGAAGGCATTGAAATGCTATACTAGTTGAACCTAATATTCAAGGAGATATGCCTTAGTTACATCTCTAAAGAGATGCTGAGCCTCCACTTAAATACCTCCAGCGACGGGGCACTCACTCCCTTACAAGGAATCTCGAGACCAGCATTTAGTGGCCTCTCGCCGTCCTACCAGGCACCAGCCACCTGCCGTCGTCCGGGAGACCCTGTGCATGAAATGACACCCCCACTTTGCAGATGAGCATAGGAGGCTCACAGTGGTCCGTTCAGGCATGGCCTGGGAGCTGTGTAATTCCACAGCCCGGCTCACACTGCCCTCTGCTGGTGGGAAAGTGGGAAAGTTCGTTCACTGAATCTGAGCGAGGTGCTGGCTGGCTGCTTGTCCTTCAGGCTGTGTCCCCACAGACTCGGCCTGTGGCCCCACGGGCCCCGGAGTGCCAGCCCGTGGGGAAGCCCGGCGGTCAGCACTGGTGCCCACAGGGCAGGCCTCGTGGGGGGGGGGGGGCTGTGTGACCCGGGGTCGGGGCAGTTCTTCCCACCCCCTGAGTCCTAAGGCATCTGGTTCGGTGCTTTTCTAGTCATTGTCCCTCGGGAAGCGAGGGTTCCAGGACCAGCCCTGTCCCCCACCAGCCTCGACGCACCCCTGTAAGGCAGGTTGGACCCTGTCGTTTTCATTCCACAGATAAGGACAGAGTTTCAGCCTGGCTGACAATGGAGCCACCCCCCAGGTGAGCGGCGGAGCCACCCCCAGGTGAACGGCATGGGCCACCCCCCAGGTGAGCGGCGGAGCCACGAGAGAAGTCAGGTCTGGCGATTCCGAGGCACGCTCTTACCCACAGCCCTTGGATCCCCGAGAATTGGGGGGTGCCCCTCCTCCCTCTCCTAGCCAAAGAGGGCCCCGCACACCTCCCCCGGCAGCAGGGCGGGCAGGTGCACACGTGTCCCTGAGGCCCTGGACGAGGACAGTCCGGATCAGCTGGACGGACAAGGGAGCCCCAGCCCGCCACTGGCTGGTGGCTGAGATGGGCCTCTTCGAGGACATCGCTGAGGGCTCTCGGACGGGAAGGCGGTGGCCCGCGGACCAGCTCCCCGGGTGGGCGAGGTTTCCCTACCCCTCGTGCACGACGGGGAGCGGGGAAGGACTTTGCACATCTGGCCGTTTCTCCGGCGTGGTTCCCGGGGACCGCGAGCGCCGGCGTGAGGCCGGGCGGAGGCCGAGCGAGCCGTCTCCTCCTCCCCTCGCCCTCGTTCTCAGCCGCCGGGCGCCGGGTCAGAGGAGAGCCCGCGGGGATGTGCCGCGCGGGTGGGCCTGCCGGGTGGCGGGACTTACTGGGGTAGCGGTAGTAAAATTCGTTGTCCATGTCGTCCCCGGAGACGTTCCCGCTTCCCTTGTTCTCGATCCAGTGGGCGTCGGAGTCCTGGTCGTAGCGCACGAACACGCCGAAGAGGACCACCATGGCCACCTGCAGGAGCAGGCAGGTGAGCGGCAGCCGCCAGCGGACGTTGGTGTTCCAGGCCATGCTGCCGGGGGCTCCTGGCCGGGCGGGCTGCGGCGCGAATCAGGGGCTCGGAGGAGGACAGGCTTTTAATAAGACCCGGGCGGGGACGGGGCGGGGCCGCCACGGCAGGTCGCCGAGCGCCCGCTCCAGGTGCCGCCCGTGCGCGCCCCCGCGCGCGCGCAAGCCCGACCCGCAGCGACGGGACCCACAGCCCGGGCTCACCTGGGAGCGGGGACAAAGGTGGGAGCGGTGGGTGGGGCGAAGGCGCCGCCGCTCTGCGGACCCCCCGCCTCCCGGACGGCACTGCTGCCTCGCCCGCGTCGTTCCCCTGAACGGAGAAGAAAAGGCGGTGCGTTTGCCTCCCGCCGAGATAGACAACGGAGCAATTCCCGGACAGAAATGGCTATCACCGTCGTTATCACGAACCCTTTCTTTCTGTGGTTGCGGAATTCTTACAGGGCACCTGCGGAACCGGGGAAGGCTGAGAACCCGCCACAGCCAGCGTGGCGACACCTCAGGGCGAAGTGGTACCCGCCTGCACCGTGGAACGGGAGCAGGTCAGTGGGGAGGCTGGAGAAGCCGGAACAGAGCCTGAAGTTTAGTTAATAGCCGCGTGCCCACCCACGTTGGTTTCTTAGTTGTGACCAGTACACACTGCTTATGTAAGATGTTAACAGCATGGGGGTAGCCCTGGCCGGGTAGCTCAGTTGGTTAGAGCATGGCCCTGATACACCCAGGCTGCAGGTTCAATCCCTGGTCAGGACACATGCAAGAATCAACCAATGAATGCACGAATCCGTGGGACAACAAATGCATGTTTCTCTCTCTCTCTCATTATAAAAATAAACAGTAGGGGGTACACAGGGACTCTGTACTAGCTTTGCAACTTTTCTATAAATACCCAAAAGAATTGGGTATCAAGGAAAAATCATATAAAAGATGGTAAGATGAGTTTGTGGGTTTCTCATGAGGTCACTGAGAGCAAGGACCGGGAATGACCCATTGGTTCACGTGTGGGGTCCTGACTTGCGCTAACTCTAGCATTTGAGTTGAATCTATGCTCAGTCTGCATTTTGTCCAAAGAAATCTGGTTTTCTAATTTTTCTTTTAGAAAAGCGTACTGCAAGTGTATTGTAGAGATTTGGGGGGGGAAAAAACCAGAAAAGTACGAAGAAACCGAAACACACCTGTAACCACCTACAAATCACACTGGTGAGAGAGAGTCTGCTACACCGATGTATGGCCTGCTTTATTTATTTAACATTTCGTAAGCGTCTTCCCACATTCTTCTTCTTCTACAGCATCTTTTTCCTTTTTAAACCTCACCTGAGGACTTTTTTTTCATTGCGTTTTGAGAGAGAGAGAGAAATATCAATGTGAGAGAGAAACATCGATCAGTTGCCTCCCATACACGCTCCAACTGATCATCAAACCCACAGCCTAGGTATGTGCCCTGACCGGGGATCGAACCTGCAACCCTTCGGTGCCGGGGACAACACTCCAACCCGCTGAGCCACACCTGCCAGGGCACACCCACATCATCTGCAATGGCAGCCTATACGGTGCTTTATCTGGCCACCCCCTCGTGCTGAACAATGAGGCTGCTTTTGATTTGTTTGGTATTGTAAAGAACGCCATCTTCAGCATCCAGGCACATCAGTCTTTTCCTAGAAGCAGTGAGTTCCTGGAGGCAGTGAGTTTCTAGAGGCAGACCTGTCTGGAGACATATCTCTAGATTCCCGCGGAAACAAAGCCCGCACCTCCTGCCCGAGAAACGAGCGAGCGTGGTGCCCCTGCCCCCTGGCCAGGGCTGGATTTGAAACAATGGTTCCCAGTGTGGATCCCGGATTTGTAAAAGCCGCAAACACCACACAGAATGCCAGGAGCTGAGCAATTGATTGGCATGCTGGGGACTCAAGGGTGGCCCCACGGTGCCAGCCTGGGGCACCGGGGGGTCCCTGCTTCCCTGGCAGGAGAAGCAGCCCGCTTTGAGACACAGCCAGACACGGGTGCCTGCTGCAGCCAGACCCTTTCAGCACATCCTGGTGGCCCACGACCCTTCGGGGGGAGGTAGGGGGCACTCCCAGAGAGGAAGAAAACGAGTCCTCAGGGAGGCTAGGGAACGGGCTCACTGACACACGCCGGGCTGTCCGGTCTCACAACACTGAGGAAGGCCCGACTCCCGCTGTGCGCACTCTGTCCAGGGAAAGACATGGAGGCGCGCAGCAGGGGCGGTGAGTGGAGAGGAGGGAGGCGAGGGGCTGCGGACCTTTGGGGTGAAGTGGGTGCGGACACACGACCCCAGGAGCCATCCGTCGCCGCGGTGGTGGGGCCGCTGCTTGAGGATAGGGGTGGCGTCCGTCTGACTCATAACTCTCTGCCTGGTGCAGGTGAGGAGGAAGGAAAGGGTGAATGATGTTCCCTGAGCACCTACTATGTGCCAGGCTGTGTTCTAGGTGCTGGGCTATACCAGTGAGACAAAGAGGCAAAAGTTCTGTCTTCATGGAATTTGCTTTTTTGGGGGGAGGGGCCATGTCAAAAAGAAAACAAGTACAGTGTGTAGTCTGTTAGAGGGTGGTAAGTGCCATGGAGAAAAATTATGCCCCCCCCGCCACTGAGTTTGTACAACACAAGAGAAGGCACAAGTTGTTTGCTCCCGTGGGTACAGCAGAAGCAAGCACTTTCCTAGGTCGTTGAGGAGAGTTTGGAGGACACTGGGGTGATCGGGGTGGGCTTCCTGGAGGAGGTGAGCCGATGCAGGATTTGCTCAGCAGATAAGAAATGGACCTCCCCCCTCTGCCCTTTGCCTCTTCCTCTCTTGTCCGCCCACTACGGGAGGAATCCAGGCCAGCTCCTCGCCCAGCCCCGCGATTCTGATGACCATCAGAAAGCTGTCATCCTGGGCCTGGCCTCTGAGAGCAGGGTTCAAGAAACCAGCTGCTCAGGTTGGCGGGGCTGGGCAGGGGTTTCCCCTGAGACGCCAGTCACTTCCTCCCAAACTGCAGCTGCCTGGGTAATGGCGATGACAGGGAGGTGTTCAGGGACAGGACGGCTGTCTCCTGCGGGGAGAGAAGCAGAGGGCGTGGCAGCCGCCTCCGCAGGCGAGGGGGCAGGGCGCCGTGGGGTGAGAGCAGAGGTGAGTCCCATCGTCGTGCTGGGAGGCAGGGGCTCCCTGCTCCAGGCCGGATGGTCAAGGTGAGGGGGGTGTGCAGGGCCAGGCACTGGGGCACCCTTCCCTCTGCCCACCCCTCTCGGCAGATCGCCCTTGGCCTCCTTGGCCTCGGTCCCATGAGCGGCCTGCGATGGCGGCCGGGGCAGGACACCAGGACTCGGGCGTTCGGGGGGTGGGGGGCGGGGTCCCAGGACGGCAGCTTTGGTCAGAGCGCATCCCCTCTCGGGGCCTCGTTTCCCCCATCCTCAAATGACCGAGGACCTGGGGTCAGCCCCGCCTATTGCCCTGGTCTGCTGTGAGGCTCCAGGGAGAACCCCCAGCCTGGCGCGCAGCCCTGGACACAGATGTTCAAAGGGGCCGGGGTTCCAGTCCCAGCCCTACTGCCTCCCAGCTGGGGGCCCTTAGGCAAGCTGTTGACCTCTCTGGGCCTCCCTTGCCCATTCGCCTAATGGGGTGACAGGAGGCCCCACCCTCGGGAGGGCTGTGAGAACTAGGTAACTCTAAGGTATGTCCTGACACTAAGGTGGCTCCCGGCTCCCCTGGGGATGGGTGACTTCAGCGCCAGGAGCCAATGTTTCAAGGAAGCAGTCACTTTGGTTTGCATGTGGAAATGAGTAAGAAAGTCCTGTGGAAAGCTCCTGACTAAAACTGGGACTGGCTTCCACAATGTCGAGCAGCGACTTTCAACTGGTGTGTTGCAAGAATTTTTTTTAATTGGTTGATTTTAGAGAGAGCAAGGAAAGTGGGGTGGAGAGACAGAGAGGGAGAGGGAGAGAGACATCAATTTGTTGTTCCACTTATTGATGCGTCTACTGTTTGTTTCTTACCTGCGTCCTGACTGGGGACCCAAACCTGCAGCCTTGGTGTATTGAGATGATGCTCTGACCAGCTGGGCTGCCTGGCCAGGGCAAGAATGTTTAAAACATGCAGTACCTGACTATGCAGTCAGGGGCACTGGCCTCTCTTCCCTCAGACGCTCGCCTCTCTTCCCTCAGACGCTCAAATGAAAAAAAAAAATGACCACAGCCAACACAATAGTCATCTAGTGTGAATGAATCAAAAGTATACCTACTTTTTTGTCAAACTGGCAAAAAAAAAAAACCCCACATTCTTTGTTGTGCGGCAGAATCTTAGTAACTAGTTTTCGTGCCACGAGATGAACGAGGTTGCAGATCGCTGAGGCAGACAATGGCACGTTCTTCTCCGGGGCTCTCTGGCCTGGGTGCAGGAGGACTCAGGGGCTCCCCAGGAGTGGTGTGGCTGCTGGCCCGTGGGGTGAGGGGAGGGCACACAGGTCTCTGTGCAGAACTCTCTCCTCCATGACAACCTGTGGGATCAAAACCAAGGTCACACTGGTCGTGGGGGACGGGACACCCCGTGCTCCCGGGTGGGTGGATCTGAGCGGGACACAGCATCTCGTCCGTGTCCTTTCAGACACAAACGCATACCCCGAATTTAACCACGCGGAAACAGTAGCTACCCCACATTGAGGGACATTGTGTAAGGCAACAGGCCTGGGCTCTTTTTTAAGAGACAGGGGGAAAGGAGAGAGAAAGAGAGGGAGGGAAACATTAACATGGGGTTGCCTCTCGTGCACCCCCTACTGGGGGCCTGACCCGCAACCCAGGCATGTGCCCTGGCTGGGAATCGAACTGGGGACACTTTGGTTGGCAGGCCAGAGCTCAATCTACTGAGCCGCACCAGCCAGGGCACATGGCACACCTTTTAAATCCAGGAGAAAGTTAGAAAAGGCAGGGACTCTATCCACAGACACAGCCAACATTCCATTGGGGCTGATACCAAGTGCGTCCTCCAAGTGCGTCTTTTCTC